>NC_090649.1:396105021-396405021 GCF_040937935.1 Hyperolius riggenbachi
GGCTTAAGTAGGGTCAGCCGGCGCCCGGTAGGGGGGCTTAAGTAGGGACAGCCGGCGCCCGGTAGGGGGGCTTAAGTAGGGACAGCCGGCGCCCGGTAGGGGGGCTTAAGTAGGGACAGCCGGCGCCCGGGAGGGGGGCTTATGAAGGGACAGCCGGCGCCCGGGAGGGGGGCTTAAGAAGGGACAGCCGGCGCCCGGGAGGGGGGCTTAGGTAGGGACAGCCGGCGCCCGGGAGGGGGGCTTAGGTAGGGACAGCCGGCGCCCGGGAGGGGGGCTTAGGTAGGGACAGCCGGCGCCCATTAGGGGGGCTTAAGTAGGGACAGCCGGCGCCCATTAGGGGGGCTTAAGTAGGGACAGCCGGCGCCCGGGAGGGGGGCTTATGTAGGGACAGCCGGCGCCCATTAGGGGGGCTTAAGTAGGGACAGCCGGCGCCCGGGAGGGGGGCTTATGTAGGGACAGCCGGCGCCCGGGAGGGGGGCTTATGTAGGGACAGCCGGCGCCCGGGAGGGGGGCTTATGTAGGGACAGCCGGCGCCGGTAGGGGGGCTTAAGTAGGGACAGCCGGCGCCCGGTAGGGGGGCTTAAGTAGGGACAGCCGGCGCCCGATAGGGGGGCTTAAGTAGGGACAGCCGGCGCCCGATAGGGGGGCTTAAGTAGGGACAGCCGGCGCCCTGTAGAGCGCCGGGAGGAGGGCTAAAATAGGGACAGCCGGCGCCCGGGATGGGGGCTTAAGTAGGGACAGCCGGCGCCCAGGAGGGGGGCTTAAGTAGGGACAGCCGGCGCCCGGGAGGGGGGCTTAAGTAGGGACAGCCGGCGCCCGGGAGGGGGGCTTAAGTAGGGGACAGCCAGCCCGGTAGGGGGGCTTAAGTAGGGGACAGCCAGCCCGGTAGGGGGGCTTAAGTAGGGACAGCCGGCGCCCGGTAGGGGGGCTTAAGTAGGGACAGCCGGCGCCCGGTAGGGGGGCTTAAGAAGGGACAGCCGGCTCCCGGTAGGGGGGCTTAAGAAGGGACAGCCGGCGCCCGGGAGGGGGGCTTTAGAAGGGACAGCCGGCGCCCGGGAGGGGGGCTTAAGTAGGGACAGCCGGCGCCCGGTAGGGGGGCTTAAGTAGGGACAGCCGGAGCCCGGTAGGGGGGCTTAAGTAGGGACAGCCGGCGCCCGGGAGGGGGGCTTAAGAAGGGACAGCCGGCGCCCGGGAGGGGGGCTTAAGAAGGGACAGCCGGCTCCCGGGAGGGGGGCTTATGTAGGGACAGCCGGCGCCCATTAGGGGGGCTTAAGTAGGGACAGCCGGCGCCCATTAGGGGGGCTTAAGTAGGGACAGCCGGCGCCCATTAGGGGGGCTTAAGTAGGGACAGCCGGCGCCCGGGAGGGGGCTTATGTAGGCACAGCCGGCGCCCGGGAGGGGGGCTTATGTAGGGACAGCCGGCGCCCGGGAGGGGGGCTTATGTAGGGACAGCCGGCGCCCGGGAGGGGGGCTTATGTAGCGACAGCCGGCGCCCGGTAGTGGGGCTTAAGTAGGGACGGCCGGCGCCCGGTAGGGGGGCTTAAGTAGGGACAGCCGGCGCCCGATAGGGGGGCTTAAGTAGGGACAGCCGGCGCCCGGAAGGGGGGCTTAAGTATGGGCAGCCGGCGCCCGGGAGGGGGGCTTAAGTAGGGGACAGCCAGCCCGGTAGGGGGGCTTAAGTAGGGACAGCCGGCGCCCGGGAGGGGGGCTTAAGTAGGGACAGCCGGCGCCCGGGAGGGGGGCTTAAGAAGGGACAGCCGGCGCCCGGAAGGGGGGCTTAAGAAGGGACAGCCGGCGGCCGGGAGGGGGGCTTAAGAAGGGACAGCCGGCGCCCGGGTGGGGGGCTTAAGTAGGGACAGCCGGCGCCCGGGAGGGGGGCTTAAGTAGGGACAGCCGGCACCCGGTAGTGGGGCTTAAGTAGGGACAGCCGGGGCTTAAGTAGGGACAGCCGGCGCCCGATAGGGGGGCTTAAGTAGGGACAGCCGGCGCCCGATAGGGGGGCTTAAGTAGGGACAGCCGGCGCCCGGTAGGGGGGCTTAAGTAGGGACAGCCGGCGCCCGGTAGGGGGGCTTAAGTAGGGACAGCCGGCGCCCGATAGGGGGGCTTAAGTATGGACAGCCGGCGCCCGATAGGGGGGCTTAAGTAGGGACAGCCGGCGCCCGGTAGGGGGGCTTAAGTAGGGACAGCCGGCGCCCTGTAGAGCGCCGGGAGGAGGGCTAAAGTAGGGACAGCCGGCGCCCGGGAGGGGTGCTTAAGTAGGGACAGCCGGCGCCCGGGAGGGGTGCTTAAGTAGGGACAGCCGGCGCCCGGTAGGGGGGCTTAAGAAGGGACAGCCGGCGCCCGGTAGGGGGGCTTAAGAAGGGACAGCCGGCGCCCGGTAGGGGGGCTTAAGAAGGGACAGCCGGCGCCCGGTAGGGGGGCTTAAGAAGGGACAGCCGGCGCCCGGTAGGGGGGCTTAAGAAGGGACAGCCGGCGCCCTGTAGAGCGCCGGGAGGAGGGCTAAAGTAGGGACAGCCGGCGCCCGGGAGGGGTGCTTAAGTAGGGACAGCCGGCGCCTGGGAGGGGGGCTTAAGTAGGGACAGCCGGCGCCCGGTAGGGGGGCTTAAGAAGGGACAGCCGGCGCCCGGTAGGGGGGCTTAAGAAGGGACAGCCGGCGCCCGGTAGGGGGGCTTAAGAAGGGACAGCCGGCGCCCGGTAGGGGGGCTTAAGAAGGGACAGCCAGCGCCCGGTAGGGGGGCTTAAGAAGGGACAGCCGGCGCCCGGTAGGGGGGCTTAAGTAGGGACAGCCGGCGCCCGATAGGGGGGCTTAAGTAGGGACAGCCGGCGCCCGATAGGGGGGCTTAAGTAGGGACAGCCGGCGCCCGATAGGGGGGCTTAAGTAGGGACAGCCGGCGCCCTGTAGAGCGCCGGGAGGAGGGCTAAAGTAGGGACAGCCGGCGCCCGGGAGGGGGGCTTAAGTAGGGACAGCCGGCGCCCGGGAGGGGGGCTTAAGTAGGGACAGCCGGCGCCCGGGAGGGGGGCTTAAGTAGGGGACAGCCAGCCCGGTAGGGGGGCTTAAGTAGGGGACAGCCAGCCCGGTAGGGGGGCTTAAGTAGGGACAGCCGGCGCCCGGTAGGGGGGCTTAAGTAGGGACAGCCGGCGCCCGGTAGGGGGGCTTAAGAAGGGACAGCCGGAGCCCGGGAGGGGGGCTTAAGAAGGGACAGCCGGCGCCCGGGAGGGGGGCTTAAGTAGGGACAGCCGGCGCCCGGGAGGGGGGCTTAAGTAGGGACAGCCGGCGCCCGGTAGGGGGGCTTAAGTAGGGACAGCCGGAGCCCGGTAGGGGGGCTTAAGTAGGGACAGCCGGCGCCCGGGAGGGGGGCTTAAGAAGGGACAGCCGGCGCCCGGAAGGGGGGCTTAAGAAGGGACAGCCGGCTCCCGGGAGGGGGGCTTGGGTAGGGACAGCCGGCGCCCATTAGGGGGGCTTAAGTAGGGACAGCCGGCGCCCATTAGGGGGGCTTAAGTAGGGACAGCCGGCGCCCATTAGGGGGGCTTAAGTAGGGACAGCCGGCGCCCGGGAGGGGGGCTTATGTAGGCACAGCCGGCGCCCGGGAGGGGGGCTTAAGTAGGGACGGCCGGCGCCCGGTAGGGGGGCTTAAGTAGGGACAGCCGGCGCCCGGTAGGGGGGCTTAAGTAGGGACAGCCGGCGCCCAGTAGGGGGGCTTAAGTAGGGACAGCCGGCACCCGGGAGGGGGGGCTTATGTAGCCACAGCCGGCGCCCGGGAGGGGGGCTTATGTAGGGACAGCCGGCGCCCAGTAGCGGGGCTTAAGTAGGGACAGCCGGCGCCCGGTAGGGGGGCTTAAGTAGGGACAGCCGGCGCCCGGTAGGGGGGCTTAAGTAGGGACAGCCGGCGCCCGGCAGGGGGGCTTAAGTAGGGACAGCCGGCGCCCAGTAGGGGGGTTTAAGTAGGGACAGCCGGCACCCGGGAGGGGGGCTTAAGAAGGGACAGCCGGCGCCCGGGAGGGGGGCTTAAGAAGGGACAGCCGGCGCCCGGGAGGGGGGCTTAGGTAGGGACAGCCGGCGCCCGGTAGGGGGGCTTAAGTAGGGACAGCCGGTGCCCGATAGGGGGGCTTAAGTATGGACAGCCGGCGCCCGATAGGGGGGCTTAAGTATGGACAGCCGGCGCCCGATAGGGGGGCTTAAGTAGGGACAGCCGGCGCCCGGTAGGGGGCTTAAGAAGGGACAGCCGGCGCCCTGTAGAGCGCCGGGAGGAGAGCTAAAGTAGGGACAGCCGGCGCCCGGGAGGGGGGCTTAAGTAGGGACAGCCGGCGCCCGGAGGGGGGCTTAAGTAGGGACAGCCGGCGCCCGGGAGGGGGGCTTAAGTAGGGACAGCCGGCGCCCGGGAGGGGGGCTTAAGTAGGGACAGCCGGCGCCCCTTAGGGGGGCTTAAGTAGGGACAGCCAGCGCCCGGTAGGGGGGCTTAAGTAGGGACAGCCGGCGCCCGGTAGGGGGGGCTTAAGTAGGGACAGCCGGCGCCCGGTAGGGGGGGCTTAAGGAGGGACAGCCGGCGCCCGGTAGGGGGGCTTAAGTAGGGACAGCCGGCGCCCGGTAGTGGGGCTTAAGTAGGGACAGCCGGCGCCCGGTAGGGGGGCTTAAGTAGGGACAGCCGGCGCCCGGTAGGGGGGCTTAAGTAGGGACAGCCGGCGCCCGGTAGGGGGGCTTAAGTAGGGACAGCCGGCGCCCGGTAGGGGGGCTTAGGTAGGGACAGCCGGCGCCCGGGTAGGGGGGCTTAAGAAGGGACAGCCGGCGCCCGGTAGGGGGGCTTAAGCAGGGACAGCCGGCACCCGGTAGGGGGGCTTAAGCAGGGGACAGCCGGCACCCGGTAGGGGGGCTTAAGCAGGGACAGCCGGCGCCCGGTAGGGGGGGCTTAAGGAGGGACAGCCGGCGCCCGGTAGGGGGGCTTAAGTAGGGACAGCCGGCGCCCGGTAGGGGGGCTTAAGAAGGGACAGCCGGCGCCCGGTAGGGGGGCTTAAGCAGGGACAGCCGGCGCCCGGTAGGGGGGCTTAAGCAGGGGACAGCCGGCGGCCCGGTAGGGGGGCTTAAGAAGGGACAGCCGGCGCCCGGTAGGGGGGCTTAAGCAGGGACAGCCGGCGCCCGGTAGGGGGGCTTAAGCAGGGACAGCCGGCACCCGGTAGGGGGGCTTAAGCAGGGACAGCCGGCACCCGGTAGGGGGGCAAAAGCAGGGGACAGCCGGCGCCCGGTAGGGGGGCTTAAGGAGGGACAGCCGGCGCCCGGTAGGGGGGCTTAAGGAGGGACAGCCGGCGCCCGGTAGGGGGGCTTAAGGAGGGACAGCCGGCGCCCGGTAGGGGGGCTTAAGAAGGGACAGCCGGCGCCCGGTAGGGGGGCTTAAGAAGGGACAGCCGGCGCCCGGTAGGGGGGCTTAAGAAGGGACAGCCGGCGCCCGGTAGGGGGGCTTAAGAAGGGACAGCCGGCGCCCGGTAGGGGGGCTTAAGAAGGGACAGCCCGCGCCCGGTAGGTGGGCTTAAGTAGGGACAGCCGGCGCCCGATAGGGGGGCTTAAGTAGGGACAGCCGGCGCCCGATAGGGGGGCTTAAGTAGGGACAGCCGGCGCCCTGTAGAGCGCCGGGAGGAGGGCTAAAGTAGGGACAGCCGGCGCCCTGTAGAGCGCCGGGAGGAGGGCTAAAGTAGGGACAGCCGGCGCCCGGGATGGGGGCTTAAGTAGGGACAGCCGGCGCCCGGGAGGGGGGCTTAAGTAGGGACAGCCGGCGCCCGGGAGGGGGGCTTAAGTAGGGACAGCCGGCGCCCGGGAGGGGGGCTCAAGTAGGGGACAGCCAGCCCGGTAGGGGGGCTTAAGTAGGGACAGCCGGCGCCCGGTAGGGAGGCTTAAGTAGGGACAGCCGGCGCCCGGTAGGGGGGCTTAAGAAGGGACAGCCGGCGCCCGGTAGGGGGGCTTAAGAAGGGACAGCCGGCGCCCGGGAGGGGGGCTTAAGAAGGGACAGCCGGCGCCCGGGAGGGGGGCTTAAGTAGGGACAGCCGGCGCCCGGGGAGGGGGGCTTAAGTAGGGACAGCCGGCGCCCGGTAGGGGGGCTTAAGTAGGGACAGCCGGAGCCCGGTAGGGGGGCTTAAGTAGGGACAGCCGGCGCCCGGGAGGGGGGCTTAAGAAGGGACAGCCGGCGCCCGGAAGGGGGGCTTAAGAAGGGACAGCCGGCTCCCGGGAGGGGGGCTTAGGTAGGGACAGCCGGCGCCCATTAGGGGGCTTAAGTAGGGACAGCCGGCGCCCATTAGGGGGGCTTAAGTAGGGACAGCCGGCGCCCATTAGGGGGGCTTAAGTAGGGACAGCCGGCGCCCGGGAGGGGGGGCTTATGTAGGCACAGCCGGCGCCCGGGAGGGGGGCTTATGTAGGGACAGCCGGCGCCCGGTAGTGGGGCTTAAGTAGGGACGGCCGGCGCCCGGTAGGGGGGCTTAAGTAGGGACAGCCGGCGCCCGATAGGGGGGCTTAAGTAGGGAAAGCCGGCGCCCGGGAGGGGGGCTTCAGTAGGGGACAGCCAGCCCGGTAGGGGGGCTTAAGTAGGGGGACAGCCAGCCCGGTAGGGGGGCTTAAGTAGGGGACAGCCAGCCCGGTAGGGGGGCTTAAGTAGGGGACAGCCAGCCCGGCAGGGGGGCTTAAGTAGGGACAGCCGGCGCCCGGTAGGGGGGGCTTAAGCAGGGACAGCCGGCACCCGGTAGAGGGGCTTAAGAAGGGACAGCCGGCACCCGGGAGGGGGGCTTAAGAAGGGACAGCCGGCGCCCGGGAGGGGGGGCTTAAGTAGGGACAGCCGGCGCCCGGTAGGGGGGCTTAAGTAGGGACAGCCGGAGCCCGGTAGGGGGGCTTAAGTAGGGACAGCCGGCGCCCGGGAGGGGGGCTTAAGAAGGGACAGCCGGCGCCCGGGAGGGGGCTTAAGAAGGGACAGCCGGCGCCCGGGAGGGGGGCTTAAGAAGGGGACAGCCGGCGCCCGGGAGGGGGGCTTAAGAAGGGACAGCCGGCGCCCGGGAGGGGGGCTTAAGAAGGGACAGCCGGCGCCCGGGAGGGGGGCTTAAGAAGGGACAGCCGACGCCCGGGAGGGGGGCTTAAGTAGGGACAGCCGGCGCCCGGGAGGGGGGCTTCAGTAGGGGACAGCCAGCCCGGTAGGGGGGCTTAAGTAGGGGACAGCCAGCCCGGTAGGGGGGCTTAAGTAGGGGACAGCCAGCCCGGTAGGGGGGCTTAAGTAGGGACAGCCGGCGCCCGGTAGGGGGGCTTAAGTAGGGACAGCCGGCGCCCGGTAGAGGGGCTTAAGAAGGGGCAGCCGGCGCCCGGGAGGGGGGCTTAAGAAGGGACAGCCGGCGCCCGGGAGGGGGGCTTAAGTAGGGACAGCCGGCGCCCGGTAGGGGGGCTTAAGTAGGGACAGCCGGAGCCCGGTAGGGGGGCTTAAGTAGGGACAGCCGGCGCCCGGGAGGGGGGCTTAAGAAGGGACAGCCGGAGCCCGGGAGGGGGGCTTAAGAAGGCACAGCCGGCGCCCGGGAGGGGGGCTTAAGAAGGGACAGCCGGCGCCCGGGAGGGGGGCTTAAGAAGGGACAGCCGGCGCCCGGAAGGGGGGCTTAAGAAGGGACAGCCGGCGCCCGGGAGGGGGCTTAAGAAGGGACAGCCGGCGCCCGGGAGGGGGGCTTAAGAAGGGACAGCCGGCGCCCGGGAGGGGGGCTTAAGAAGGGACAGCCGGCGCCCGGGAGGGGGGCTTAAGTAGGGACAGCCGGCGCCCGGGAGGGGGGCTTAAGTAGGGACAGCCGGCGCCGGGAGGGGGGCTTAAGTAGGGACAGCCGGCGCCCGGGGAGGGGGGCTTAAGTAGGGACAGCCGGCGCCCGGGAGGGGGGCTTAGGTAGGGACAGCCGGCGCCCATTAGGGGGGCTTAAGTAGGGACAGCCGGCGCCCTGTAGAGCGCCGGGAGGAGGGCTGAAGTAGGGACAGCTGGCGCCCGGGATGGGGGGCTTAAGTAGGGACAGCCGGCGCCCGGGATGGGGGCTTAAGTAGGGACAGCCGGCGCCCGGGAGGGGGGCTTAATTATGGGCAGCCGGCGCCCGGGAGGGGGGCTTAAGTAGGGACAGCCAGCGCCCGGTAGGGGGGCTTAAGTAGGGGACAGCCAGCCCAGTAGGGGGCTTAAGTAGGGACAGCCGGCGCCCGGTAGGGGGGCTTAAGTAGGGACAGCCGGCGCCCGGGAGGGGGGCTTAAGAAGGGACAGCCGGCGGCCGGGAGGGGGGCTTAAGAAGGGACAGCCGGCGGCCGGGAGGGGGGCTTAAGAAGGGACAGCCGGCGCCCGGGAGGGGGGCTTAAGTAGGGACAGCCGGCGCCCGGGATGGGGGCTTAAGTAGGGACAGCCGGCGCCCGGGAGGGGGGCTTAAGTATGGGCAGCCGGCGCCCGGGAGGGGGGGCTTAAGTAGGGGACAGCCAGCCCGGTAGGGGGGCTTAAGTAGGGACAGCCGACGCCCGGGAGGGGGGCTTAAGTAGGGACAGCCGGCGCCCGGGAGGGGGGCTTAAGTAGGGACAGCCGGCGCCCGGGAGGGGGGCTTAAGTAGGGACAGCCGGCGCCCGGGAGGGGGGCTTAAGTAGGGACAGCCGGCGCCCGGTAGGGGGGCTTAAGTAGGGACAGCCGGCGCCCGGTAGGGGGGCTTAAGTAGGGACAGCCGGCGCCCGGTAGGGGGGCTTAAGTAGGGATAGCCGGCGCCCGGTAGGGGGGCTTAAGTAGGGATAGCCGACGCCCGGTAGGGGGGTTTAAGTAGGGACAGCCGGCGCCCGGTAGGGGGGCTTAAGTAGGGACAGCCGGCGCCCGGTAGGGGGGCTTAAGTAGGGACAGCCGGCGCCCGGTAGGGGGGCTTAAGTAGGGACAGCCGGCGCCCGGTAGGGGGGCTTAAGTAGGGACAGCCGGCGCCCGGTAGGGGGGCTTAAGAAGGGACAGCCGGCGCCCGGTAGGGGGGGCTTAAGCAGGGACAGCCGGCACCCGGTAGGGGGGCTTAATCAGGGACAGCCGGCGCCCGGTAGGGGGGCTTAAGCAGGGACAGCCGGCGCCCGGTAGGGGGGCTTAAGGAGGGACAGCCGGCGCCCGGTAGGGGGGCTTAAGGAGGGACAGCCGGCGCCCGGTAGGGGGGCTTAAGGAGGGACAGCCGGCGCCCGGTAGGGGGGCTTAAGGAGGGACAGCCGGTGCCCGGTAGGGGGGCTTAAGGAGGGGACAGCCGGTGCCCGGTAGGGGGGCTTAAGGAGGGACAGCCGGCGCCCGGTAGGGGAGCTTAAGAAGGGACAGCCGGCGCCCGGTAGGGGGGCTTAAGAAGGGACAGCCGGCGAACGGTAGGGGGGCTTAAGAAGGGACAGCCGGCGCCCGGTAGGGGGGCTTAAGAAGGGACAGCCGGCGCCCGGTATTGGGGCTTAAGAAGGGACAGCCGGCGCCCGGTAGGGGGGCTTAAGAAGGGACAGCCGGCGCCCGGTAGGGGGGCTTAAGTAGGGACAGCCGGCGCCCGGTAGGGGGGCTTAAGGAGGGACAGCCGGCGCCCGGTAGGGGGGCTTAAGGAGGGACAGCCGGTGCCCGGTAGGGGGGCTTAAGGAGGGACAGCCGGCGCCCGGTAGGGGAGCTTAAGAAGGGACAGCCGGCGCCCGGTAGGGGGGCTTAAGAAGGGACAGCCGGCGCCCGGTAGGGGGGGCTTAAGAAGGGACAGCCGGCGCCCGGTAGGGGGGCTTAAGAAGGGACAGCCGGCGCCCGGTATTGGGGCTTAAGAAGGGACAGCCGGCGCCCGGTAGGGGGGCTTAAGAAGGGACAGCCGGCGCCCGGTATTGGGGCTTAAGAAGGGACAGCCGGCGCCCGGGAGGGGGGCTTAGGTAGGGACAGCCGGCGCCCGGGAGGGGGGCTTAGGTAGGGACAGCCGGCGCCCATTAGGGGGCCTTAAGTAGGGACAGCCGGCGCCCGGGAGGGGGGCTTAAGTAGGGTCAGCCGGCGCCCGGTAGGGGGGCTTAAGTAGGGACAGCCGGCGCCCGGTAGGGGGGCTTAAGTAGGGACAGCCGTCGCCTGGTAGGGGGGCTTAAGTAGGGACAGCCGGCACCCCGGGAGGGGGGCTTATGAAGGGACAGCCGGCGCCCGGGAGGGGGGCTTAAGAAGGGACAGCCGGCGCCCGGGAGGGGGGCTTAGGTAGGACAGCCGGCGCCCGGGAGGGGGGCTTAGGTAGGGACAGCCGGCGCCCATTAGGGGGCTTAAGTAGGGACAGCCGGCGCCCATTAGGGGGGCTTAAGTAGGGACAGCCGGCGCCCATTAGGGGGGCTTAAGTAGGGACAGCCGGCGCCCGGGAGGGGGGCTTATGTAGGGACAGCCGGCGCCCGGGAGGGGGGCTTATGTAGGGACAGCCGGCGCCCGGGGAGGGGGGCTTATGTAGGGAGGGACAGCCGGCGCCCGGTAGTGGGGCTTAAGTAGGGACAGCCGGCGCCCGGTAGGGGGGCTTAAGTAGGGACAGCCGGCGCCCGATAGGGGGGCTTAAGTAGGGACAGCCGGTGCCCGATAGGGGGGCTTAAGTAGGGACAGCCGGCGCCCTGTAGAGCGCCGGGAGGAGGGCTAAAATAGGGACAGCCAGCGCCCGGGATGGGGGGCTTAAGTAGGGGACAGCCGGCGCCCAGGAGGGGGGCTTAAGTAGGGACAGCCGGCGCCCGGGAGGGGGGCTTAAGTAGGGACAGCCGGCGCCCGGGAGGGGGGCTTAAGTAGGGACAGCCGGCGCCCGGGAGGGGGGCTTAAGTAGGGGACAGCCAGCCCGGTAGGGGGGCTTAAGTAGGGACAGCCGGCGCCCGGTAGGGGGGCTTAAGAAGGGACAGCCGGCGCCGGGAGGGGGGCTTTAGAAGGGACAGCCGGCGCCCGGGAGGGGGGCTTAAGTAGGGACAGCCGGCGCCCGGTAGGGGGGCTTAAGTAGGGACAGCCGGCGCCCGGTAGGGGGGCTTAAGTAGGGACAGCCGGAGCCCGGTAGGGGAGCTTAAGAAGGGACAGCCGGCGCCCGGTAGGGGGGCTTAAGAAGGGACAGCCGGCGCCCGGTAGGGGGGCTTAAGAAGGGACAGCCGGCGCCCGGTAGGGGGGCTTAAGAAGGGACAGCCGGCGCCCGGTATTGGGGCTTAAGAAGGGACAGCCGGCGCCCGGTAGGGGGGCTTAAGAAGGGACAGCCGGCGCCCGGTAGGGGGGCTTAAGTAGGGACAGCCGGCGCCCGGTAGGGGGGCTTAAGGAGGGACAGCCGGCGCCCGGTAGGGGGGCTTAAGGAGGGACAGCCGGTGCCCGGTAGGGGGGCTTAAGGAGGGACAGCCGGCGCCCGGTAGGGGAGCTTAAGAAGGGACAGCCGGCGCCCGGTAGGGGGGCTTAAGAAGGGACAGCCGGCGCCCGGTAGGGGGGCTTAAGAAGGGACAGCCGGCGCCCGGTAGGGGGGCTTAAGAAGGGGACAGCCGGCGCCCGGTATTGGGGCTTAAGAAGGGACAGCCGGCGCCCGGTAGGGGGCTTAAGAAGGGACAGCCGGCGCCCGGTATTGGGGCTTAAGAAGGGACAGCCGGCGCCCGGGAGGGGGGCTTAGGTAGGGACAGCCGGCGCCCGGGAGGGGGGCTTAGGTAGGGACAGCCGGCGCCCATTAGGGGGCCTTAAGTAGGGACAGCCGGCGCCCGGGAGGGGGGCTTAAGTAGGGGTCAGCCGGCGCCCGGTAGGGGGCTTAAGTAGGGACAGCCGGCGCCCGGTAGGGGGGCTTAAGTAGGGACAGCCGTCGCCTGGTAGGGGGGCTTAAGTAGGGCCAGCCGGCACCCGGGAGGGGGGGCTTATGAAGGGACAGCCGGCGCCCGGGAGGGGGGCTTAAGAAGGGGACAGCCGGCGCCCAGGAGGGGGGCTTAGGTAGGACAGCCGGCGCCCGGGAGGGGGGCTTAGGTAGGGACAGCCGGCGCCCATTAGGGGGGCTTAAGTAGGGACAGCCGGCGCCCATTAGGGGGGCTTAAGTAGGGACAGCCGGCGCCCGGGAGGGGGGCTTATGTAGGGACAGCCGGCGCCCGGGAGGGGGGCTTATGTAGGGACAGCCGGCGCCCGGGAGGGGGGCTTATGTAGGGACAGCCGGCGCCCGGTAGTGGGGCTTAAGTAGGGACAGCCGGCGCCCGGTAGGGGGGCTTAAGTAGGGACAGCCGGCGCCCGATAGGGGGGCTTAAGTAGGGACAGCCGGTGCCCGATAGGGGGGCTTAAGTAGGGACAGCCGGCGCCCTGTAGAGCGCCGGGAGGAGGGCTAAAATAGGGACAGCCGGCGCCCGGGATGGGGGCTTAAGTAGGGACAGCCGGCGCCCAGGAGGGGGGCTTAAGTAGGGACAGCCGGCGCCCGGGAGGGGGGCTTAAGTAGGGACAGCCGGCGCCCGGGAGGGGGGCTTAAGTAGGGACAGCCGGCGCCCGGGAGGGGGGCTTAAGTAGGGACAGCCGGCGCCCGGGAGGGGGGCTTAAGTAGGGGACAGCCAGCCCGGTAGGGGGGCTTAAGTAGGGACAGCCGGCGCCCGGTTAGGGGGGCTTAAGAAGGGACAGCCGGCGCCCGGGAGGGGGGCTTTAGAAGAGACAGCCGGCGCCCGGGAGGGGGGCTTAAGTAGGGACAGCCGGCGCCCGGTAGGGGGGGCTTAAGTAGGGACAGCCGGCGCCCGGTAGGGGGGCTTAAGTAGGGACAGCCGGAGCCCGGTAGGGGGGCTTAAGCAGGGACAGCCGGCGCCCGGGAGGGGGGCTTAAGAAGGGGACAGCCGGCGCCCGGGAGGGGGGCTTAAGAAGGGACAGCCGGCTCCCGGGAGGGGGGCTTAGGTAGGGACAGCCGGCGCCCATTAGGGGGGGCTTAAGTAGGGACAGCCGGCGCCCATTAGGGGGGCTTAAGTAGGGACAGCCGGCGCCCATTAGGGGGGCTTAAGTAGGGACAGCCGGCGCCCATTAGGGGGGCTTAAGTAGGGACAGCCAGCGCCCGGGAGGGGGGGCTTATGTAGGCACAGCCGGCGCCCAGGAGGGGGGCTTATGTAGGGACAGCCGGCGCCCGGGAGGGGGGCTTATGTAGGGACAGCCGGCGCCCGGGAGGGGGGCTTATGTAGGGACAGCCGGCGCCCGGTAGGGGGGCTTAAGTAGGGACAGCCGGCGCCCGATAGGGGGGCTTAAGTAGGGACAGCCGGCGCCCGGTAGGGGGGCTTAAGTAGGGACAGCCGGCGCCCGGGAGGGGGGCTTAAGTAGGGGACAGCCAGCCCGGTAGGGGGGCTTAAGTAGGGGACAGCCAGCCCGGGTAGGGGGGCTTAAGTAGGGGACAGCCAGCCCGGTAGGGGGGCTTAAGTAGGGACAGCCGGCGCCCGGTAGGGGGGCTTAAGTAGGGACAGCCGGCGCCCGGTAGGGGGGCTTAAGAAGGGACAGCCGGCGCCCGGGAGGGGGGCTTAAGAAGGGACAGCCGGCGCCCGGGAGGGGGGCTTAAGTAGGGATAGCCGGCGCCCGGTAAGGGGGCTTAAGTAGGGACAGCCGGAGCCCGGTAGGGGGGCTTAAGTAGGGACAGCCGGCGCCCGGGAGGGGGGCTTAAGTAGGGACAGCCGGCGCCCGGGATGGGGGCTTAAGTAGGGACAGCCGGCGCCCGGGAGGGGGGCTTAATTATGGACAGCCAGCGCCCGGTAGGGGGGCTTAAGTAGGGGACAGCCAGCCCGGTAGGGGGGCTTAAGTAGGGGACAGCCGGCGCCCGGTAGGGGGGCTTAAGTAGGGACAGCCGGCGCCCGGTAGGGGGGCTTAAGTAGGGACAGCCGGCGCCCGGGAGGGGGGCTTAAGAAGGGACAGCCGGCGCCCGGAAGGGGGGCTTAAGACTTAAGAAGGGACAGCCGGCGGCCGGGAGGGGGGCTTAAGTAGGGACAGCCGGCGCCCGATAGGGGGGCTTAAGTAGGGACAGCCAGCGCCCGATAGGGGGGCTTAAGTAGGGACAGCCGGCGCCCGGTAGGGGGGCTTAAGTAGGGACAGCCGCCGCCCATTAGGGGGGCTTAAGTAGGGACAGCCGGCGCCCATTAGGGGGCTTAAGTAGGGACTGCCGGCGCCCATGAGGGAGGCATAAGTAAGGACAGCCGGTGCCCTTGAGGGGGGCTTAAGTAGGGACAGCCGGCACCCAGGAGGGGGGCTTAAGTAGGGACAGCCGGCGCCCAGGAGGGGGGCTTAAGTAGGGACAGCCGGCGCCCAGCAGGGGGGCTTAAGTAGGGACAGCCGGCGCCCATTAGGGGGGCTTAAGTAGGGACAGCCGGCGCCCGGTAGGGGGGCTTAAGTAGGGACAGCCGGCGCCCTGTAGAGCGCCGGGAGGAGGGCTAAAGTAGGGACAGCCGGCGCCCGGGAGGGGGTGGGTTAAGTAGGGACAGCCGGCGCCCGGGAGGGGGGCTTAAGTAGGGACAGCCGGCGCCCGGGAGGGGGGCTTAAGTAGGGACAGCCGGCGCCCGGGAGGGGGGCTTAAGTAGGGACAGCCGGCGCCCGGGAGGGGGGCTTAAGTAGGGACAGCCGGCGCCCGGTAGGGGGGCTTAAGTAGGGACAGCCGGCGCCCGGTAGGGGGGGGCTTAAGTAGGGACAGCCGGCGCCCGGTAGGGGGGCTTAAGTAGGGACAGCCGGCGCCCGGTAGGGGGGCTTAAGTAGGGACAGCCGGCGCCCGGTAGGGGGGCTTAAGTAGGGACAGCCGGCGCCCGGTAGGGGGGCTTAAGTAGGGACAGCCGGCGCCCGGTAGGGGGGCTTAAGTAGGGACAGCCGGCGCCCGGTAGGGGGGCTTAAGTAGGGACAGCCGGCGCCCGGTAGGGGGGCTTAAGTAGGGACAGCCGGCGCCCGGTAGGGGGGCTTAAGTAGGGACAGCCGGCGCCCGGTAGGGGGGCTTAAGAAGGGACAGCCGGCGCCCTGTAGGGGGCCTTAAGTAGGGACAGCCGGCGCCCGGGAGGGGGGCTTAAGTAGGGTCAGCCGGCGCCCGGTAGGGGGGCTTAAGTAGGGACAGCCGGCGCCCGGTAGGGGGGCTTAAGTAGGGACAGCCGGCGCCCGGTAGGGGGCTTAAGTAGGGACAGCCGGCGCCCGGTAGGGGGGCTTAAGTAGGGACAGCCGGCGCCCGGTAGGGGGGCTTAAGTAGGGACAGCCGGCGCCCGGTAGGGGGGCTTAAGTAGGGACAGCCGGCGCCCGGTAGGGGGGCTTAAGTAGGGACAGCCGGCGCCCGGTAGGGGGGCTTAAGTAGGGACAGCCGGCGCCCGGTAGGGGGGCTTAAGTAGGGACAGCCGGCGCCCGGTAGGGGGGCTTAAGTAGGGACAGCCGGCGCCCGGTAGGGGGGCTTAAGTAGGGACAGCCGGCGCCCGGTAGGGGGGCTTAAGTAGGGACAGCCGGCGCCCGGTAGGGGGGCTTAAGTAGGGACAGCCGGCGCCCGGTAGGGGGGCTTAAGTAGGGACAGCCGGCGCCCGGTAGGGGGGCTTAAGTAGGGACAGCCGGCGCCCGGTAGGGGGGCTTAAGTAGGGACAGCCGGCGCCCGGTAGGGGGGCTTAAGTAGGGACAGCCGGCGCCCGGTAGGGGGGCTTAAGTAGGGACAGCCGGCGCCCGGTAGGGGGCTTAAGAAGGGACAGCCGGCGCCCTGTAGGGGGCCTTAAGTAGGGACAGCCGGCGCCCGGGAGGGGGGCTTAAGTAGGGTCAGCCGGCGCCCGGTAGGGGGGCTTAAGTAGGGACAGCCGGCGCCCGGTAGGGGGGCTTAAGTAGGGACAGCCGGCGCCCGGTAGGGGGGCTTAAGTAGGGACAGCCGGCGCCCGGTAGGGGGGCTTAAGTAGGGACAGCCGGAGCCCGGTAGGGGGGCTTAAGTAGGGACAGCCGGCGCCCGGTAGGGGGCTTAAGTAGGGACAGCCGGCGCCCGGTAGGGGGGCTTAAGTAGGGACAGCCGGCGCCCGGTAGGGGGGCTTAAGTAGGGACAGCCGGCGCCCGGTAGGGGGGCTTAAGTAGGGACAGCCGGCGCCCGGTAGGGGGGCTTAAGTAGGGACAGTCGGCGCCCGGTAGGGGGGCTTAAGTAGGGACAGCCGGCGCCCGGTAGGGGGGCTTAAGTAGGGACAGCCGGCGCCCGGGAGGGGGGCTTAAGTAGGGACAGCCGGCGCCCGGGAGGGGGGCTTAAGTAGGGACAGCCGGCGCCCGGTAGGGGGGCTTAAGAAGGGACAGCCGGCGCCCGGTAGGGGGGCTTAAGAAGGGACAGCCGGCGCCCGGTAGGGGGGCTTAAGAAGGGACAGCCGGCGCCCGGTAGATGGGCTTAAGTAGGGACAGCCGGCGCCCGGTAGGGGGGCTTAAGTAGGGACAGCCGGCGCCCGGTAGGGGGGCTTAAGTAGGGACAAGCCGGCGCCCGGTAGGGGGGCTTAAGTAGGGACAGCCGGCGCCCGGTAGGGGGGCTTAAGTAGGGACAGCCGGCGCCCGGGAGGGGGGCTTAAGTAGGGACAGCCGGCGCCCGGGAGGGGGGCTTAAGTAGGGACAGCCGGCGCCCGGTAGGGGGCTTAAGAAGGGACAGCCGGCGCCCGGTAGGGGGGCTTAAGAAGGGACAGCCGGCGCCCGGTAGGGGGCTTAAGAAGGGACAGCCGGCGCCCGGTAGGGGGGCTTAAGTAGGGACAGCCGGCGCCCGGTAGAGGGTCTTAAGCAGGGACAGCCGGCGCCCGGTAGGGGGGCTTAAGCAGGGACAGCCGGCGCCCGGTAGGGGGGCTTAAGCAGGGAAAGCCGGCGCCCGGTAGGGGGGCTTAAGCAGGGACAGCCGGCGCCCGGTAGGGGGGCTTAAGGAGGGACAGCCGGCGCCCGGTAGGGGGGCTTAAGCAGGGACAGCCGGCACCCGGGAGGGGGGCTTAAGCAGGGACAGCCGGCGCCCGGGAGGGGGGCTTAAGTAGGGACAGCCGGCGCCCGGGAGGGGGGCTTAAGTAGGAACAGCCGGCGCCCGGGAGGGGGGCTTAGGTAGGGACAGCCGGCGCCCATTAGGGGGGCTTAAGTAGGGACAGCCAGCGCCCATTAGGGGGGCTTAAGTAGGGACAGCCGGCGCCGGGAGGGGGGCTTATGTAGGGACAGCCGGCGTCCGAGAGGGGGGCTTATGTAGGGACAGCCGGCGCCCGGTTGTGGGGCTTAAGTAGGGACAGCCGGCGCCCGGTAGGGGGGCTTAAGTAGGGACAGCCGGCGCCCGATAGGGGGGCTTAAGTAGGGACAGCCGGCGCCCTGTAGTGCGCCGGGAGGAGGGCTGAAGTAGGGACAGCCGGCGCCCGGGAGGGGGGCTTAAGTATGGGCAGCCGGCGCCCGGGAGGGGGGCTTAAGAAGGGACAGCCGGCGCCCGGTAGGGGGGCTTAAGCAGGGACAGCCGGCACCCGGTAGGGGGGCTTAATCAGGGACAGCCGGCGCCCGGTAGGGGGGCTTAAGCAGGGACAGCCGGCGCCCGGTAGGGGGGCTTAAGGAGGGACAGCCGGCGCCCGGTAGGGGGGCTTAAGGAGGGACAGCCGGCGCCCGGTAGGGGGGCTTAAGGAGGGACAGCCGGCGCCCGGTAGGGGGGCTTAAGGAGGGACAGCCGGCGCCCGGTAGGGGGGCTTAAGGAGGGACAGCCGGCGCCCGGTAGGGGGGCTTAAGGAGGGACAGCCGGCGCCCGGTAGGGGAGCTTAAGAAGGGACAGCCGGCACCCGGTAGGGGGGCTTAATCAGGGACAGCCGGCGCCCGGTAGGGGGGCTTAAGCAGGGACAGCCGGCGCCCGGTAGGGGGGCTTAAGGAGGGACAGCCGGCGCCCGGTAGGGGGGCTTAAGGAGGGACAGCCGGCGCCCGGTAGGGGGGCTTAAGGAGGGACAGCCGGCGCCCGGTAGGGGGGCTTAAGGAGGGACAGCCGGCGCCCGGTAGGGGGGCTTAAGGAGGGACAGCCGGCGCCCGGTAGGGGGGCTTAAGGAGGGACAGCCGGCGCCCGGTAGGGGAGCTTAAGAAGGGACAGCCGGCGCCCGGTAGGGGGGCTTAAGAAGGGACAGCCGGCGCCCGGTAGGGGGGCTTAAGAAGGGACAGCCGGCGCCCGGTAGGGGGGCTTAAGAAGGGACAGCCGGCGCCCGGTAGGGGGGCTTAAGAAGGGACAGCCGGCGCCCGGTAGGGGGGCTTAAGAAGGGACAGCCGGCGCCCGGTATTGGGGCTTAAGAAGGGACAGCCGGCGCCCGGTAGGGGGGCTTAAGAAGGGACAGCCGGCGCCCGGTAGGGGGGCTTAAGTAGGGACAGCCGGCGCCCGGTAGGGGGGCTTAAGGAGGGACAGCCGGCGCCCGGTAGGGGGGCTTAAGGAGGGACAGCCGGCGCCCGGTAGGGGGGCTTAAGGAGGGACAGCCGGCGCCCGGTAGGGGGGCTTAAGGAGGGACAGCCGGCGCCCGGGAGGGGGGCTTAAGTATGGGCAGCCGGCGCCCGGGAGGGGGGCTTAAGAAGGGACAGCCGGCGCCCGGTAGGGGGGCTTAAGTAGGGACAGCCGGCGCCCGGTAGAGGGTCTTAAGCAGGGACAGCCGGCGCCCGGTAGGGGGGCTTAAGCAGGGACAGCCGGCGCCCGGTAGGGGGGCTTAAGCAGGGAAAGCCGGCGCCCGGTAGGGGGGCTTAAGCAGGGACAGCCGGCGCCCGGTAGGGGGGCTTAAGGAGGGACAGCCGGCGCCCGGTAGGGGGGCTTAAGCAGGGACAGCCGGCACCCGGGAGGGGGGCTTAAGCAGGGACAGCCGGCGCCCGGGAGGGGGGCTTAAGTAGGGACAGCCGGCGCCCGGGAGGGGGGCTTAAGTAGGAACAGCCGGCGCCCGGGAGGGGGGCTTAGGTAGGGACAGCCGGCGCCCATTAGGGGGGCTTAAGTAGGGACAGCCAGCGCCCATTAGGGGGGCTTAAGTAGGGACAGCCGGCGCCCGGGAGGGGGGCTTATGTAGGGACAGCCGGCGTCCGAGAGGGGGGCTTATGTAGGGACAGCCGGCGCCCGGTTGTGGGGCTTAAGTAGGGACAGCCGGCGCCCGGTAGGGGGGCTTAAGTAGGGACAGCCGGCGCCCGATAGGGGGGCTTAAGTAGGGACAGCCGGCGCCCTGTAGTGCGCCGGGAGGAGGGCTGAAGTAGGGACAGCCGGCGCCCGGGAGGGGGGCTTAAGTATGGGCAGCCGGCGCCCGGGAGGGGGGCTTAAGAAGGGACAGCCGGCGCCCGGTAGGGGGGCTTAAGCAGGGACAGCCGGCACCCGGTAGGGGGGCTTAATCAGGGACAGCCGGCGCCCGGTAGGGGGGCTTAAGCAGGGACAGCCGGCGCCCGGTAGGGGGGCTTAAGGAGGGACAGCCGGCGCCCGGTAGGGGGGCTTAAGGAGGGACAGCCGGCGCCCGGTAGGGGGGCTTAAGGAGGGACAGCCGGCGCCCGGTAGGGGGGCTTAAGGAGGGACAGCCGGCGCCCGGTAGGGGGGCTTAAGGAGGGACAGCCGGCGCCCGGTAGGGGGGCTTAAGGAGGGACAGCCGGCGCCCGGTAGGGGAGCTTAAGAAGGGACAGCCGGCGCCCGGTAGGGGGGCTTAAGAAGGGACAGCCGGCGCCCGGTAGGGGGGCTTAAGAAGGGACAGCCGGCGCCCGGTAGGGGGGCTTAAGAAGGGACAGCCGGCGCCCGGTAGGGGGGCTTAAGAAGGGACAGCCGGCGCCCGGTAGGGGGGCTTAAGAAGGGACAGCCGGCGCCCGGTATTGGGGCTTAAGAAGGGACAGCCGGCGCCCGGTAGGGGGGCTTAAGAAGGGACAGCCGGCGCCCGGTAGGGGGGCTTAAGTAGGGACAGCCGGCGCCCGGTAGGGGGGCTTAAGGAGGGACAGCCGGCGCCCGGTAGGGGGGCTTAAGGAGGGACAGCCGGCGCCCGGTAGGGGGGCTTAAGGAGGGACAGCCGGCGCCCGGTAGGGGGGCTTAAGGAGGGACAGCCGGTGCCCGGTAGGGGGGCTTAAGGAGGGACAGCCGGCGCCCGGTAGGGGAGCTTAAGAAGGGACAGCCGGCGCCCGGTAGGGGGGCTTAAGAAGGGACAGCCGGCGCCCGGTAGGGGGGCTTAAGAAGGGACAGCCGGCGCCCGGTAGGGGGGCTTAAGAAGGGACAGCCGGCGCCCGGTATTGGGGCTTAAGAAGGGACAGCCGGCGCCCGGTAGGGGGGCTTAAGAAGGGACAGCCGGCGCCCGGTATTGGGGCTTAAGAAGGGACAGCCGGCGCCCGGGAGGGGGGCTTAGGTAGGGACAGCCGGCGCCCGGGAGGGGGGCTTAGGTAGGGACAGCCGGCGCCCATTAGGGGGCCTTAAGTAGGGACAGCCGGCGCCCGGGAGGGGGGCTTAAGTAGGGTCAGCCGGCGCCCGGTAGGGGGGCTTAAGTAGGGACAGCCGGCGCCCGGTAGGGGGGCTTAAGTAGGGACAGCCGTCGCCTGGTAGGGGGGCTTAAGTAGGGACAGCCGGCACCCGGGAGGGGGGCTTATGAAGGGACAGCCGGCGCCCGGGAGGGGGGCTTAAGAAGGGACAGCCGGCGCCCGGGAGGGGGGCTTAGGTAGGACAGCCGGCGCCCGGGAGGGGGGCTTAGGTAGGGACAGCCGGCGCCCATTAGGGGGGCTTAAGTAGGGACAGCCGGCGCCCATTAGGGGGGCTTAAGTAGGGACAGCCGGCGCCCGGGAGGGGGGCTTATGTAGGGACAGCCGGCGCCCGGGAGGGGGGCTTATGTAGGGACAGCCGGCGCCCGGGAGGGGGGCTTATGTAGGGACAGCCGGCGCCCGGGAGGGGGGCTTATGTAGGGACAGCCGGCGCCCGGTAGTGGGGCTTAAGTAGGGACAGCCGGCGCCCGGTAGGGGGGCTTAAGTAGGGACAGCCGGCGCCCGATAGGGGGGCTTAAGTAGGGACAGCCGGTGCCCGATAGGGGGGCTTAAGTAGGGACAGCCGGCGCCCTGTAGAGCGCCGGGAGGAGGGCTAAAATAGGGACAGCCGGCGCCCGGGATGGGGGCTTAAGTAGGGACAGCCGGCGCCCAGGAGGGGGGCTTAAGTAGGGACAGCCGGCGCCCGGGAGGGGGGCTTAAGTAGGGACAGCCGGCGCCCGGGAGGGGGGCTTAAGTAGGGACAGCCGGCGCCCGGGAGGGGGGCTTAAGTAGGGGACAGCCAGCCCGGTAGGGGGGCTTAAGTAGGGACAGCCGGCGCCCGGTAGGGGGGCTTAAGAAGGGACAGCCGGCGCCCGGGAGGGGGGCTTTAGAAGGGACAGCCGGCGCCCGGGAGGGGGGCTTAAGTAGGGACAGCCGGCGCCCGGTAGGGGGGCTTAAGTAGGGACAGCCGGCGCCCGGTAGGGGGGCTTAAGTAGGGACAGCCGGAGCCCGGTAGGGGGGCTTAAGTAGGGACAGCCGGCGCCCGGGAGGGGGGCTTAAGAAGGGACAGCCGGCGCCCGGGAGGGGGGCTTAAGAAGGGACAGCCAGCTCCCGGGAGGGGGGCTTAGGTAGGGACAGCCGGCGCCCATTAGGGGGGCTTAAGTAGGGACAGCCGGCGCCCATTAGGGGGGCTTAAGTAGGGACAGCCGGCGCCCATTAGGGGGGCTTAAGTAGGGACAGCCGGCGCCCGGGAGGGGGGCTTATGTAGGCACAGCCGGCGCCCAGGAGGGGGGCTTATGTAGGGACAGCCGGCGCCCGGGAGGGGGGCTTATGTAGGGACAGCCGGCGCCCGGGAGGGGGGCTTATGTAGGGACAGCCGGCGCCCGGTAGGGGGGCTTAAGTAGGGACAGCCGGCGCCCGATAGGGGGGCTTAAGTAGGGACAGCCGGCGCCCGGAAGGGGGGCTTAAGTATGGGCAGCCGGCGCCCGGGAGGGGGGCTTAAGTAGGGGACAGCCAGCCCGGTAGGGGGGCTTAAGTAGGGGACAGCCAGCCCGGTAGGGGGGCTTAAGTAGGGGACAGCCAGCCCGGTAGGGGGGCTTAAGTAGGGACAGCCGGCGCCCGGTAGGGGGGCTTAAGTAGGGACAGCCGGCGCCCGGTAGGGGGGCTTAAGAAGGGACAGCCGGCACCCGGGAGGGGGGCTTAAGAAGGGACAGCCGGCGCCCGGGAGGGGGGCTTAAGTAGGGACAGCCGGCGCCCGGGAGGGGGGCTTAAGTAGGGACAGCCGGCGCCCGGTAGGGGGGCTTAAGTAGGGACAGCCGGAGCCCGGTAGGGGGGCTTAAGTAGGGACAGCCGGCGCCCGGGAGGGGGGCTTAAGTAGGGACAGCCGGCGCCCGGGATGGGGGCTTAAGTAGGGACAGCCGGCGCCCGGGAGGGGGGCTTAATTATGGACAGCCAGCGCCCGGTAGGGGGGCTTAAGTAGGGGACAGCCAGCCCGGTAGGGGGGCTTAAGTAGGGGACAGCCGGCGCCCGGTAGGGGGGCTTAAGTAGGACCAGCCGGCGCCCGGGAGGGGGGCTTAAGAAGGGACAGCCGGCGCCCGGAAGGGGGGCTTAAGAAGGGACAGCCGGCGGCCGGGAGGGGGGCTTAAGTAGGGACAGCCGGCGCCCGATAGGGGGGCTTAAGTAGGGACAGCCAGCGCCCGGTATTGGGGCTTAAGAAGGGACAGCCGGCGCCCGGTAGGGGGGCTTAAGAAGGGACAGCCGGCGCCCGGTATTGGGGCTTAAGAAGGGACAGCCGGCGCCCGGGAGGGGGGCTTAGGTAGGGACAGCCGGCGCCCGGGAGGGGGGCTTAGGTAGGGACAGCCGGCGCCCATTAGGGGGCCTTAAGTAGGGACAGCCGGCGCCCGGGAGGGGGGCTTAAGTAGGGTCAGCCGGCGCCCGGTAGGGGGGCTTAAGTAGGGACAGCCGGCGCCCGGTAGGGGGGCTTAAGTAGGGACAGCCGTCGCCTGGTAGGGGGGCTTAAGTAGGGACAGCCGGCACCCGGGAGGGGGGCTTATGAAGGGACAGCCGGCGCCCGGGAGGGGGGCTTAAGAAGGGACAGCCGGCGCCCGGGAGGGGGGCTTAGGTAGGACAGCCGGCGCCCGGGAGGGGGGCTTAGGTAGGGACAGCCGGCGCCCATTAGGGGGGCTTAAGTAGGGACAGCCGGCGCCCATTAGGGGGGCTTAAGTAGGGACAGCCGGCGCCCGGGAGGGGGGCTTATGTAGGGACAGCCGGCGCCCGGGAGGGGGGCTTATGTAGGGACAGCCGGCGCCCGGGAGGGGGGCTTATGTAGGGACAGCCGGCGCCCGGGAGGGGGGCTTATGTAGGGACAGCCGGCGCCCGGTAGTGGGGCTTAAGTAGGGACAGCCGGCGCCCGGTAGGGGGGCTTAAGTAGGGACAGCCGGCGCCCGATAGGGGGGCTTAAGTAGGGGACAGCCGGTGCCCGATAGGGGGGCTTAAGTAGGGACAGCCGGCGCCCTGTAGAGCGCCGGGAGGAGGGCTAAAATAGGGACAGCCGGCGCCCGGGATGGGGGCTTAAGTAGGGACAGCCGGCGCCCAGGAGGGGGGCTTAAGTAGGGACAGCCGGCGCCCGGGAGGGGGGCTTAAGTAGGGACAGCCGGCGCCCGGGAGGGGGGCTTAAGTAGGGACAGCCGGCGCCCGGGAGGGGGGCTTAAGTAGGGGACAGCCAGCCCGGTAGGGGGGCTTAAGTAGGGACAGCCGGCGCTAGGGACAGCCGGCGCCCGGTAGGGGGGCTTAAGAAGGGACAGCCGGCGCCCGGGAGGGGGGCTTTAGAAGGGACAGCCGGCGCCCGGGAGGGGGGCTTAAGTAGGGACAGCCGGCGCCCGGTAGGGGGGCTTAAGTAGGGACAGCCGGCGCCCGGTAGGGGGGCTTAAGTAGGGACAGCCGGAGCCCGGTAGGGGGGCTTAAGTAGGGACAGCCGGCGCCCGGGAGGGGGGCTTAAGAAGGGACAGCCGGCGCCCGGGAGGGGGGCTTAAGAAGGGACAGCCAGCTCCCGGGAGGGGGGCTTAGGTAGGGACAGCCGGCGCCCATTAGGGGGGCTTAAGTAGGGACAGCCGGCGCCCATTAGGGGGGCTTAAGTAGGGACAGCCGGCGCCCATTAGGGGGGCTTAAGTAGGGACAGCCGGCGCCCGGGAGGGGGGCTTATGTAGGCACAGCCGGCGCCCAGGAGGGGGGCTTATGTAGGGACAGCCGGCGCCCGGGAGGGGGGCTTATGTAGGGACAGCCGGCGCCCGGGAGGGGGGCTTATGTAGGGACAGCCGGCGCCCGGTAGGGGGGCTTAAGTAGGGACAGCCGGCGCCCGATAGGGGGGCTTAAGTAGGGACAGCCGGCGCCCGGAAGGGGGGCTTAAGTATGGGCAGCCGGCGCCCGGGAGGGGGGCTTAAGTAGGGGACAGCCAGCCCGGTAGGGGGGCTTAAGTAGGGGACAGCCAGCCCGGTAGGGGGGCTTAAGTAGGGGACAGCCAGCCCGGTAGGGGGGCTTAAGTAGGGACAGCCGGCGCCCGGTAGGGGGGCTTAAGTAGGGACAGCCGGCGCCCGGTAGGGGGGCTTAAGAAGGGACAGCCGGCACCCGGGAGGGGGGCTTAAGAAGGGACAGCCGGCGCCCGGGAGGGGGGCTTAAGTAGGGACAGCCGGCGCCCGGGAGGGGGGCTTAAGTAGGGACAGCCGGCGCCCGGTAGGGGGGCTTAAGTAGGGACAGCCGGAGCCCGGTAGGGGGGCTTAAGTAGGGACAGCCGGCGCCCGGGAGGGGGGCTTAAGTAGGGACAGCCGGCGCCCGGGATGGGGGCTTAAGTAGGGACAGCCGGCGCCCGGGAGGGGGGCTTAATTATGGACAGCCAGCGCCCGGTAGGGGGGCTTAAGTAGGGGACAGCCAGCCCGGTAGGGGGGCTTAAGTAGGGGACAGCCGGCGCCCGGTAGGGGGGCTTAAGTAGGACCAGCCGGCGCCCGGGAGGGGGGCTTAAGAAGGGACAGCCGGCGCCCGGAAGGGGGGCTTAAGAAGGGACAGCCGGCGGCCGGGAGGGGGGCTTAAGTAGGGACAGCCGGCGCCCGATAGGGGGGCTTAAGTAGGGACAGCCAGCGCCCGGTATTGGGGCTTAAGAAGGGACAGCCGGCGCCCGGTAGGGGGGCTTAAGAAGGGACAGCCGGCGCCCGGTATTGGGGCTTAAGAAGGGACAGCCGGCGCCCGGGAGGGGGGCTTAGGTAGGGACAGCCGGCGCCCGGGAGGGGGGCTTAGGTAGGGACAGCCGGCGCCCATTAGGGGGCCTTAAGTAGGGACAGCCGGCGCCCGGGAGGGGGGCTTAAGTAGGGTCAGCCGGCGCCCGGTAGGGGGGCTTAAGTAGGGACAGCCGGCGCCCGGTAGGGGGGCTTAAGTAGGGACAGCCGTCGCCTGGTAGGGGGGCTTAAGTAGGGACAGCCGGCACCCGGGAGGGGGGCTTATGAAGGGACAGCCGGCGCCCGGGAGGGGGGCTTAAGAAGGGACAGCCGGCGCCCGGGAGGGGGGCTTAGGTAGGACAGCCGGCGCCCGGGAGGGGGGCTTAGGTAGGGACAGCCGGCGCCCATTAGGGGGGCTTAAGTAGGGACAGCCGGCGCCCATTAGGGGGGCTTAAGTAGGGACAGCCGGCGCCCGGGAGGGGGGCTTATGTAGGGACAGCCGGCGCCCGGGAGGGGGGCTTATGTAGGGACAGCCGGCGCCCGGGAGGGGGGCTTATGTAGGGACAGCCGGCGCCCGGGAGGGGGGCTTATGTAGGGACAGCCGGCGCCCGGTAGTGGGGCTTAAGTAGGGACAGCCGGCGCCCGGTAGGGGGGCTTAAGTAGGGACAGCCGGCGCCCGATAGGGGGGCTTAAGTAGGGACAGCCGGTGCCCGATAGGGGGGCTTAAGTAGGGACAGCCGGCGCCCTGTAGAGCGCCGGGAGGAGGGCTAAAATAGGGACAGCCGGCGCCCGGGATGGGGGCTTAAGTAGGGACAGCCGGCGCCCAGGAGGGGGGCTTAAGTAGGGACAGCCGGCGCCCGGGAGGGGGGCTTAAGTAGGGACAGCCGGCGCCCGGGAGGGGGGCTTAAGTAGGGACAGCCGGCGCCCGGAGGGGGGCTTAAGTAGGGGACAGCCAGCCCGGTAGGGGGGCTTAAGTAGGGACAGCCGGCGCCCGGTAGGGGGGCTTAAGAAGGGACAGCCGGCGCCCGGGAGGGGGGCTTTAGAAGGGACAGCCGGCGCCCGGGAGGGGGGCTTAAGTAGGGACAGCCGGCGCCCGGTAGGGGGGCTTAAGTAGGGACAGCCGGCGCCCGGTAGGGGGGCTTAAGTAGGGACAGCCGAGCCCGGTAGGGGGGCTTAAGTAGGGACAGCCGGCGCCCGGGAGGGGGGCTTAAGAAGGGACAGCCGGCGCCCGGAGGGGGGCTTAAGAAGGGACAGCCAGCTCCCGGGAGGGGGGCTTAGGTAGGGACAGCCGGCGCCCATTAGGGGGGCTTAAGTAGGGACAGCCGGCGCCCATTAGGGGGGCTTAAGTAGGGACAGCCGGCGCCCATTAGGGGGGCTTAAGTAGGGACAGCCGGCGCCCATTAGGGGGGCTTAAGTAGGGACAGCCGGCGCCCGGGAGGGGGGCTTATGTAGGCACAGCCGGCGCCCAGGAGGGGGGCTTATGTAGGGACAGCCGGCGCCCGGGAGGGGGGCTTATGTAGGGACAGCCGGCGCCCGGGAGGGGGGCTTATGTAGGGACAGCCGGCGCCCGGTAGGGGGGCTTAAGTAGGGACAGCCGGCGCCCGATAGGGGGGCTTAAGTAGGGACAGCCGGCGCCCGGAAGGGGGGCTTAAGTATGGGCAGCCGGCGCCCGGGAGGGGGGGCTTAAGTAGGGGACAGCCAGCCCGGTAGGGGGGCTTAAGTAGGGGACAGCCAGCCCGGTAGGGGGGCTTAAGTAGGGGACAGCCAGCCCGGTAGGGGGGCTTAAGTAGGGACAGCCGGCGCCCGGTAGGGGGCTTAAGTAGGGACAGCCGGCGCCCGGTAGGGGGGCTTAAGAAGGGACAGCCGGCACCCGGGAGGGGGGCTTAAGAAGGGACAGCCGGCGCCCGGGAGGGGGGCTTAAGTAGGGACAGCCGGCGCCCGGGAGGGGGGCTTAAGTAGGGACAGCCGGCGCCCGGTAGGGGGGCTTAAGTAGGGACAGCCGGAGCCCGGTAGGGGGGCTTAAGTAGGGACAGCCGGCGCCCGATAGGGGGGCTTAAGTAGGGACAGCCGGTGCCCGATAGGGGGGCTTAAGTAGGGACAGCCGGCGCCCTGTAGAGCGCCGGGAGGAGGGCTAAAATAGGGACAGCCGGCGCCCGGGATGGGGGCTTAAGTAGGGACAGCCGGCGCCCAGGAGGGGGGCTTAAGTAGGGACAGCCGGCGCCCGGGAGGGGGGCTTAAGTAGGGACAGCCGGCGCCCGGGAGGGGGGCTTAAGTAGGGACAGCCGGCGCCCGGGAGGGGGCTTAAGTAGGGGACAGCCAGCCCGGTAGGGGGGCTTAAGTAGGGACAGCCGGCGCCCGGTAGGGGGGCTTAAGAAGGGACAGCCGGCACCCGGGAGGGGGGCTTAAGAAGGGACAGCCGGCGCCCGGGAGGGGGGCTTAAGTAGGGACAGCCAGCCCGGTAGGGGGGCTTAAGTAGGGACAGCCGGCGCCCGGTAGGGGGGCTTAAGAAGGGACAGCCGGCACCCGGGAGGGGGGCTTAAGAAGGGACAGCCGGCGCCCGGGAGGGGGGCTTAAGTAGGGACAGCCGGCGCCCGGGAGGGGGGCTTATGTAGGGACAGCCGGCGCCCGGTAGTGGGGCTTAAGTAGGGACAGCCGGCGCCCGGTAGGGGGGCTTAAGTAGGGACAGCCGGCGCCCGATAGGGGGGCTTAAGTAGGGACAGCCGGTGCCCGATAGGGGGGCTTAAGTAGGGACAGCCGGCGCCCTGTAGAGCGCCGGGAGGAGGGCTAAAATAGGGACAGCCGGCGCCCGGGATGGGGGCTTAAGTAGGGACAGCCGGCGCCCAGGAGGGGGGCTTAAGTAGGGACAGCCGGCGCCCGGGAGGGGGGCTTAAGTAGGGACAGCCGGCGCCCGGGAGGGGGGCTTAAGTAGGGACAGCCGGCGCCCGGGAGGGGGGCTTAAGTAGGGGACAGCCAGCCCGGTAGGGGGGCTTAAGTAGGGACAGCCGGCGCCCGGTAGGGGGGCTTAAGAAGGGACAGCCGGCGCCCGGGAGGGGGGCTTTAGAAGGGACAGCCGGCGCCCGGGAGGGGGGCTTAAGTAGGGACAGCCGGCGCCCGGTAGGGGGCTTAAGTAGGGACAGCCGGCGCCCGGTAGGGGGGCTTAAGTAGGGACAGCCGGAGCCCGGTAGGGGGGCTTAAGTAGGGACAGCCGGCGCCCGGGAGGGGGGCTTAAGAAGGGACAGCCGGCGCCCGGGAGGGGGGCTTAAGAAGGGACAGCCAGCTCCCGGGAGGGGGGCTTAGGTAGGGACAGCCGGCGCCCATTAGGGGGGCTTAAGTAGGGACAGCCGGCGCCCATTAGGGGGGCTTAAGTAGGGACAGCCGGCGCCCATTAGGGGGGCTTAAGTAGGGACAGCCGGCGCCCATTAGGGGGGGCTTAAGTAGGGACAGCCGGCGCCCGGGAGGGGGGCTTATGTAGGCACAGCCGGCGCCCAGGAGGGGGGCTTATGTAGGGACAGCCGGCGCCCGGGAGGGGGGCTTATGTAGGGACAGCCGGCGCCCGGGAGGGGGGCTTATGTAGGGACAGCCGGCGCCCGGTAGGGGGGCTTAAGTAGGGACAGCCGGCGCCCGATAGGGGGGCTTAAGTAGGGACAGCCGGCGCCCGGAAGGGGGGCTTAAGTATGGGCAGCCGGCGCCCGGGAGGGGGGCTTAAGTAGGGGACAGCCAGCCCGGTAGGGGGGCTTAAGTAGGGGACAGCCAGCCCGGTAGGGGGGCTTAAGTAGGGGACAGCCAGCCCGGTAGGGGGGCTTAAGTAGGGACAGCCGGCGCCCGGTAGGGGGGCTTAAGTAGGGACAGCCGGCGCCCGGTAGGGGGGCTTAAGAAGGGACAGCCGGCACCCGGGAGGGGGGCTTAAGAAGGGACAGCCGGCGCCCGGGAGGGGGGCTTAAGTAGGGACAGCCGGCGCCCGGGAGGGGGGCTTAAGTAGGGACAGCCGGCGCCCGGTAGGGGGGCTTAAGTAGGGACAGCCGGAGCCCGGTAGGGGGGCTTAAGTAGGGACAGCCGGCGCCCGGGAGGGGGGCTTAAGTAGGGACAGCCGGCGCCCGGGATGGGGGCTTAAGTAGGGACAGCCGGCGCCCGGGAGGGGGGCTTAATTATGGACAGCCAGCGCCCGGTAGGGGGGCTTAAGTAGGGGACAGCCAGCCCGGTAGGGGGGCTTAAGTAGGGGACAGCCGGCGCCCGGTAGGGGGGCTTAAGTAGGACCAGCCGGCGCCCGGGAGGGGGGCTTAAGAAGGGACAGCCGGCGCCCGGAAGGGGGGCTTAAGAAGGGACAGCCGACGGCCGGGAGGGGGGCTTAAGTAGGGACAGCCGGCGCCCGATAGGGGGGCTTAAGTAGGGACAGCCAGCGCCCGATAGGGGGGCTTAAGTAGGGACAGCCGGCGCCCGGTAGGGGGGCTTAAGTAGGGACAGCCGGCGCCCATTAGGGGGGCTTAAGTAGGGACAGCCGGCGCCCATTAGGGGGCTTAAGTAGGGACTGCCGGCGCCCATGAGGGAGGCTTAAGTAAGGACAGCCGGCGCCCTTGAGGGGGGCTTAAGTAGGGACAGCCGGCACCCAGGAGGGGGGCTTAAGTAGGGACAGCCGGCGCCCAGGAGGGGGGCTTAAGTAGGGACAGCCGGCGCCCAGCAGGGGGGCTTAAGTAGGGACAGCCGGCGCCCAGCAGGGGGGCTTAAGTAGGGACAGCCGGCGCCCATTAGGGGGGCTTAAGTAGGGACAGCCGGCGCCCGGTAGGGGGGCTTAAGTAGGGACAGCCGGCGCCCTGTAGAGCGCCGGGAGGAGGGCTAAAGTAGGGACAGCCGGCGCCCGGGAGGGGGGGGTTAAGTAGGGACAGCCGGCGCCCGGGAGGGGGGCTTAAGTAGGGACAGCCGGCGCCCGGGAGGGGGGCTTAAGTAGGGACAGCCGGCGCCCGGGAGGGGGGCTTAAGTAGGGACAGCCGGCGCCCGGTAGGGGGGCTTAAGTAGGGACAGCCGGCGCCCGGTAGGGGGGGGCTTAAGTAGGGACAGCCGGCGCCCGGTAGGGGGGGGCTTAAGTAGGGACAGCCGGCGCCCGGTAGGGGGGCTTAAGTAGGGACAGCCGGCGCCCGGTAGGGGGGCTTAAGTAGGGACAGCCGGCGCCCGGTAGGGGGGCTTAAGTAGGGACAGCCGGCGCCCGGTAGGGGGGCTTAAGTAGGGACAGCCGGCGCCCGGTAGGGGGGCTTAAGTAGGGACAGCCGGCGCCCGGTAGGGGGGCTTAAGTAGGGACAGCCGGCGCCCGGTAGGGGGGCTTAAGAAGGGACAGCCGGCGCCCTGTAGGGGGCCTTAAGTAGGGACAGCCGGCGCCCGGGAGGGGGGCTTAAGTAGGGTCAGCCGGCGCCCGGTAGGGGGGCTTAAGTAGGGACAGCCGGCGCCCGGTAGGGGGGCTTAAGTAGGGACAGCCGGCGCCCGGTAGGGGGGCTTAAGTAGGGACAGCCGGCGCCCGGTAGGGGGGCTTAAGTAGGGACAGCCGGCGCCCGGTAGGGGGGCTTAAGTAGGGACAGCCGGCGCCCGGTAGGGGGGCTTAAGTAGGGACAGCCGGCGCCCGGTAGGGGGGCTTAAGTAGGGACAGCCGGCGCCCGGTAGGGGGGCTTAAGTAGGGACAGCCGGCGCCCGGTAGGGGGGCTTAAGTAGGGACAGCCGGCGCCCGGTAGGGGGGCTTAAGTAGGGACAGCCGGCGCCCGGTAGGGGGGCTTAAGTAGGGACAGCCGGCGCCCGGTAGGGGGGCTTAAGTAGGGACAGCCGGCGCCCGGTAGGGGGGCTTAAGTAGGGACAGCCGGCGCCCGGGAGGGGGGCTTAAGTAGGGACAGCCGGCGCCCGGTAGGGGGGCTTAAGAAGGGACAGCCGGCGCCCGGTAGGGGGGCTTAAGAAGGGACAGCCGGCGCCCGGTAGGGGGGCTTAAGAAGGGACAGCCGGCGCCCGGTAGGGGGGCTTAAGTAGGGACAGCCGGCGCCCGGTAGAGGGTCTTAAGCAGGGACAGCCGGCGCCCGGTAGGGGGGCTTAAGCAGGGACAGCCGGCGCCCGGTAGGTGGGCTTAAGCAGGGACAGCCGGCGCCCGGTAGGGGGGCTTAAGCAGGGAAAGCCGGCGCCCGGTAGGGGGGCTTAAGCAGGGACAGCCGGCGCCCGGTAGGGGGGCTTAAGGAGGGACAGCCGGCGCCCGGTAGGGGGGCTTAAGCAGGGACAGCCGGCGCCCGGGAGGGGGGCTTAAGCAGGGACAGCCGGCACCCGGGAGGGGGGCTTAAGCAGGGACAGCCGGCGCCCGGGAGGGGGGCTTAAGCAGGGACAGCCGGCGCCCGGGAGGGGGGCTTAAGCAGGAACAGCCGGCGCCCGGGAGGGGGGCTTAGGTAGGGACAGCCGGCGCCCATTAGGGGGGCTTAAGTAGGGACAGCCAGCGCCCATTAGGGGGGCTTAAGTAGGGACAGCCGGCGCCCGGGAGGGGGGCTTATGTAGGGACAGCCGGCGTCCGAGAGGGGGGCTTATGTAGGGACAGCCGGCGCCCGGTTGTGGGGCTTAAGTAGGGACAGCCAGCGCCCGGTAGGGGGGCTTAAGTAGGGACAGCCGGCGCCCGATAGGGGGGCTTAAGTAGGGACAGCCGGCGCCCGATAGGGGGGCTTAAGTAGGGACAGCCGGCGCCCTGTAGTGTGCCGGGAGGAGGGCTGAAGTAGGGACAGCCGGCGCCCGGGAGGGGGGCTTAAGTATGGGCAGCCGGCGCCCGGGAGGGGGGCTTAAGTAGGGACAGCCGGCGCCCGGTAGGGGGGCTTAAGTAGGGACAGCCGGCGCCCGGTAGGGGGGCTTAAGTAGGGACAGCCGGCGCCCGGTAGGGGGGCTTAAGTAGGGACAGCCGGCGCCCGGTAGGGGGGCTTAAGAAGGGACAGCCGGCGCCCGGTAGGGGGGCTTAAGAAGGGACAGCCGGCGCCCGGTAGGGGGGCTTAAGTAGGGACAGCCGGCGCCCGATAGGGGGGCTTAAGTAGGGACAGCCGGCGCCCGATAGGGGGGCTTAAGTAGGGGACAGCCGGCGCCCGGGAGGGGGGCTTAAGTAGAAGACAGCCGGCGCCCGGGAGGGGGGCTTAAGTAGGGGACAGCCGGCGCCCGGGAGGGGGGCTTAAGTAGGGGACAGCCGGCGCCCGGGAGGGGGGCTTAAGTAGGGGACAGCCGGCGCCCGGTAGGGGGGCTTAAGTAGGGACAGCCGGCGCCCTTCGGGGGGACAGCAACGGAGCCCTTCGAGGGGACAGCAACGGCGCCCTTCGGGGGGACTGCAACGGAGCCCTTCGGGGGGACTGCAACGGAGCCCTTCGGGGGGACTGCAACGGAGCCCTTCGGGGGGACTGCAACGGAGCCCTTCGGGGGGACTGCAACGGAGCCCTTCGGGGGGACTGCAACGGAGCCCTTCGGGGGGACTGCAACGGAGCCCTTCGGGGGGACTGCAACGGAGCCCTTCGGGGGGACTGCAACGGAGCCCTTCGGGGGGACTGCAACGGAGCCCTTCGGGGGGACTGCAACGGAGCCCTTCGGGGGGACTGCAACGGAGCCCTTCGGGGGGACTGCAACGGCGCCCTTCGGGGGGACTGCAACGGCGCCCTTCGGGGGGACTGCAACGGCGCCCTTCGGGGGGACTGCAACGGAGCCCTTCGGGGGGACTGCAACGGAGCCCTTCGGGGGGACTGCAACGGAGCCCTTCGGGGGGACTGCAACGGAGCCCTTCGGGGGGACTGCAACGGAGCCCTTCGGGGGGACTGCAAAGGAGCCCTTCGGGGGGACTGCAAAGGAGCCCTTCTCGGGACTGCAACGGAGCCCTTCTCGGGACTGCAACGGCTAGAGGCCCTGGCCGCCTGCTGTGCCCTTCCCCCAACATGCTGCCTGCCATACCTGTCCTGACGGACCGCTTGCCTTGTCAGTCCCTCGACGGGTGGCATGACATTGGGGGACTGACACGGAGAGTGGCACATCGGTGGACTGACATGGCAATCAGGGGACAGACATGGCAAGTGGCCCTTCGGGGGACTGCAACGGCGCCCTTCGGGGGGACTGCAACGGCGCCCTTCGGGGGGACTGCAACGGCGCCCTTCGGGGGGACTGCAACGGAGCCCTTCGGGGGGACTGCAACGGAGCCCTTCGGGGGGACTGCAACGGAGCCCTTCGGGGGGACTGCAACGGAGCCCTTCGGGGGGACTGCAACGGAGCCCTTCGGGGGGACTGCAACGGAGCCCTTCGGGGGGACTGCAAAGGAGCCCTTCGGGGGGACTGCAAAGGAGCCCTTCTCGGGACTGCAACGGCTAGAGGCCCTGGCCGCCTGCTGTGCCCTTCCCCCAACATGCTGCCTGCCATACCTGTCCTGACGGACCGCTTGCCTTGTCAGTCCCTCGACGGGTGGCATGACATTGGGGGACTGACACGGCAAGTGGCACATCGGTGGACTGACATGGCAATCAGGGGACCGACATGGCAAGTGGCCCTTCGGGGGACTGCAACGGCGCCCTTCGGGGGGACTGCAACGGCGCCCTTCGGGGGGACTGCAACGGAGCCCTTCGGGGGGACTGCAACGGAGCCCTTCGGGGGGACTGCAACGGAGCCCTTCGGGGGGACTGCAACGGAGCCCTTCGGGGGGACTGCAACGGCGCCCTTCGGGGGGACTGCAACGGCGCCCTTCGGGGGGACTGCAACGGCGCCCTTCGGGGGGACTGCAACGGCGCCCTTCGGGGGGACTGCAACGGCGCCCTTCGGGGGGACTGCAACGGCGCCCTTCGGGGGGACTGCAACGGCGCCCTTCGGGGGGACTGCAACGGCGCCCTTCGGGGGGACTGCAACGGAGCCCTTCGGGGGGACTGCAACGGAGCCCTTCGGGGGGACTGCAACGGAGCCCTTCGGGGGGGACAGCAACGGAGCCCTTCGGGGGGGACAGCAACGGAGCCCTTCGGGGGGACTGCAACGGCGCCCTTCGGGGGGACTGCAACGGCGCCCTTCGGGGGGACTGCAACGGCGCCCTTCGGGGGGACTGCAACGGCGCCCTTCGGGGGGACTGCAACGGCGCCCTTCGGGGGGACAGCAACGGAGCCCTTCGGGGGGACTGCAACGGAGCCCTTCGGGGGGACTGCAACGGAGCCCTTCGGGGGGACTGCAACGGAGCCCTTCGGGGGGACTGCAACGGAGCCCTTCGGGGGGACTGCAACGGAGCCCTTCGGGGGGACTGCAACGGCGCCCTTCGGGGGGACTGCAACGGCGCCCTTCGGGGGGACTGCAACGGCGCCCTTCGGGGGGACTGCAACGGCGCCCTTCGGGGGGACTGCAACGGCGCCCTTCGGGGGGACTGCAACGGCGCCCTTCGGGGGGACTGCAACGGCGCCCTTCGGGGGGACTGCAACGGAGCCCTTCGGGGGGACAGCAACGGAGCCCTTCGGGGGGACTGCAACGGAGCCCTTCGGGGGGACTGCAACGGAGCCCTTCGGGGGGACTGCAACGGAGCCCTTCGGGGGGACTGCAACGGAGCCCTTCGGGGGGACTGCAACGGAGCCCTTCGGGGGGACTGCAACGGAGCCCTTCGGGGGACTGCAACGGAGCCCTTCGGGGGGACTGCAACGGAGCCCTTCGGGGGGACTGCAACGGAGCCCTTCGGGGGGACTGCAACGGAGCCCTTCGGGGGGACTGCAACGGAGCCCTTCGGGGGGACTGCAACGGAGCCCTTCGGGGGGACTGCAACGGAGCCCTTCGGGGGGACTGCAACGGAGCCCTTCGGGGGGACTGCAACGGAGCCCATCGGGGGGACTGCAACGGAGCCCTTCGGGGGGACTGCAACGGAGCCCTTCGGGGGGACTGCAACGGAGCCCTTCGGGGGACTGCAACGTAGCCCTTCTCCGGACTGCAACGGCTAGAGGCCCTGGCCGCCTGCTGTGCCCTTCCCCCAACATGCTGCCTTCCATACCTGTCCTGACGGACCGCTTGCCTTGTCAGTCCCTCAACGGGTGGCATGACATTGGGGGACTGACACGGCAAGTGGCACATCGGCGGACTGACATGGCAATCAGGGGACCGACATGGCAAGTGGCCCTTCGGGGGGACTGCAACGGAGCCCTTCGGGGGGACTGCAACGGAGCCCTTCGGGGGGACTGCAACGGAGCCCTTCGGGGGGACTGCAACGGAGCCCTTCGGGGGGACTGCAACGGAGCCCTTCTCCGGACTGCAACGGAGCCCTTCTCCGGACTGCAACGGCTAGAGGCCCTGGCCGCCTGCTGTGCCCTTCCCCCAACATGCTGCCTTCCATACCTGTCCTGACGGACCGCTTGCCTTGTCAGTCCCTCGACGGGTGGCATGACATTGGGGGACTGACACGGCAAGTGGCACATCGGCGGACTGACATGGCAATCAGGGGACCGACATGGCAAGTGGCCCTTCGGGGGGACTGCAACGGAGCCCTTCGGGGGGACTGCAACGGAGCCCTTCGGGGGGACTGCAACGGAGCCCTTCGGGGGGACTGCAACGGAGCCCTTCGGGGGGACTGCAACGGAGCCCTTCGGGGGGACTGCAACGGAGCCCTTCGGGGGGACTGCAACGGAGCCCTTCGGGGGGACTGCAACGGAGCCCTTCGGGGGGACTGCAACGGAGCCCTTCGGGGGGACTGCAACGGAGCCCTTCGGGGGACTGCAACGGAGCCCTTCTCCGGACTGCAACGGCTAGAGGCCCTGGCCGCCTGCTGTGCCCTTCCCCCAACATGCTGCCTTCCATACCTGTCCTGACGGACCGCTTGCCTTGTCAGTCCCTCGACGGGTGGCATGACATTGGGGGACTGACACGGCAAGTGGCACATCGGCGGACTGACATGGCAATCAGGGGACCGACATGGCAAGTGGCCCTTCGGGGGACTGCAACGGAGCCCTTCGGGGGGACTGCAACGGAGCCCTTCGGGGGGACTGCAACGGAGCCCTTCGGGGGGACTGCAACGGAGCCCTTCGGGGGGACTGCAACGGAGCCCTTCGGGGGGACTGCAACGGAGCCCTTCGGGGGGACTGCAACGGAGCCCTTCGGGGGGACTGCAACGGAGCCCTTCGGGGGGACTGCAACGGAGCCCATCGGGGGGACTGCAACGGAGCCCTTCGGGGGGACTGCAACGGAGCCCTTCGGGGGGACTGCAACGGAGCCCTTCGGGGGGACTGCAACGGAGCCCTTCGGGGGGACTGCAACGGAGCCCATCGGGGGGACTGCAACGGAGCCCATCGGGGGGACTGCAACGGAGCCCTTCGGGGGGACTGCAACGGAGCCCTTCGGGGGGACTGCAACGGAGCCCTTCGGGGGACTGCAACGTAGCCCTTCTCCGGACTGCAACGGCTAGAGGCCCTGGCCGCCTGCTGTGCCCTTCCCCCAACATGCTGCCTTCCATACCTGTCCTGACGGACCGCTTGCCTTGTCAGTCCCTCGACGGGTGGCATGACATTGGGGGACTGACACGGCAAGTGGCACATCGGCGGACTGACATGGCAATCAGGGGACCGACATGGCAAGTGGCCCTTCGGGGGGACTGCAACGGAGCCCTTCGGGGGGACTGCAACGGAGCCCTTCGGGGGGACTGCAACGGAGCCCTTCGGGGGGACTGCAACGGAGCCCTTCGGGGGGACTGCAACGGAGCCCTTCGGGGGGACTGCAACGGAGCCCTTCGGGGGGACTGCAACGGAGCCCTTCGGGGGGACTGCAACGGAGCCCTTCTCCGGACTGCAACGGCTAGAGGCCCTGGCCGCCTGCTGTGCCCTTCCCCCAACATGCTGCCTTCCATACCTGTCCTGACGGACCGCTTGCCTTGTCAGTCCCTCGACGGGTGGCATGACATTGGGGGACTGACACGGCAAGTGGCACATCGGCGGACTGACATGGCAATCAGGGGACCGACATGGCAAGTGGCCCTTCGGGGGACTGCAACGGCGCCCTTCGGGGGGACTGCAACGGAGCCCTTCGGGGGGACTGCAACGGAGCCCTTCGGGGGGGACTGCAACGGAGCCCTTCGGGGGGACTGCAACGGAGCCCTTCGGGGGGACTGCAACGGAGCCCTTCGGGGGGACTGCAACGGAGCCCTTCGGGGGGACTGCAACGGAGCCCTTCGGGGGGACTGCAACGGAGCCCTTCGGGGGACTGCAACGGAGCCCTTCTCCGGACTGCAACGGCTAGAGGCCCTGGCCGCCTGCTGTGCCCTTCCCCCAACATGCTGCCTTCCATACCTGTCCTGACGGACCGCTTGCCTTGTCAGTCCCTCGACGGGTGGCATGACATTGGGGGACTGACACGGCAAGTGGCACATCGGCGGACTGACATGGCAATCAGGGGACCGACATGGCAAGTGGCCCTTCGGGGGACTGCAACGGCGCCCTTCGGGGGACTGCAACGGAGCCCTTCGGGGGGACTGCAACGGAGCCCTTCGGGGGGACTGCAACGGAGCCCTTCGGGGGGACTGCAACGGAGCCCTTCTCCGGACTGCAACGGCTAGAGGCCCTGGCCGCCTGCTGTGCCCTTCCCCCAACATGCTGCCTTCCATACCTGTCCTGACGGACCGCTTGCCTTGTCAGTCCCTCGACGGGTGGCATGACATTGGGGGACTGACACGGCAAGTGGCACATCGGCGGACTGACATGGCAATCAGGGGACCGACATGGCAAGTGGCCCTTCGGGGGGACTGCAACGGAGCCCTTCGGGGGGACTGCAACGGAGCCCTTCGGGGGGACTGCAACGGAGCCCTTCGGGGGGACTGCAACGGAGCCCTTCGGGGGGACTGCAACGGAGCCCTTCGGGGGGACTGCAACGGAGCCCTTCGGGGGGACTGCAACGGAGCCCTTCGGGGGACTGCAACGGAGCCCTTCGGGGGACTGCAACGGAGCCCTTCTCCGGACTGCAACGGCTAGAGGCCCTGGCCGCCTGCTGTGCCCTTCCCCCAACATGCTGCCTTCCATACCTGTCCTGACGGACCGCTTGCCTTGTCAGTCCCTCGACGGGTGGCATGACATTGGGGGACTGACACGGCAAGTGGCACATCGGCGGACTGACATGGCAATCAGGGGACCGACATGGCAAGTGGCCCTTCGGGGGGACTGCAACGGAGCCCTTCGGGGGGACTGCAACGGAGCCCTTCGGGGGGGACTGCAACGGAGCCCTTCGGGGGGACTGCAACGGAGCCCTTCGGGGGGACTGCAACGGAGCCCTTCGGGGGGACTGCAACGGAGCCCTTCGGGGGGACTGCAACGGAGCCCTTCGGGGGGACTGCAACGGAGCCCTTCGGGGGGACTGCAACGGAGCCCTTCGGGGGACTGCAACGAAGCCCTTCTCCGGACTGCAACGGCTAGAGGCCCTGGCCGCCTGCTGTGCCCTTCCCCCAACATGCTGCCTTCCATACCTGTCCTGACGGACCACTTGCCTTGTCAGTCCCTCGACGGGTGGCATGACATTGGGGGACTGACACGGCAAGTGGCACATCGGCGGACTGACATGGCAATCAGGGGACCGACATGGCAAGTGGCCCTTCGGGGGGACTGCAACGGAGCCCTTCGGGGGGACTGCAACGGAGCCCTTCGGGGGGACTGCAACGGAGCCCTTCGGGGGGACTGCAACGGAGCCCTTCGGGGGGACTGCAACGGAGCCCTTCGGGGGGACAGCAACGGAGCCCTTCGGGGGGGACAGCAACGGAGCCCTTCGGGGGGGACAGCAACGGAGCCCTTCGGAGGGGACAGCAACGGAGCCCTTCGGGGGGACAGCAACGGAGCCCTTCGGGGGGGACAGCAACGGAGCCCTTCGGGGGGACAGCAACGGAGCCCTTCGGGGGACAGCAACGGAGCCCTTCGGGGGGACAGCAACGGCGCCCTTCGGGGGGACCTGCAACGGAGCCCTTCGGGGGGGACTGCAACGGAGCCCTTCGGGGGGACCTGCAACGGAGCCCTTCGGGGGGACTGCAACGGAGCCCTTCGGGGGGACTGCAACGGAGCCCTTCGGGGGGACTGCAACGGAGCCCTTCGGGGGGACTGCAATGGAGCCCTTCGGGGGGACTGCAACGGAGCCCTTCTCCGGACCTGCAACGGCTAGAGGCCCTGGCCGCCTGCTGTGCCCTTCCCCAACATGCTGCCTTTCCATACCTGTCTGACGGACCGCTTGCCTTGTCAGTCCCTCGACGGGTGGCATGACATTGGGGGACTGACACGGCAAGTGGCACATCGGCGGACTGACATGGCAATCAGGGGACCGACATGGCAAGTGGCCCTTCGGGGGGACTGCTACGGAGCCTTCGGGGGGACTGCAACGGAGCCCTTCGGGGGGACTGCAACGGAGCCCTTCGGGGGGACCTGCAACGGAGCCCTTCGGGGGGACTGCAACGGAGCCCCTTCGGGGGGACTGCAACGGAGCCCTTCGGGGGGACTGCAACGGCGCCCTTCGGGGGGACTGCAACGGCGCCCTTCGGGGGGACTGCAACGGCGCCCTTCGGGGGGACTGCAACGGAGCCCTTCGGGGGGGACAGCAACGGAGCCCTTCGGGGGGACTGCAACGGAGCCCTTCGGGGGGACTGCAACGGAGCCCTTCGGGGGGACTGCAACGGAGCCCTTCGGGGGGACTGCAACGGAGCCTTCGGGGGGACTGCAACGGAGCCCTTCGGGGGGACTGCAACGGAGCCCTTCGGGGGGACTGCAACGGAGCCCTCGGGGGGACTGCAACGGAGCCTTTCGGGGGGACTGCAACGGCGCCCTTCGGGGGGACTGCAACGAGCCCTTCGGGGGGACTGCAACGGAGCCCTTCGGGGGACTGCCACGGAGCCCTTCGGGGGGACTGCCACGGAGCCCTTCGGGGGGACTGCCACGGAGCCCTTCGGGGGGACTGCCACGGCGCCCTTCGGGGGGACTGCCACGGCCCCTTCGGGGGGACTGCCACGGAGCCCTTCGGGGGGACTGCAACGGAACCCTTCGGGGGGACTGCAACGGAGCCCTTCGGGGGGGACTGCAACGGAGCCCTTCGGGGGGACTGCAACGGAGCCCTTCGGGGGGACTGCAACGGGAGCCCTTCGGGGGACTGCAACGGCGCCCTTCGGGGGGACTGCAAACGGCGCCCTTCGGGGGGACTGCAACGGCGCCCTTCGGGGGGACTGCAAACGGAGCCCTTCGGTGGGACTGCAACGGAGCCCTTCGGGGGGACTGCAACGGAGCCCTTCGGGGGGACTGCAACGGAGCCCTTCGGGGGGACTGCAACGGAGCCCTTCGGGGGGACTGCAACGGAGCCCTTCGGGGGACTGCAACGGAGCCCTTCGGGGGGACTGCAACGGAGCCCTTCGGGGGACTGCAACGGAGCCCTTCGGGGGGACTGCAACGGAGCCCTTCGGGGGGACTGCAACGGAGCCCTTCGGGGGGACTGCAACGGAGCCCTTCGGGGGGACTGCCACGGAGCCCTTCGGGGGGACTGCCACGGCGCCCTTCGGGGGGACTGCCACGGCGCCCTTCGGGGGGACTGCCACGGAGCCCTTCGGGGGGACTGCAACGGAGCCCTTCGGGGGGACTGCAACGGAGCCCTTCGGGGGACTGCAACGGAGCCCTTCGGGGGGACTGCAACGGAGCCCTTCGGGGGGACTGCAACGGAGCCCTTCGGGGGGGACTGCAACGGAGCCCTTCGGGGGGACTGCAACGGAGCCCTTCGGGGGGACTGCAACGGAGCCCTTCGGGGGGACTGCAACGGAGCCCTTCGGGGGGACTGCAACGGAGCCCTTCGGGGGGACAGCAACGGAGCCCTTCGGGGGGACAGCAACGGAGCCCTTCGGGGGGGACAGCAACGGAGCCCTTCGGGGGGGACAGCAACGGAGCCCTTCGGGGGGACAGCAACGGGGCCCTTCGGGGGGACAGCAACGGAGCCCTTCGGGGGGACAGCAACGGAGCCCTTCGGGGGGACAGCAACGGAGCCCTTCGGGGGGACAGCAACGGAGCCCTTCGGGGGGACAGCAACGGAGCCCTTCGGGGGGACAGCAACGGAGCCCTTCGGGGGACAGCAACGGAGCCCTTCGGGGGGACAGCAACGGAGCCTTCGGGGTGACAGCAACGAGCCCTTCGGGGGGACAGCAACGGAGCCCTTCGGGGGGACAGCAACGGAGCCCTTCGGGGGGACAGCAACGGAGCCCTTCGGGGGGACAGCAACGGCGCCCTTCGGGGGACTGGCCTTGTCAGTCCCTCGACGGGTGGCATGACATTGGGGGACTGACACGGCAAGTGGCACATCGGCGGACTGACATGGCAATCAGGGGACCGACATGGCAAGTGGCCCTTCGGGGGACTGCAACGGCGCCCTTCGGGGGGACTGCAACGGAGCCCTTCGGGGGGACTGCAACGGAGCCCTTCGGGGGGACTGCAACGGAGCCCTTCGGGGAGACTGCAACGGAGCCCTTCGGGGGGACTGCAACGGAGCCCTTCGGGGGGACTGCAACGGAGCCCTTCGGGGGGACTGCAACGGAGCCCTTCGGGGGGACTGCAACGGAGCCCTTCGGGGGGACTGCAACGGAGCCCTTCGGGGGGACTGCAACGGAGCCCTTCGGGGGACTGCAACGGAGCCCTTCGGGGGGGGACAGCAACGGAGCCCTTCGGGGGGGACAGCAACGGAGCCCTTCGGGGGGGACAGCAACGGAGCCCTTCGGGGGACTGCAACGGAGCCCTTCGGGGGGACTGCAACGGAGCCCTTCGGGGGACTGCAACGGAGCCCTTCGGGGGACTGCAAAGGAGCCCTTCGGGGGACTGCAATGGAGCCCTTCTCCGGACTGCAACGGCTAGAGGCCCTGGCCGCCTGCTGTGCCCTTCCCCCAACATGCTGCCTTCCATACCTGTCCTGACGGACCGCTTGCCTTGTCAGTCCCTCGACGGGTGGCATGACATTGGGGGACTGACACGGCAAGTGGCACATCGGCGGACTGACATGGCAATCAGGGGACCGACATGGCAAGTGGCCCTTCGGGGGACTGCAACGGCGCCCTTCGGGGGGACTGCAACGGAGCCCTTCGGGGGGACTGCAACGGAGCCCTTCGGGGGGACTGCAACGGAGCCCTTCGGGGGGACTGCAACGGCGCCCTTCGGGGGACTGCAACGGAGCCCTTCGGGGGACTGCAACGGAGCCCTTCGGGGGACTGCAACGGAGCCCTTCGGGGGACTGCAACGGAGCCCTTCGGGGGGACTGCAACGGAGCCCTTCGGGGGGGCTGCAACGGAGCCCTTCGGGGGGGCTGCAACGGAGCCTTCGGGGGGACTGCAACGGAGCCCTCGGGGGGACTGCAACGGAGCCCTTCGGGGGGACTGCAAGGGAGCCCTTCGGGGGGACTGCAACGGAGCCCTTCGGGGGGACTGCAACGGAGCCCTTCGGGGGGACTGCAACGGAGCCCTTCGGGGGGACTGCAACGGAGCCCTTCGGGGGGACTGCAACGGAGCCCTTCGGGGGGACTGCAACGGAGCCCTTCGGGGGGGACTGCAACGGAGCCCTTCGGGGGGACTGCAACGGAGCCCTTCGGGGGACTGCAACGGCGCCCTTCGGGGGGACTGCAACGGAGCCCTTCGGGGGGACTGCAACGGAGCCCTTCGGGGGGACTGCAACGGAGCCCTTCGGGGGGACAGCAACGGAGCCCTTCGGGGGGGACAGCAACGGAGCCCTTCGGGGGGGACAGCAACGGAGCCCTTCGGGGGGGGACAGCAACGGCGCCCTTCGGGGGGACAGCAACGGCGCCCTTCGGGGGGACAGCAACGGCGCCCTTCGGGGGGACTGCAAAGGAGCCCTTCGGGGGGACTGCAAAGGAGCCCTTCGGGGGGACTGCAACGGAGCCCTTCGGGGGGACTGCAACGGAGCCCTTCGGGGGGACTGGAACGGAGCCCTTCGGGGGGGACTGCAACGGAGCCCTTCGGGGGGACTGCAAAGGAGCCCTTCGGGGGGACTGCAAAGGAGCCCTTCGGGGGGACTGCAAAGGAGCCCTTCGGGGGGGACAGCAACGGAGCCCTTCGGGGGGGACAGCAACGGAGCCCTTCGGGGGGGACAGCAACGGCGCCCTTCGGGGGGACAGCAACGGCGCCCTTCGGGGGGACAGCAACGGCGCCCTTCGGGGGGACTGCAAAGGAGCCCTTCGGGGGGACTGGCAAAGGAGCCCTTCGGGGGACTGCAAAGGAGCCCTTCGGGGGGACTGCAAAGGAGCCCTTCTCGGGACTGCAACGGCTAGAGGCCCTGGCCGCCTGCTGTGCCCTTCCCCCAACACTGCTGCCTGCCATACCTGTCCTGACGGACCGCTTGCCTTGTCAGTCCCTCGAGGGGGGACTGCAACGGAGCCCTTCGGGGGGACTGCAACGGAGCCCTTCGGGGGGACTGCAACGGCGCCCTTCGGGGGGACTGCAACGGAGCCCTTCGCGGGGGACTGCAACGGAGCCCTTCGGGGGGACTGCAACGGAGCCCTTCGGGGGGACTGCAACGGAGCCCTTCGGGGGGACAGCAACGGAGCCCTTCGGGGGGACAGCAACGGAGCCCTTCGGGGGGGACAGCAACGGAGCCCTTCGGGGGGACAGCAACGGCGCCCTTCGGGGGGACAGCAACGGCGCCCTTCGGGGGGACAGCAACGGCGCCCTTCGGGGGGGACTGCAAAGGAACCCTTCGGGGGGACTGCAAAGGAGCCCTTCGGGGGGACTGCAACGGAGCCCTTCGGGGGGACTGCATCGGAGCCCTTCGGGGGGACTGCAACGGAGCCCTTCGGGGGGACTGCAACGGCGCCCTTCGGGGGGACTGCAACGGCGCCTTCGGGGGGACTGCAACGGCGCCCTTCGGGGGGACTGCAACGGCGCCCTTCGGGGGGACTGCAACGGCGCCCTTCGGGGGGGACTGCAACGGCGCCCTCGGGGGGACTGCAACGGAGCCCTTCGGGGGGCCTGCAACGGAGCCCTTCGGGGGGACTGCAACGGAGCCCTTCGGGGGGACTGCAAAGGAGCCCTTCGGGGGACTGCAACGGAGCCCTTCTCGGGACTGCAACGGCTAGAGGCCCTGGCCGCCTGCTGTGCCCTTCCCCCAACATGCTGCCTGCCATACCTGTCCTGACGGACCGCTTGCCTTGTCAGTCCCTCGACGGGTGGCATGACATTGGGGGACTGACACGGCAAGTGGCACATCGGCGGACTGACATGGCAATCAGGGGACCGACATGGCAACGGAGCCCTTCGGGGGGACTGCAACGGAGCCCTTCGGGGGACTGCAACGGAGCCCTTCGGGGGGACTGCAACGGAGCCCTTCGGGGGGACTGCAACGGAGCCCTTCGGGGGGACTGCAACGGAGCCCTTCGGGGGGACTGCAACGGAGCCCTTCGGGGGACTGCAACGGCGCCCTTCTCGGGACTGCAACGGAGCCCTTCTCGGGACTGCAACGGAGCCCTTCTCGGGACTGCAACGGCTAGAGGCCCTGGCGCCTGCTGTGCCCTTCCCCCAACATGCTGCCTGCCATACCTGTCCTGACGGACCGCTTGCCTTGTCAGTCCCTCGACGGGTGGCATGACATTGGGGGACTGACACGGCAAGTGGCACATCGGCGGACTGACATGGCAATCAGGGGACCGACATGGCAACGGAGCCCTTCGGGGGGACTGCAACGGAGCCCTTCGGGGGGACTGCAACGGAGCCCTTCGGGGGGACTGCAACGGAGCCCTTCGGGGGGACTGCAACGGAGCCCTTCGGGGGGACTGCAACGGAGCCCTTCGGGGGGACTGCAACGGAGCCCTTCGGGGGGACTGCAACGGAGCCCTTCGGGGGGACTGCAACGGCGCCCTTCTCGGGACTGCAACGGAGCCCTTCTCGGGACTGCAACGGAGCCCTTCTCGGGACTGCAACGGCTAGAGGCCCTGGCCGCCTGCTGTGCCCTTCCCCCAACATGCTGCCTGCCATACCTGTCCTGACGGACCGCTTGCCTTGTCAGTCCCTCGACGGGTGGCATGACATTGGGGGACTGACACGGCAAGTGGCACATCGGTGGACTGACATGGCAATCAGGGGACCAACATGGCAAGTGGCCCTTCGGGGGACTGCAACGGCGCCCTTCGGGGGGACTGCAACGGCGCCCTTCGGGGGGACTGCAACGGAGCCCTTCGGGGGGACTGCAACGGAGCCCTTCGGGGGGACTGCAACGGAGCCCTTCGGGGGGACTGCAACGGAGCCCTTCGGGGGGACTGCAACGGAGCCCTTCGGGGGGACAGCAACGGAGCCCTTCGGGGGGACAGCAACGGAGCCCTTCGGGGGGACAGCAACGGAGCCCTTCGGGGGGACAGCAACGGAGCCCTTCGGGGGGACAGCAACGGAGCCCTTCGGGGGGACTGCAACGGCGCCCTTCGGGGGGACTGCAACGGCGCCCTTCGGGGGGACTGCAACGGCGCCCTTCGGGGGGACTGCAACGGAGCCCTTCGGGGGGACTGCAACGGAGCCCTTCGGGGGGACTGCAAAGGAGCCCTTCGGGGGGACTGTAACGGAGCCCTTCGGGGGGACTGCAACGGCGCCCTTCGGGGGGACTGCAACGGAGCCCTTCTCCGGACTGCAACGGCTAGAGGCCCTGGCCGCCTGCTGTGCCCTTCCCCCAACATGCTGCCTTCCATACCTGTCCTGACGGACCGCTTGCCTTGTCAGTCCCTTGACGGGTGGCATGACATTGGGGGACTGACACGGCAAGTGGCACATCGGCGGACTGACATGGCAATCAGGGGACCGACATGGCAAGTGGCCCTTCGGGGGGGCTGCAACGGAGCCCTTCGGGGGGACAGCAACGGAGCCCTTCGGGGGTACAGCAACGGCGCCCTTCGGGGGGGGACAGCAACGGAGCCCTTCGGGGGGACAGCAACGGAGCCCTTCGGGGGGACTGCAACGGAGCCCTTCGGGGGGACTGCAACGGAGCCCTTCGGGGGGACTGCAACGGAGCCCTTCGGGGGGACTGCAACGGAGCCCTTCGGGGGGACTGCAACGGAGCCCTTCGGGGGGACTGCAACGGAGCCCTTCGGGGGGACTGCAACGGAGCCCTTCGGGGGGACTGCAACGGAGCCCTTCGGGGGGACTGCAACGGAGCCCTTCGGGGGGACTGCAACGGAGCCCTTCGGGGGGACTGCAACGGAGCCCTTCGGGGGGACTGCAACGGAGCCCTTCGGGGGGACTGCAACGGAGCCCTTCGGGGGGACTGCAACGGAGCCCTTCGGGGGGACTGCAACGGAGCCCTTCGGGGGGACTGCAACGGAGCCCTTCGGGGGGACAGCAACGGCGCCCTTCGGGGGGACTGCAACGGCGCCCTTCGGGGGGACTGCAACGGAGCCCTTCGGGGGGACTGCAACGGAGCCCTTCGGGGGGACAGCAACGGAGCCCTTCGGGGGGACAGCAACGGAGCCCTTCGGGGGGACAGCAACGGAGCCCTTCGGAGGGACAGCAACGGAGCCCTTCGGGGGGACAGCAACGGAGCCCTTCGGGGGGACAGCAACGGAGCCCTTCGGGGGGACTGCAACGGCGCCCTTCGGGGGGACTGCAACGGCGCCCTTCGGGGGGACTGCAACGGCGCCCTTCGGGGGGACTGCAACGGAGCCCTTCGGGGGGACTGCAACGGAGCCCTTCGGGGGGACTGCAACGGAGCCCTTCGGGGGGACAGCAACGGAGCCCTTCGGGGGGACTGCAACGGCGCCCTTCGGGGGGACAGCAATGGAGCCCTTCGGGGGGACAGCAACGGAGCCCTTCGGGGGGACAGCAACGGAGCCCTTCGGGGGGACAGCAACGGCGCCCTTCGGGGGGACAGCAACGGAGCCCTTCGGGGGACTGCAAAGGAGCCCTTCGGGGGGACTGCAAAGGAGCCCTTCGGGGGGACTGCAAAGGAGCCCTTCTCCGGACTGCAACGGAGCCCTTCGGGGGACTGCAACGGAGCCCTTCTCCGGACTGCAACGGCTAGAGGCCCTGGCCGCCTGCTGTGCCCTTCCCCCAACATGCTGCCTTCCATACCTGTCCTGACGGACCGCTTGCCTTGTCAGTCCCTTGACGGGTGGCATGACATTGGGGGACTGACACGGCAAGTGGCACATCGGCGGACTGACATGGCAATCAGGGGACCGACATGGCAAGTGGCCCTTCGGGGGGGCTGCAACGGAGCCCTTCGGGGGAACAGCAACGGAGCCCTTCGGGGGGACAGCAACGGAGCCCTTCGGGGGGACAGCAACGGAGCCCTTCGGGGGGACTGCAACGGCGCCCTTCGGGGGGACTGCAACGGAGCCCTTCGGGGGGACTGCAACGGAGCCCTTCGGGGGGACTGCAACGGAGCCCTTCGGGGGGACTGCAACGGCGCCCTTCGGGGGGACTGCAACGGCGCCCTTCGGGGGGACTGCAACGGCGCCCTTCGGGGGGACTGCAACGGAGCCCTTCGGGGGGACTGCAACGGAGCCCTTCGGGGGGACTGCAACGGAGCCCTTCGGGGGGACTGCAACGGAGCCCTTCGGGGGGACTGCAACGGAGTCCTTCGGGGGGACTGCAACGGAGCCCTTCGGGGGGACTGCAACGGAGCCCTTCGGGGGGACTGCAACGGAGCCCTTCGGGGGGACTGCAACGGAGCCCTTCGGGGGGACTGCAACGGAGCCCTTCGGGGGGACTGCAACGGAGCCTTCGGGGGGACTGCAACGGAGCCCTTCGGGGGGACTGCAACGGAGCCCTTCGGGGGGACTGCAACGGAGCCCTTCGGGGGGACAGCAACGGGGCCCTTCGGGGGGGACAGCAACGGAGCCCTTCGGGGGGGACAGCAACGGAGCCCTTCGGGGGGGACAGCAACGGAGCCCTTCGGGGGGACAGCAACGGGGCCCTTCGGGGGGACAGCAACGGGGCCCTTCGAGGGGACAGCAACGGGGCCCTTCGGGGGGACAGCAACGGAGCCCTTCGGGGGGACAGCAACGGCGCCCTTCGGGGGGGACAGCAACGGCGCCCTTCGGGGGGACTGCAACGGCGCCCTTCGGGGGGACAGCAACGGAGCCCTTCGGGGGGGACAGCAACGGAGCCCTTCGGGGGGGACAGCAACGGAGCCCTTCGGGGGGGACAGCAACGGAGCCCTTCGGGGGGGACAGCAACGGAGCCCTTCGGGGGGACAGCAACGGAGCCCTTCGGGGGGACAGCAACGGCGCCCTTCGGGGGGACAGCAACGGAGCCCTTCGGGGGACTGCAAAGGAGCCCTTCGGGGGGACTGCAAAGGAGCCCTTCGGGGGGACTGCAAAGGAGCCCTTCGGGGGGACTGCAAAGGAGCCCTTCGGGGGGACTGCAAAGGAGCCCTTCGGGGGGACTGCAAAGGAGCCCTTCGGTGGGACTGCAACGGAGCCCTTCGGGGGGACTGTAACGGTACCCTTCGGGGGGGACTGCAACGGAGCCCTTCGGGGGACTGCAACGGAGCCCTTCTCCGGACTGCAACGGCTAGAGGCCCTGGCCGCCTGCTGTGCCCTTCCCCCAACATGCTGCCTTCCATACCTGTCCTGACGGACCGCTTGCCTTGTCAGTCCCTCGACGGGTGGCATGACATTGGGGGACTGACACGGCAAGTGGCACATCGGCGGACTGACATGGCAATCAGGGGACCGACATGGCAAGTGGCCCTTCGGGGGACTGCAACGGCGCCCTTCGGGGGGACTGCAACGGCGCCCTTCGGGGGGACTGCAACGGCGCCCTTCGGGGGGACTGCAACGGCGCCCTTCGGGGGGACTGCAACGGCGCCCTTCGGGGGGACTGCAACGGCGCCCTTCGGGGGGACTGCAACGGCGCCCTTCGGGGGACTGCAACGGCGCCCTTCGGGGGACTGCAACGGCGCCCTTCGGGGGACTGCAACGGAGCCCTTCGGGGGACTGCAACGGCGCCCTTCGGGGGACTGCAACGGAGCCCTTCGGGGGACTGCAACGGAGCCCTTCGGGGGACTGCAACGGAGCCCTTCGGGGGGACTGCAACGGAGCCCTTCGGGGGGACTGCAACGGAGCCCTTCGGGGGGACTGCAACGGAGCCCTTCGGGGAGACTGCAACGGAGCCCTTCGGGGGGACTGCAACGGAGCCCTTCGGGGGGACTGCAACGGAGCCCTTCGGGGGGACAGCAACGGGGCCCTTCGGGGGGGACAGCAACGGAGCCCTTCGGGGGGGACAGCAACGGAGCCCTTCGGGGGGGACAGCAACGGAGCCCTTCGGGGGGGACAGCAACGGAGCCCTTCGGGGGGACAGCAACGGGGCCCTTCGGGGGGACAGCAACGGGGCCCTTCGGGGGACAGCAACGGGGCCCTTCGGGGGGACAGCAACGGGGCCCTTCGGGGGGGACAGCAACGGAGCCCTTCGGGGGGACAGCAACGGAGCCCTTCTCGGGACTGCAAAGGAGCCCTTCGGGGGGACTGCAACGGAGCCCTTCTCGGGACTGCAACGGCTAGAGGCCCTGGCCGCCTGCTGTGCCCTTCCCCCAACATGCTGCCTGCCATACCTGTCCTGACGGACCGCTTGCCTTGTCAGTCCCTCGACGGGTGGCATGACATTGGGGGACTGACACGGCAAGTGGCACATCGGTGGACTGACATGGCAATCAGGGGACCGACATGGCAAGTGGCCCTTCGGGGGACTGCAACGGCGCCCTTCGGGGGGACTGCAACGGCGCCCTTCGGGGGGACTGCAACGGCGCCCTTCGGGGGGACTGCAACGGCGCCCTTCGGGGGACTGCAACGGAGCCCTTCGGGGGGGACTGCAACGGAGCCCTTCGGGGGGACTGCAACGGAGCCCTTCGGGCGGACTGCAACGGAGCCCTTCGGGCGGACTGCAACGGAGCCCTTCGGGCGGACTGCAACGGAGCCCTTCGGGGGACTGCAACGGAGCCCTTCGGGGGACTGCAACGGAGCCCTTCGGGGGGACTGCAACGGAGCCCTTCGGGGGACTGCAACGGAGCCCTTCTCCGGACTGCAACGGCTAGAGGCCCTGGCCGCCTGCTGTGCCCTTCCCCCAACATGCTGCCTTCCATACCTGTCCTGACGGACCGCTTGCCTTGTCAGTCCCGCGAGGGTGGCATGACATTGGGGGACTGACACGGCAAGTGGCACATCGGCGGACTGACATGGCAATCAGGGGACCAACATGGCAAGTGGCCCTTCGGGGGGGCTGCAACGGAGCCCTTCGGGGGGACTGCAACGGAGCCCTTCGGGGGGACTGCAACGGAGCCCTTCGGGGGGACTGCAACGGAGCCCTTCGGGGGGACAGCAACGGGGCCCTTCGGGGGGACAGCAACGGGGCCCTTCGGGGGGACTGCAAAGGAGCCCTTCGGGGGGACTGCAACGGAGCCCTTCTCGGGACTGCAACGGCTAGAGGCCCTGGCCGCCTGCTGTGCCCTTCCCCAACATGCTGCCTGCCATACCTGTCCTGACGGACCGCTTGCCTTGTCAGTCCCTCGACGGGTGGCATGACATTGGGGGACTGACACGGCAAGTGGCACATCGGTGGACTGACATGGCAATCAGGGGACCGACATGGCAAGTGGCCCTTCGGGGGACTGCAACGGCGCCCTTCGGGGGGACTGCAACGGCGCCCTTCGGGGGGACTGCAACGGCGCCCTTCGGGGGGACTGCAACGGCGCCCTTCGGGGGGACTGCAACGGAGCCCTTCGGGGGGACTGCAACGGAGCCCTTCGGGGGGACTGCAACGGAGCCCTTCGGGCGGACTGCAACGGAGCCCTTCGGGCGGACTGCAACGGAGCCCTTCGGGCGGACTGCAACGGAGCCCTTCGGGGGACTGCAACGGAGCCCTTCGGGGGACTGCAACGGAGCCCTTCGGGGGACTGCAACGGAGCCCTTCTCCGGACTGCAACGGCTAGAGGCCCTGGCCGCCTGCTGTGCCCTTCCCCCAACATGCTGCCTTCCATACCTGTCCTGACGGACCGCTTGCCTTGTCAGTCCCGCGAGGGTGGCATGACATTGGGGGGACTGACACGGCAAGTGGCACATCGGCGGACTGACATGGCAATCAGGGGACCAACATGGCAAGTGGCCCTTCGGGGGGGCTGCAACGGAGCCCTTCGGGGGGACTGCAACGGAGCCCTTCGGGGGGACTGCAACGGAGCCCTTCGGGGGGACTGCAACGGAGCCCTTCGGGGGGACTGCAACGGAGCCCTTCGGGGGGACTGCAACGGAGCCCTTCGGGGGGACTGCAACGGAGCCCTTCGGGGGGACTGCAACGGCGCCCTTCGGGGGGACTGCAACGGCGCCCTTCGGGGGGACTGCAACGGCGCCCTTCGGGGGGGACTGCAACGGCGCCCTTCGGGGGGGACTGCAACGGAGCCCTTCGGGGGGGACTGCAACGGAGCCCTTCGGGGGGACTGCAACGGAGCCCTTCGGGGGGACTGCAACGGAGCCCTTCGGGGGGGACTGCAACGGAGCCCTTCTCGGGACTACAACGGCTAGAGGCCCTGGCCGCCTGCTGTGCCCTTCCCCCAACATGCTGCCTGCCATACCTGTCCTGACGGACCGCTTGCCTTGTCAGTCCCTCGACGGGTGGCATGACATTGGGGGACTGACACGGCAAGTGGCACATCGGTGGACTGACATGGCAATCAGGGGACCGACATGGCAAGTGGCCCTTCGGGGGACTGCAACGGCGCCCTTCGGGGGACTGCAACGGCGCCCTTCGGGGGGACTGCAACGGAGCCCTTCGGGGGGACTGCAACGGAGCCCTTCGGGGGGACTGCAACGGAGCCCTTCGGGGGGACTGCAACGGAGCCCTTCGGGGGGACTGCAACGGAGCCCTTCGGGGGGATTGCAACGGAGCCCTTCGGGGGACTGCAACGGAGCCCTTCGGGGGACTGCAACGGAGCCCTTCGGGGGACTGCAACGGAGCCCTTCTCCGGACTGCAACGGCTAGAGGCCCTGGCCGCCTGCTGTGCCCTTCCCCCAACATGCTGCCTTCCATACCTGTCCTGACGGACCGCTTGCCTTGTCAGTCCCACGACGGGTGGCATGACATTGGGGGACTGACACGGCAAGTGGCACATCGGCGGACTGACATGGCAATCAGGGGACCGACATGGCAAGTGGCCCTTCGGGGGGACTGCAACGGAGCCCTTCGGGGGGACTGCAACGGAGCCCTTCGGGGGACTGCAACGGCGCCCTTCGGGGGGACTGCAACGGCGCCCTTCGGGGGGACTGCAACGGCGCCCTTCGGGGGGACTGCAACGGCGCCCTTCGGGGGGACTGCAACGGCGCCCTTCGGGGGGACTGCAACGGAGCCCTTCGGGGGGACTGCAACGGAGCCCTTCGGGGGGACAGCAACGGAGCCCTTCGGGGGGACTGCAAAGGAGCCCTTCGGGGGGACTGCAACGGCGCCCTTCGGGGGGACTGCAACGGCGCCCTTCGGGGGGACTGCAACGGCGCCCTTCGGGGGGACTGCAACGGCGCCCTTCGGGGGGACTGCAACGGAGCCCTTCGGGGGGACTGCAACGGAGCCCTTCGGGGGGACTGCAACGGAGCCCTTCGGGGGGGCAGCAACGGAGCCCTTCGGGGGACTGCAACGGAGCCCTTCGGGGGACTGCAACGGAGCCCTTCGGGGGACTGCAACGGAGCCCTTCGGGGGACTGCAACGGAGCCCTTCGGGGGACTGCAACGGAGCCCTTCGGGGGACTGCAACGGAGCCCTTCGGGAAACTGCAACGGAGCCCTTCTCGGGACTGCAACGGAGCCCTTCTCGGGACTGCAACGGCTAGAGGCCCTGGCCGCCTGCTGTGCCCTTCCCCCAACATGCTGCCTGCCATACCTGTCCTGACGGACCGCTTGCCTTGTCAGTCCCTCGACGGGTGGCATGACATTGGGGGACTGACACGGCAAGTGGCACATCGGTGGACTGACATGGCAATCAGGGGACCGACATGGCAAGTGGCCCTTCGGGGGACTGCAACGGCGCCCTTCGGGGGGGACTGCAACGGCGCCCTTCGGGGGGACTGCAACGGCGCCCTTCGGGGGGACTGCAACGGAGCCCTTCGGGGGACTGCAACGGAGCCTTCGGGGGGACTGCAACGGAGCCCTTCGGGGGGACTGCAACGGAGCCCTTCGGGGGGACTGCAACGGAGCCCTTCGGGGGACTGCAACGGAGCCCTTCGGGGGACTGCAACGGAGCCCTTCGGGGGACTGCAACGGAGCCCTTCGGGGGACTGCAAACGGCTAGAGGCCCTGGCCGCCTGCTGTGCCCTTCCCCCAACATGCTGCCTTCCATACCTGTCCTGACGGACCGCTTGCCTTGTCAGTCCCACGACGGGTGGCATGACATTGGGGGACTGACACGGCAAGTGGCACATCGGCGGACTGACATGGCAATCAGGGGACCGACATGGCAAGTGGCCCTTCGGGGGGACTGCAACGGAGCCCTTCGGGGGGACTGCAACGGAGCTCTTCGGGGGACTGCAACGGCGCCCTTCGGGGGGACTGCAACGGCGCCCTTCGGGGGGACTGCAACGGCGCCCTTCGGGGGGACTGCCAACGGCGCCCTTCGGGGGGACTGCAACGGAGCCCTTCGGGGGGACTGCAACGGAGCCCTTCGGGGGGACTGCAACGGAGCCCTTCGGGGGGACTGCAACGGAGCCCTTCGGGGGGGACAGCAACGGAGCCCTTCGGGGGGACTGCAACGGCGCCCTTCGGGGGGACTGCAACGGCGCCCTTCGGGGGGGACTGCAACGGCGCCCTTTGGGGGGACTGCAACGGAGCCCTTCGGGGGGACTGCAACGGAGCCCTTCGGGGGGACTGCAACGGAGCCCTTCGGGGGGACTGCAACGGAGCCCTTCGGGGGGGCAGCAACGGAGCCCTTCGGGGGACTGCAACGGAGCCCTTCGGGGGACTGCAACGGAGCCCTTCGGGGGACTGCAACGGAGCCCTTCGGGGGACTGCAACGGAGCCCTTCGGGGGACTGCAACGGAGCCCTTCGGGGGACTGCAACGGAGCCCTTCGGGAAACTGCAACGGAGCCCTTCTCGGGACTGCAACGGAGCCCTTCTCGGGACTGCAACGGCTAGAGGCCCTGGCCGCCTGCTGTGCCCTTCCCCCAACATGCTGCCTGCCATACCTGTCCTGACGGACCGCTTGCCTTGTCAGTCCCTCGACGGGTGGCATGACATTGGGGGACTGACACGGCAAGTGGCACATCGGTGGACTGACATGGCAATCAGGGGACCGACATGGCAAGTGGCCCTTCGGGGGACTGCAACGGCGCCCTTCGGGGGGACTGCAACGGCGCCCTTCGGGGGGACTGCAACGGAGCCCTTCGGGGGGACTGCAAAGGAGCCCTTCGGGGGGGACTGCAACGGCGCCCTTCGGGGGGACTGCAACGGCGCCCTTCGGGGGGACTGCAACGGCGCCCTTCGGGGGGACTGCAACGGCGCCCTTCGGGGGGACTGCAACGGAGCCCTTCGGGGGGGACTGCAACGGAGCCCTTCGGGGGGGCAGCAACGGAGCCTTCGGGGGACTGCAACGGAGCCCTTCGGGGGACTGCAACGGAGCCCTTCGGGGGACTGCAACGGAGCCCTTCGGGGGACTGCAACGGAGCCCTTCGGGGGACTGCAACGGAGCCCTTCGGGGGACTGCAACGGAGCCCTTCGGGGGACTGCAACGGAGCCCTTCGGGGGACTGCAACGGAGCCCTTCGGGAAACTGCAACGGAGCCCTTCTCGGGACTGCAACGGAGCCCTTCTCGGGACTGCAACGGCTAGAGGCCCTGGCCGCCTGCTGTGCCCTTCCCCCAACATGCTGCCTGCCATACCTGTCCTGACGGACCGCTTGCCTTGTCAGTCCCTCGACGGGTGGCATGACATTGGGGGACTGACACGGCAAGTGGCACATCGGTGGACTGACATGGCAATCAGGGGGACCGACATGGCAAGTGGCCCTTCGGGGGACTGCAACGGCGCCCTTCGGGGGGACTGCAACGGCGCCCTTCGGGGGGACTGCAACGGAGCCCTTCGGGGGGACTGCAACGGAGCCCTTCGGGGGGACTGCAACGGAGCCCTTCGGGGGGACTGCAACGGAGCCCTTCGGGGGGACTGCAACGGAGCCCTTCGGGGGGGACTGCAACGGAGCCCTTCGGGGGGACTGCAACGGAGCCCTTCGGGGGGACTGCAACGGAGCCCTTCGGGGGGACTGCAACGGAGCCCTTCGGGGGGACTGCAACGGAGCCCTTCGGGGGACTGCAACGGAGCCCTTCGGGGGGACTGCAACGGAGCCCTTCGGGGGACTGCAACGGCGCCCTTCGGGGGGACTGCAACGGCGCCCTTCGGGGGGACTGCAACGGCGCCCTTCGGGGGGACTGCAACGGCGCCCTTCGGGGGGGACTGCAACGGAGCCCTTCGGGGGGACTGCAACGGAGCCCTTCGGGGGGGAAGCAACGGAGCCCTTCGGGGGACTGCAACGGAGCCCTTCGGGGGACTGCAACGGAGCCCTTCGGGGGACTGCAACGGAGCCCTTCTCGGGACTGCAACGGAGCCCTTCTCGGGACTGCAACGGAGCCCTTCTCGGACTGCAATGGAGCCCTTCTCGGGACTGCAACGGAGCCCTTCTCGGGCAACGGCGCCCTTCGGGGGGACTGCAACGGAGCCCTTCGGGGGGACAGCAACGGAGCCCTTCGGGGGGACAGCAACGGAGCCCTTCGGGGGGACAGCAACGGAGCCCTTCGGGGGGACAGCAACGGCGCCCTTCGGGGGGACAGCAACGGCGCCCTTCGGGGGACTGCAAAGGAGCCCTTCGGGGGGACTGCAAAGGAGCCCTTCGGGGGGACTGCAAAGGAGCCCTTCGGGGGGACTGCAAAGGAGCCCTTCGGGGGGACTGCAACGGAGCCCTTCGGGGGGACTGCAACGGAGCCCTTCGGGGGACTGTAACGGTACCCTTCGGGGGGACTGCAACGGAGCCCTTCGGGGGACTGCAACGGAGCCCTTCTCCGGACTGCAACGGCTAGAGGCCCTGGCCGCCTGCTGTGCCCTTCCCCCAACATGCTGCCTTCCATACCTGTCCTGACGGACCGCTTGCCTTGTCAGTCCCTTGACGGGTGGCATGACATTGGGGGACTGACACGGCAAGTGGCACATCGGCGGACTGACATGGCAATCAGGGGACCGACATGGCAAGTGGCCCTTCGGGGGGGCTGCAACGGAGCCCTTCGGGGGGACAGCAACGGAGCCCTTCGGGGGGACAGCAACGGAGCCCTTCGGGGGTACAGCAACGGCGCCCTTCGGGGGGACAGCAACGGAGCCCTTCGGGGGGACTGCAACGGAGCCCTTCGGGGGGACTGCAACGGTGCCCTTCGGGGGGACTGCAACGGAGCCCTTCGGGGGGACTGCAACGGAGCCCTTCGGGGGGACTGCAACGGAGCCCTTCGGGGGGGACTGCAACGGAGCCCTTCGGGGGGACTGCAACGGAGCCCTTCGGGGGGACTGCAACGGAGCCCTTCGGGGGGACTGCAACGGAGCCCTTCGGGGGGACTGCAACGGCGCCCTTCGGGGGGACTGCAACGGCGCCCTTCGGGGGGACTGCAACGGCGCCCTTCGGGGGGACTGCAACGGAGCCCTTCGGGGGGACTGCAACGGAGCCCTTCGGGGGGACTGCAACGGAGCCCTTCGGGGGGACTGCAACGGAGCCCTTCGGGGGGGACAGCAACGGAGCCCTTCGGGGGGGACTGCAACGGAGCCCTTCGGGGGGACTGCAACGGAGCCCTTCGGGGGGACTGCAACGGAGCCCTTCGGGGGGACTGCAACGGAGCCCTTCGGGGGGACTGCAACGGAGCCCTTCGGGGGGACTGCAACGGAGCCCTTCGGGGGGACTGCAACGGAGCCCTTCGGGGGGACTGCAACGGAGCCCTTCGGGGGGACTGCAACGGAGCCCTTCGGGGGGACTGCAACGGAGCCCTTCGGGGGGACTGCAACGGAGCCCTTCGGGGGGACTGCAACGGAGCCCTTCGGGGGACTGCAACGGAGCCCTTCGGGGGACTGCAACGGAGCCCTTCTCCGGACTGGCCCGGCTAGAGGCCCTGGCCGCCTGCTGTGCCCTTCCCCCAACATGCTGCCTTCCATACCTGTCCTGACGGACCGCTTGCCTTGTCAGTCCCTCGACGGGTGGCATGACATTGGGGGACTGACACAGCAAGTGGCACATCGGCGGACTGACATGGCAATCAGGGGACCGACATGGCAAGTGGCCCTTCGGGGGGGGCTGCAACGGAGCCCTTCGGGGGGACTGCAACGGCGCCCTTCGGGGGGACTGCAACGGCGCCCTTCGGGGGGACTGCAACGGCGCCCTTCGGGGGGGACTGCAACGGCGCCCTTCGGGGGGACTGCAAACGGCGCCCTTCGGGGGGGACTGCAACGGCGCCCTTCGGGGGGGACTGCAACGGAGCCCTTCGGGGGGACTGCAACGGAGCCCTTCGGGGGGACTGCAACGGAGCCCTTCGGGGGGGACAGCAACGGAGCCCTTCGGTGGGGGACAGCAACGGAGCCCTTCGGGGGGGACAGCAACGGAGCCCTTCGGGGGGACAGCAACGGAGCCCTTCGGGGGGACAGCAACGGAGCCCTTCGGGGGGACAGCAACGGAGCCCTTCGGGGGGACAGCAACGGAGCCCTTCGGGGGGACAGCAACGGAGCCCTTCGGGGGGACAGCAACGGAGCCCTTCGGGGGACAGCAACGGAGCCCTTCGGGGGGACAGCAACGGAGCCCTTCGGGGGGACAGCAACGGAGCCCTTCGGGGGGACAGCAACGGAGCCCTTCGGGGGGACAGCAACGGAGCCCTTCGGGGGGACTGCATCGGCGCCCTTCGGGGGGACTGCAACGGAGCCCTTCGGGGGGACTGCAACGGAGCCCTTCGGGGGGACTGCAACGGAGCCCGTCGGGGGGACTGCAACGGAGCCCTTCGGGGGGACTGCAACGGAGCCCTTCGGGGGGACTGCAACGGAGCCCTTCTCGGGACTGCAACGGCTAGAGGCCCTGGCCGCCTGCTGTGCCCTTCCCCCAACATGCTGCCTGCCATACCTGTCCTGACGGACCGCTTGCCTTGTCAGTCCCTCGACGGGTGGCATGACATTGGGGGACTGACACGGCAAGTGGCACATCGGTGGACTGACATGGCAATCAGGGGACCGACATGGCAAGTGGTCCTTCGGGGGGACTGCAACGGCGTCCTTCGGGGGGACTGCAACGGCGCCCTTCGGGGGGACTGCAACGGCGCCCTTCGGGGGGACTGCAACGGCGCCCTTCGGGGGGACTGCAACGGCGCCCTTCGGGGGGACTGCAACGGCGCCCTTCGGGGGGACTGCAACGGAGCCCTTCGGGGGGACTGCAACGGAGCCCTTCGGGGGGGACTGCAACGGAGCCCTTCGGGGGGGACTGCAACGGAGCCCTTCGGGGGGACTGCAACGGAGCCCTTCGGGGGGACTGCAACGGAGCCCTTCGGGGGGACTGCAACGGAGCCCTTCGGGGGGACTGCAACGGAGCCCTTCGGGGGACTGCAACGGAGCCCTTCTCCGGACTGCAACGGCTAGAGGTCCTGGCCGCCTGCTGTGCCCTTCCCCCAACATGCTGCCTTCCATACCTGTCCTGACGGGACCGCTTGCCTTGTCAGTCCCTCGACGGGTGGCATGACATTGGGGGACTGACACGGCAAGTGGCACATCGGCGGACTGACATGGCAATCAGGGGACCGACATGGCAAGTGGCCCTTCGGGGGGGCTGCAACGGAGCCCTTCGGGGGGACTGCAACGGAGCCCTTCGGGGGGACTGCAACGGAGCCCTTCGGGGGGACTGCAACGGAGCCCTTCGGGGGGACTGCAACGGAGCCCTTCGGGGGGACTGCAACGGAGCCCTTCGGGGGGACTGCAACGGAGCCCTTCGGGGGGACTGCAACGGAGCCCTTCGGGGGGACTGCAACGGAGCCCTTCGGGGGGACTGCAACGGAGCCCTTCGGGGGGACTGCAACGGAGCCCTTCGGGGGGACTGCAACGGAGCCCTTCGGGGGGGACTGCAACGGCGCCCTTCGGGGGGACTGCAACGGAGCCCTTCGGGGGGACTGCAACGGAGCCCTTCGGGGGGGACAGCAACGGAGCCCTTCGGGGGGACAGCAACGGAGCCCTTCGGGGGGACAGCAACGGAGCCCTTCGGTGGGACAGCAACGGCGCCCTTCGGGGGGGACAGCAACGGAGCCCTTCGGGGGACAGCAACGGCGCCCTTCGGGGGGACAGCAACGGCGCCCTTCGGGGGGACAGCAACGGCGCCCTTCGGGGGGACTGCAACGGCGCCCTTCGGGGGGACAGCAACGGAGCCCTTCGGGGGGACAGCAACGGAGCCCTTCGGGGGGACAGCAACGGCGCCCTTCGGGGGACTGCAACGGAGCCCTTCGGGGGGACTGCAAAGGAGCCCTTCGGGGGGACTGCAAAGGAGCCCTTCGGGGGGACTGCAACGGAGCCCTTCGGGGGGGACTGCAACGGAGCCCTTCGGGGGGACTGCAACGGAGCCCTTCGGGGGGACTGCAACGGAGCCCTTCGGGCGGACTGCAACGGAGCCCTTCGGGGGGACTGCAACGGAGCCCTTCGGGGGGACTGCAACGGAGCCCTTCGGGGGGACAGCAACGGAGGCCCTTCGGGGGGACAGCAACGGAGCCCTTCGGGGGGACAGCAACGGAGCCCTTCGGGGGGACAGCAACGGAGCCCTTCGGGGGGACAGCAACGGGGCCCTTCGGGGGGACAGCAACGGGGCCCTTCGGGGGGACAGCAACGGGGCCCTTCGGGGGGACAGCAACGGGGCCCTTCGGGGGGACAGCAACGGAGCCCTTCGGGGGGACAGCAACGGAGCCCTTCGGGGGGACAGCAACGGAGCCCTTCGGAGGGACAGCAACGGAGCCCTGAGGGGGGACAGCAACGGAGCCCTGAGGGGGGACAGCAACGGAGCCCTGAGGGGGGACAGCAACGGCGCCCTTCGGGGGGACTGCAACGGCGCCCTTCGGGGGGACTGCAACGGAGCCCTTCGGGGGGACTGCAAAGGAGCCCTTCGGGGGGACTGCAACGGAGCCCTTCGGGGGGACTGCAACGGAGCCCTTCGGGGGGACAGCAACGGAGCCCTTCGGGGGGACAGCAATGGCGCCCTTCGGGGGGACTGCAACGGAGCCCTTCGGGGGGACTGCAAAGGAGCCCTTCGGGGGGACTGCAAAGGAGCCCTTCGGGGGGGACTGCAAAGGAGCCCTTCGGGGGGACTGCAACGGAGCCCTTCGGGGGGACTGCAACGGAGCCCTTCGGGGGGACTGCAACGGAGCCCTTCGGGGGGACTGCAACGGAGCCCTTCGGGCGGACTGCAACGGCGCCCTTCGGGGGGACTGCAACGGAGCCCTTCGGGGGGACTGCAACGGAGCCCTTCGGGGGGACAGCAACGGAGACCTTCGGGGGGACAGCAACGGAGCCCTTCGGGGGGGACAGCAACGGAGCCCTTCGGGGGGACAGCAACGGAGCCCTTCGGGGGGACAGCAACGGAGCCCTTCGGGGGGACAGCAACGGCGCCCTTCGGGGGACAGCAACGGCGCCCTTCGGGGGGGACAGCAACGGCGCCCTTCGGGGGGACTGCAACGGCGCCCTTCGGGGGGACTGCAACGGAGCCCTTCGGGGGGACAGCAACGGAGCCCTTCGGGGGGACTGCAACGGAGCCCTTCGGGGGGACTGCAACGGAGCCCTTCGGGGGGACAGCAACGGCGCCCTTCGGGGGGGACTGCAACGGAGCCCTTCGGGGGGACTGCAAAGGAGCCCTTCGGGGGGACTGCAAAGGAGCCCTTCGGGGGGACTGCAAAGGAGCCCTTCGGGGGACTGCAACGGAGCCCTTCGGGGGGACTGCAACGGAGCCCTTCGGGGGGACTGCAACGGAGCCCTTCGGGGGGACTGCAACGGCGCCCTTCGGGGGGACTGCAACGGAGCCCTTCGGGGGGACTGCAACGGAGCCCTTCGGGGGGGACTGCAACGGAGCCCTTCGGGGGGACTGCAACGGAGCCCTTCGGGGGGACTGCAACGGAGCCCTTCGGGGGGACAGCAACGGAGCCCTTCGGGGGGACTGCAACGGAGCCCTTCGGGGGGACTGCAACGGAGCCCTTCGGGGGGACTGCAACGGAGCCCTTCGGGGGGACTGCAACGGAGCCCTTCGGGGGGACTGCAACGGAGCCCTTCGGGGGGACTGCAACGGAGCCCTTCGGGGGGACTGCAACGGAGCCCTTCGGGGGGACTGCAACGGAGCCCTTCGGGGGGGACAGCAACGGAGCCCTTCGGGGGGACAGCAACGGAGCCCTTCGGGGGACAGCAACGGAGCCCTTCGGGGGGACAGCAACGGAGCCCTTCGGGGGGACAGCAACGGAGCCCTTCGGGGGGACAGCAACGGGGCCCTTCGGGGGGACTGCAACGGAGCCCTTCGGGGGGACTGCAACGGAGCCCTTCGGGGGGACTGCAACGGAGCCCTTCGGGGGGACTGCAACGGAGCCCTTCGGGGGGACAGCAACGGCGCCCTTCGGGGGGACTGCAACGGCGCCCTTCGGGGGGACTGCAACGGAGCCCTTCGGGGGGACTGCAAAGGAGCCCTTCGGGGGGACTGCAAAGGAGCCCTTCGGGGGGGACTGCAAAGGAGCCCTTCGGGGGGACTGCAACGGAGCCCTTCGGGGGGACTGCAACGGAGCCCTTCGGGGGGACTGCAACGGAGCCCTTCGGGGGGACTGCAACGGAGCCCTTCGGGGGGACTGCAACGGAGCCCTTCGGGCGGACTGCAACGGCGCCCTTCGGGGGGACTGCAACGGAGCCCTTCGGGGGGACTGCAACGGAGCCCTTCGGGGGGACTGCAACGGAGCCCTTCGGGGGGACTGCAACGGAGCCCTTCGGGGGGACTGCAACGGAGCCCTTCGGGGGGACTGCAACGGAGCCCTTCGGGGGGACTGCAACGGAGCCCTACGGGGGGACAGCAACGGAGCCCTTCGGGGGGACTGCAAAGGAGCCCTTCGGGGGGACTGCAAAGGAGCCCTTCGGGGGGACTGCAACGGCGCCCTTCGGGGGGACTGCAACGGAGCCCTTCGGGGGGACTGCAACGGCGCCCTTCGGGGGGACTGCAACGGAGCCCTTCGGGGGGACTGCAACGGAGCCCTTCGGGGGGACTGCAACGGAGCCCTTCGGGGGGGACTGCAACGGAGCCCTTCGGGGGGACTGCAACGGAGCCCTTCGGGGGGACTGCAACGGAGCCCTTCGGGGGGACTGCAACGGAGCCCTTCGGGGGGACTGCAACGGAGCCCTTCGGGGGACTGCAACGGAGCCCTTCTCCGGACTGCAACGGCTAGAGGCCCTGGCCGCCTGCTGTGCCCTTCCCCCAACATGCTGCCTTCCATACCTGTCCTGACGGACTGCTTGCCTTGTCAGTCCCTCGACGGGTGGCATGACATTGGGGGACTGACACGGCAAGTGGCACATCGGCGGACTGACATGGCAATCAGGGGACCGACATGGCAAGTGGCCCTTCGGGGGGACTGCAACGGCGCCCTTCGGGGGGACTGCAACGGCGCCCTTCGGGGGGACTGCAACGGAGCCCTTCGGGGGGACTGCAACGGCGCCCTTCGGGGGGACTGCAACGGCGCCCTTCGGGGGGACTGCAACGGAGCCCTTCGGGGGGACTGCAACGGAGCCCTTCGGGGGGACTGCAACGGAGAGCTTCGGGGGGACTGCAACGGAGCCCTTCGGGGGGACTGCAACGGAGCCCTTCGGGGGGACAGCAACGGAGCCCTTCGGGGGACTGCAACGGAGCCCTTCTCGGGACTGCAACGGAGCCCTTCTCGGGACTGCAACGGAGCCCTTCTCGGGACTGCAACGGAGCCCTTCTCGGGACTGCAACGGCTAGAGGCCCTGGCCGCCTGCTGTGCCCTTCCCCCAACATGCTGCCTGCCATACCTGTCCTGACGGACCGCTTGCCTTGTCAGTCCCTCGACGGGTGGCATGACATTGGGGGACTGACACGGCAAGTGGCACATCGGTGGACTGACATGGCAATCAGGGGACCGACATGGCAAGTGGCCCTTCGGGGGACTGCAACGGCGCCCTTCGGGGGGACTGCAACGGCGCCCTTCGGGGGGACTGCAACGGAGCCCTTCGGGGGGACTGCAACGGAGCCCTTCGGGGGGACTGCAACGGAGCCCTTCGGGGGGACTGCAACGGAGCCCTTCGGGGGGACTGCAACGGAGCCCTTCTCCGGACTGCAACGGCTAGAGGCCCTGGCCGCCTGCTGTGCCCTTCCCCCAACATGCTGCCTGCCATACCTGTCCTGACTGACCGCTTGCCTTGTCAGTCCCTCGACGGGTGGCATGACATTGGGGGACTGACACGGCAAGTGGCACATCGGTGGACTGACATGGCAATCAGGGGACCGACATGGCAAGTGGCCCTTCGGGGGACTGCAACGGCGCCCTTCGGGGGGACTGCAACGGCGCCCTTCGGGGGGACTGCAACGGCGCCCTTCGGGGGGGACTGCAACGGAGCCCTTCGGAGGGACTGCAACGGAGCCCTTCGGGGGGACTGCAACGGAGCCCTTCGGGGGGACTGCACCGGAGCCCTTCGGGGGGACTGCAACGGAGCCCTTCGGGGGGACTGCAACGGAGCCCTTCGGGGGGACTGCAACGGAGCCCTTCGGGGGGACTGCAACGGAGCCCTTCGGGGGGACTGCAACGGAGCCCTTCGGGGGGACTGCAACGGAGCCCTTCGGGGGACTGCAACGGAGCCCTTCGGGGGACTGCAACGGAGCCCTTCTCCGGACTGCAACGGCTAGAGGCCCTGGCCGCCTGCTGTGCCCTTCCCCCAACATGCTGCCTTCCATACCTGTCCTGACGGACCGCTTGCCTTGTCAGTCCCTCGACGGGTGGCATGACATTGGGGGACTGGCACATCGGCGGACTGACATGGCAATCAGGGGACCGACATGGCAAGTGGCCCTTCGGGGGGGCTGCAACGGAGCCCTTCGGGGGGACTGCAACGGAGCCCTTCGGGGGGACAGCAACGGAGCTCTTCGGGGGGGACAGCAACGGAGCCCTTCGGGGGGGACAGCAACGGAGCCCTTCGGGGGGGGACAGCAACGGAGCCCTTCGGGGGGACAGCAACGGAGCCCTTCGGGGGGACAGCAACGGAGCCCTTCGGGGGGACAGCAACGGAGCCCTTCGGGGGGACAGCAACGGAGCCCTTCGGGGGGACAGCAACGGAGCCCTTCGGGGGGACAGCAACGGAGCCCTTCGGGGGGACAGCAAAGGAGCCCTTCGGGGGGACAGCAACGGAGCCCTTCGGGGGACTGCAAAGGAGCCCTTCGGGGGGACTGCAAAGGAGCCCTTCGGGGGGACTGCAAAGGAGCCCTTCGGGGGGACTGCAAAGGAGCCCTTCGGGGGGACTGCAACGGAGCCCTTTGGGGGGACTGCAACGGAGCCCTTCGGGGGGACTGCAACGGAGCCCTTCGGGGGGACTGTAACGGTACCCTTCGGGGGGACTGCAACGGAGCCCTTCGGGGGACTGCAACGGAGCCCTTCTCCGGACTGCAACGGCTAGAGGCCCTGGCCGCCTGCTGTGCCCTTCCCCCAACATGCTGCCTTCCATACCTGTCCTGACGGACCGCTTGCCTTGTCAGTCCCTTGACGGGTGGCATGACATTGGGGGACTGACACGGCAAGTGGCACATCGGCGGACTGACATGGCAATCAGGGGACCGACATGGCAAGTGGCCCTTCGGGGGGGCTGCAACGGAGCCCTTCGGGGGGACTGCAACGGCGCCCTTCGGGGGGACTGCAACGGCGCCCTTCGGGGGGACTGCAACGGCGCCCTTCGGGGGGACTGCAACGGAGCCCTTCGGGGGGACTGCAACGGAGCCCTTCGGGGGGACTGCAACGGAGCCCTTCGGGGGGACTGCAACGGAGCCCTTCGGGGGGACTGCAACGGAGCCCTTCGGGGGGGACAGCAACGGAGCCCTTCGGGGGGGACAGCAACGGAGCCCTTCGGGGGGGACAGCAACGGAGCCCTTCGGGGGGGACAGCAACGGAGCCCTTCGGGGGGGACAGCAACGGAGCCCTTCGGGGGGGACAGCAACGGAGCCCTTCGGGGGGGACAGCAACGGAGCCCTTCGGGGGGGACAGCAACGGAGCCCTTCGGGGGGACAGCAACGGAGCCCTTCGGGGGGACAGCAACGGAGCCCTTCGGGGGGACAGCAACGGAGCCCTTCGGGGGGACAGCAACGGAGCCCTTCGGGGGGACAGCAACGGAGCCCTTCGGGGGGACAGCAACGGAGCCCTTCGGGGGGACAGCAACGGAGCCCTTCGGGGGGACAGCAACGGAGCCCTTCGGGGGGACAGCAACGGCGCCCTTCGGGGGGACTGCAACGGCGCCCTTCGGGGGGACTGCAACGGCGCCCTTCGGGGGGACTGCAACGGAGCCCTTCGGGGGGACAGCAACGGAGCCCTTCGGGGGGACTGCAACGGAGCCCTTCGGGGGGGCAGCAACGGAGCCCTTCGGGGGACTGCAACGGAGCCCTTCGGGGGGACTGCAACGGAGCCCTTCGGGGGGACTGCAACGGAGCCCTTCTCGGGACTGCAACGGAGCCCTTCTCGGGACTGCAACGGCTAGAGGCCCTGGCCGCCTGCTGTGCCCTTCCCCCAACATGCTGCCTGCCATACCTGTCCTGACGGACCGCTTGCCTTGTCAGTCCCTCGACGGGTGGCATGACATTGGGGGACTGACACGGCAAGTGGCACATCGGTGGACTGACATGGCAATCAGGGGACCGACATGGCAAGTGGCCCTTCGGGGGGACTGCAACGGAGCCCTTCGGGGGGACTGCAACGGAGCCCTTCGGGGGGACTGCAACGGAGCCCTTCGGGGGGACTGCAACGGAGCCCTTCGGGGGGACTGCAACGGAGCCCTTCGGGGGGACTGCAACGGAGCCCTTCGGGGGGACTGCAACGGAGCCCTTCGGGGGGACTGCAACGGAGCCCTTCGGGGGGACTGCAACGGAGCCCTTCGGGGGACTGCAACGGAGCCCTTCTCCGGACTGCAACGGCTAGAGGCCCTGGCCGCCTGCTGTGCCCTTCCCCTAACATGCTGCCTTCCATACCTGTCCTGACGGACCGCTTGCCTTGTCAGTCCCTCGACGGGTGGCATGACATTGGGGGACTGACACAGCAAGTGGCACATCGGCGGACTGACATGGCAATCAGGGGACCGACATGGCAAGTGGCCCTTCGGGGGGGCTGCAACGGAGCCCTTCGGGGGGACTGCAACGGCGCCCTTCGGGGGGACTGCAACGGCGCCCTTCGGGGGGACTGCAACGGCGCCCTTCGGGGGGACTGCAACGGCGCCCTTCGGGGGGACTGCAACGGCGCCCTTCGGGGGGACTGCAACGGCGCCCTTCGGGGGGACTGCAACGGAGCCCTTCGGGGGGGCTGCAACGGAGCCCTTCGGGGGGGCTGCAACGGAGCCCTTCGGGGGGGCTGCAACGGAGCCCTTCGGGGGGGACAGCAACGGAGCCCTTCGGTGGGGACAGCAACGGAGCCCTTCGGGGGGACAGCAACGGAGCCCTTCGGGGGGACAGCAACGGAGCCCTTCGGGGGGACAGCAACGGAGCCCTTCGGGGGGACAGCAACGGAGCCCTTCGGGGGGGACAGCAACGGAGCCCTTCGGGGGACAGCAACGGAGCCCTTCGGGGGGACAGCAACGGAGCCCTTCGGGGGGGACAGCAACGGAGCCCTTCGGGGGGACAGCAACGGAGCCCTTCGGGGGGACAGCAACGGAGCCCTTCGGGGGGACAGCAACGGAGCCCTTCGGGGGGACAGCAACGGAGCCCTTCGGGGGGACTGCAACGGCGCCCTTCGGGGGGACTGCAACGGAGCCCTTCGGGGGGACAGCAACGGAGCCCTTAGGGGGGACAGCAACAGAGCCCTTCGGGGGGACTGCAACGGCGCCCTTCGGGTGGACTGCAACGGAGCCCTTCGGGGGGACTGCAACGGAGCCCTTCGGGGGGACTGCAACGGAGCCCTTCGGGGGGACTGCAACGGAGCCCTTCGGGGGGACTGCAACGGAGCCCTTCGGGGGGACTGCAACGGAGCCCTTCGGGGGGACTGCAACGGAGCCCTTCTCGGGACTGCAACGGCTAGAGGCCCTGGCCGCCTGCTGTGCCCTTCCCCCAACATGCTGCCTGCCATACCTGTCCTGACGGACCGCTTGCCTTGTCAGTCCCTCGACAGGTGGCATGACATTGGGGGACTGACACGGCAAGTGGCACATCGGTGGACTGACATGGCAATCAGGGGACCGACATGGCAAGTGGTCCTTCGGGGGGACTGCAACGGCGTCCTTCGGGGGGACTGCAACGGCGCCCTTCGGGGGGACTGCAACGGCGCCCTTCGGGGGGACTGCAACGGCGCCCTTCGGGGGGACTGCAACGGCGCCCTTCGGGGGGACTGCAACGGCGCCCTTCGGGGGGACTGCAACGGCGCCCTTCGGGGGGACTGCAACGGAGCCCTTCGGGGGGACTGCAACGGAGCCCTTCGGGGGGACTGCAACGGAGCCCTTCGGGGGGACTGCAACGGAGCCCTTCGGGGGGACTGCAACGGAGCCCTTCGGGGGGACTGCAACGGAGCCCTTCGGGGGGACTGCAACGGAGCCTTTCGGGGGACTGCAACGGAGCCCTTCTCCGGACTGCAACGGCTAGAGGTCCTGGCCGCCTGCTGTGCCCTTCCCCCAACATGCTGCCTTCCATACCTGTCCTGACGGACCGCTTGCCTTGTCAGTCCCTCGACGGGTGGCATGACATTGGGGGACTGACACGGCAAGTGGCACATCGGCGGACTGACATGGCAATCAGGGGACCGACATGGCAAGTGGCCCTTCGGGGGGGCTGCAACGGAGCCCTTCGGGGGGCTGCAACGGAGCCCTTCGGGGGGCTGCAACGGAGCCCTTCGGGGGGCTGCAACGGAGCCCTTCGGGGGACTGCAACGGAGCCCTTCGGGGGGACTGCAACGGAGCCCTTCGGGGGGACTGCAACGGAGCCCTTCGGGGGGACTGCAACGGAGCCCTTCGGGGGGACTGCAACGGAGCCCTTCGGGGGGACTGCAACGGAGCCCTTCGGGGGGACAGCAACGGCGCCCTTCGGGGGGACAGCAACGGCGCCCTTCGGGGGGACAGCAACGGCGCCCTTCGGGGGGACAGCAACGGCGCCCTTCGGGGGGACTGCAACGGAGCCCTTCGGGGGGACAGCAACGGAGCCCTTCGGGGGGACAGCAACGGAGCCCTTCGGGGGGACTGCAACGGAGCCCTTCGGGGGGACTGCAACGGAGCCCTTCGGGGGGACTGCAACGGAGCCCTTCGGGCGGACTGCAACGGCGCCCTTCGGGGGGACTGCAACGGAGCCCTTCGGGGGGACTGCAACGGCGCCCTTCGGGGGGACTGCAACGGAGCCCTTCGGGGGGACTGCAACGGAGCCCTTCGGGGGGACTGCAACGGAGCCCTTCGGGGGGACTGCAACGGAGCCCTTCGGGGGGACTGCAACGGAGCCCTTCGGGGGGACAGCAACGGAGCCCTTCGGGGGGACAGCAACGGAGCCCTTCGGGGGGACAGCAACGGAGCCCTTCGGGGGGACAGCAACGAAGCCCTTCGGGGGGACAGCAACGGGGCCCTTCGGGGGGACAGCAACGGGGCCCTTCGGGGGGACAGCAACGGGGCCCTTCGGGGGGGACAGCAACGGGGCCCTTCGGGGGGACAGCAACGGGGCCCTTCGGGGGGACAGCAACGGGGCCCCTTCGGGGGGACAGCAACGGGGCCCTTCGGGGGGGACAGCAACGGGGCCCTTCGGGGGGACAGCAACGGAGCCCTTCGGGGGGACAGCAGCGGAGCCCTTCGGGGGGACAGCAGCGGAGCCCTTCGGGGGGACAGCAGCGGAGCCCTTCGGGGGGACAGCAACGGCGCCCTTCGGGGGGACTGCAACGGCGCCCTTCGGGGGGACTGCAACGGAGCCCTTCGGGGGGACTGCAACGGAGCCCTTCGGGGGGACTGCAACGGAGCCCTTCGGGGGGACTGCAACGGAGCCCTTCGGGGGGGACTGCAACGGAGCCCTTCGGGGGGACAGCAACGGAGCCCTTCGGGGGGACAGCAACGGAGCCCTTCGGGGGGACAGCAACGGCGCCCTTCGGGGGGACAGCAACGGCGCCCTTCGGGGGGACTGCAAAGGAGCCCTTCGGGGGGACTGCAAAGGAGCCCTTCGGGGGGGACTGCAAAGGAGCCCTTCGGGGGGACTGCAAAGGAGCCCTTCGGGGGGACTGCAACGGAGCCCTTCGGGGGGACTGCAACGGAGCCCTTCGGGGGGACTGCAACGGAGCCCTTCGGGGGGACTGCAACGGAGCCCTTCGGGGGGACTGCAACGGAGCCCTTCGGGGGGACTGCAACGGAGCCCTTCGGGCGGACTGCAACGGCGCCCTTCGGGGGGACTGCAACGGAGCCCTTCGGGGGGACAGCAACGGAGCCCTTCGGGGGGACAGCAACGGAGCCCTTCGGGGGGACAGCAACGGAGCCCTTCGGGGGGACAGCAACGGAGCCCTTCGGGGGGACAGCAACGGAGCCCTTCGGGGGGACAGCAACGGAGCCCTTCGGGGGGACAGCAACGGAGCCCTTCGGGGGGACAGCAACGGCGCCCTTCGGGGGGACAGCAACGGCGCCCTTCGGGGGGGACAGCAACGGCGCCCTTCGGGGGGACAGCAACGGAGCCCTTCGGGGGGAAAGCAACGGAGCCCTTCGGGGGGACAGCAACGGAGCCCTTCGGGGGGACAGCAACGGCGCCCTTCGGGGGGACTGCAACGGAGCCCTTCGGGGGGACTGCAAAGGAGCCCTTCGGGGGGACTGCAAAGGAGCCCTTCGGGGGGACTGCAACGGAGCCCTTCGGGGGGACTGCAACGGAGCCCTTCGGGGGGACTGCAACGGAGCCCTTCGGGCGGACTGCAACGGCGCCCTTCGGGGGGACTGCAACGGAGCCCTTCGGGGGGACTGCAACGGAGCCCTTCGGGGGGACTGCAACGGAGCCCTTCGGGGGGACTGCAACGGAGCCCTTCGGGGGGACTGCAACGGAGCCCTTCGGGGGGACAGCAACGGAGCCCTTCGGGGGGACAGCAACGGAGCCCTTCGGGGGGACAGCAACGGGGCCCTTCGGGGGGACAGCAACGGGGCCCTTCGGGGGGACAGCAACGGGGCCCTTCGGGGGGACAGCAACGGGGCCCTTCGGGGGGACAGCAACGGAGCCCTTCGGGGGGACAGCAACGGAGCCCTTCGGGGGGACAGCAACGGAGCCCTTCGGGGGGACAGCAACGGAGCCCTTCGGGGGGACAGCAACGGAGCCCTTCGGGGGGACAGCAACGGCGCCCTTCGGGGGGACTGCAACGGCGCCCTTCGGGGGGACTGCAACGGCGCCCTTCGGGGGGACTGCAACGGCGCCCTTCGGGGGGACTGCAACGGAGCCCTTCGGGGGGACTGCAACGGAGCCCTTCGGGGGGACTGCAACGGAGCCCTTCGGGGGGACTGCAACGGAGCCCTTCGGGGGGACTGCAACGGAGCCCTTCGGGGGGACTGCAACGGAGCCCTTCGGGGGGACTGCAACGGAGCCCTTCGGGGGGACTGCAACGGAGCCCTTCGGGGGGACTGCAACGGAGCCCTTCGGGGGGACTGCAACGGAGCCCTTCGGGGGGACAGCAACGGAGCCCTTCGGGGGGACAGCAACGGAGCCCTTCGGGGGGACTGCAACGGAGCCCTTCGGGGGGACTGCAAAGGAGCCCTTCGGGGGAACTGCAAAGGAGCCCTTCGGGGGAACTGCAAAGGAGCCCTTCGGGGGGACTGCAACGGAGCCCTTCGGGGGGACTGCAACGGAGCCCTTCGGGGGGACTGCAACGGAGCCCTTCGGGGGGACTGCAACGGAGCCCTTCGGGCGGACTGCAACGGCGCCCTTCGGGGGGACTGCAACGGAGCCCTTCGGGGGGACTGCAACGGAGCCCTTCGGGGGGACTGCAACGGAGCCCTTCGGGGGGACTGCAACGGAGCCCTTCGGGGGGACTGCAACGGAGCCCTTCGGGGGGACTGCAACGGAGCCCTTCGGGGGGACTGCAACGGAGCCCTTCGGGGGGACTGCAACGGAGCCCTTCGGGGGGACAGCAACGGAGCCCTTCGGGGGGACTGCAACGGAGCCCTTCGGGGGGACAGCAACGGAGCCCTTCGGGGGGACTGCAAAGGAGCCCTTCGGGGGGACTGCAAAGGAGCCCTTCGGGGGGACTGCAACGGCGCCCTTCGGGGGGACTGCAACGGAGCCCTTCGGGGGGACTGCAACGGAGCCCTTCGGGGGTACTGCAACGGAGCCCTTCGGGGGTACTGCAACGGAGCCCTTCGGGGGGACTGCAACGGAGCCCTTCGGGGGGACTGCAACGGAGCCCTTCGGGGGGACTGCAACGGAGCCCTTCGGGGGGACTGCAACGGAGCCCTTCGGGGGGACTGCAACGGAGCCCTTCGGGGGGACTGCAACGGAGCCCTTCGGGGGGACTGCAACGGAGCCCTTCGGGGGGACTGCAACGGAGCCCTTCGGGGGACTGCAACGGAGCCCTTCTCCGGACTGCAACGGCTAGAGGCCCTGGCCACCTGCTGTGCCCTTCCCCCAACATGCTGCCTTCCATACCTGTCCTGACGGACTGCTTGCCTTGTCAGTCCCTCGACGGGTGGCATGACATTGGGGGACTGACACGGCAAGTGGCACATCGGCGGACTGACATGGCAATCAGGGGACCGACATGGCAAGTGGCCCTTCGGGGGGACTGCAACGGCGCCCTTCGGGGGGACTGCAACGGCGCCCTTCGGGGGGACTGCAACGGAGCCCTTCGGGGGGACTGCAACGGCGCCCTTCGGGGGGACTGCAACGGAGCCCTTCGGGGGGACTGCAACGGAGCCCTTCGGGGGGACTGCAACGGAGCCCTTCGGGGGGACTGCAACGGAGCCCTTCGGGGGGACTGCAACGGAGCCCTTCGGGGGGACTGCAACGGAGCCCTTCGGGGGACTGCAATGGAGCCCTTCTCGGGACTGCAACGGAGCCCTTCTCGGGACTGCAACGGAGCCCTTCTCGGGACTGCAACGGCTAGAGGCCCTGGCCGCCTGCTGTGCCCTTCCCCCAACATGCTGCCTGCCATACCTGTCCTGACGGACCGCTTGCCTCGTCAGTCCCTCGACGGGTGGCATGACATTGGGGGACTGACACGGCAAGTGGCACATCGGTGGACTGACATGGCAATCAGGGGACCGACATGGCAAGTGGCCCTTCGGGGGACTGCAACGGCGCCCTTCGGGGGGACTGCAACGGAGCCCTTCGGGGGGACTGCAACGGAGCCCTTCGGGGGGACTGCAACGGAGCCCTTCGGGGGGACTGCAACGGAGCCCTTCGGGGGGACTGCAACGGAGCCCTTCTCCGGACTGCAACGGCTAGAGGCCCTGGCCGCCTGCTGTGCCCTTCCCCCAACATGCTGCCTGCCATACCTGTCCTGACGGACCGCTTGCCTTGTCAGTCCCTCGACGGGTGGCATGACATTGGGGGACTGACACGGCAAGTGGCACATCGGTGGACTGACATGGCAATCAGGGGACCGACATGGCAAGTGGCCCTTCGGGGGACTGCAACGGCGCCCTTCGGGGGGACTGCAACGGCGCCCTTCGGGGGGACTGCAACGGAGCCCTTCGGGGGGACTGCAACGGAGCCCTTCGGGGGGGACTGCAACGGAGCCCTTCGGGGGGGACTGCAACGGAGCCCTTCGGGGGGACTGCAACGGAGCCCTTCGGGGGGACTGCAACGGAGCCCTTCGGGGGGACTGCAACGGAGCCCTTCGGGGGGACTGCAACGGAGCCCTTCGGGGGGACTGCAACGGAGCCCTTCTCCGGACTGCAACGGCTAGAGGCCCTGGCCGCCTGCTGTGCCCTTCCCCCAACATGCTGCCTTCCATACCTGTCCTGACGGACCGCTTGCCTTGTCAGTCCCTCGACGGGTGGCATGACATTGGGGGACTGACACGGAAAGTGGCACATCGGCGGACTGACATGGCAATCAGGGGACCGACATGGCAAGTGGCCCTTCGGGGGGGCTGCAACGGAGCCCTTCGGGGGGGCTGCAACGGAGCCCTTGGGGGGGACTGCAACGGAGCCCTTCGGGGGGACTGCAACGGAGCCCTTCGGGGGGACTGCAACGGAGCCCTTCGGGGGGACTGCAAAGGAGCCCTTCGGGGGGACTGCAACGGAGCCCTTCGGGGGGACTGCAACGGAGCCCTTCGGGGGGACTGCAACGGAGCCCTTCGGGGGGACTGCAACGGAGCCCTTCGGGCGGACTGCAACGGAGCCCTTCGGGCGGACTGCAACGGCGCCCTTCGGGGGGACTGCAACGGAGCCCTTCGGGGGGACTGCAACGGAGACCTTCGGGGGGACAGCAACGGAGCCCTTCGGGGGGACAGCAACGGAGCCCTTCGGGGGGACAGCAACGGAGCCCTTCGGGGGGACAGCAACGGAGCCCTTCGGGGGGACAGCAACGGCGCCCTTCGGGGGGACAGCAACGGCGCCCTTCGGGGGGACAGCAACGGCGCCCTTCGGGGGACTGCAACGGAGCCCTTCTCCGGACTGCAACGGCTAGAGGCCCTGGCCGCCTGCTGTGCCCTTCCCCCAACATGCTGCCTTCCATACCTGTCCTGACGGACCGCTTGCCTTGTCAGTCCCTCGACGGGTGGCATGACATTGGGGGACTGACACGGCAAGTGGCACATCGGCGGACTGACATGGCAATCAGGGGACCGACATGGCAAGTGGCCCTTCGGGGGGGCTGCAACGGAGCCCTTCGGGGGGACTGCAACGGCGCCCTTCGGGGGGACTGCAACGGAGCCCTTCGGGGGGACAGCAACGGAGCCCTTCGGGGGACAGCAACGGAGCCCTTCGGGGGGACAGCAACGGAGCCCTTCGGGGGGACAGCAACGGAGCCCTTCGGGGGGACAGCAACGGAGCCCTTCGGGGGGACAGCAACGGAGCCCTTCGGGGGGACAGCAACGGAGCCCTTCGGGGGGACAGCAACGGAGCCCTTCGGGGGGACAGCAACGGCGCCCTTCGGGGGGACAGCAACGGCGCCCTTCGGGGGGACTGCAACGGCGCCCTTCGGGGGGAATGCAACGGCGCCCTTCGGGGGGAATGCAACGGTGCCCTTCGGGGGGACAGCAACGGAGCCCTTCGGGGGACTGCAACGGAGCCCTTCGGGGGACTGCAACGGAGCCCTTCTCGGGACTGCAACGGCTAGAGGCCCTGGCAGCCTGCTGTGCCCTTCCCCCAACATGCTGCCTGCCATACCTGTCCTGACGGACCGCTTGCCTTGTCAGTCCCTCGACGGGTGGCATGACATTGGGGGACTGACACGGCAAGTGGCACATCGGTGGACTGACATGGCAATCAGGGGACCGACATGGCAAGTGGCCCTTCGGGGGACTGCAACGGCGCCCTTCGGGGGGACTGCAACGGCGCCCTTCGGGGGGACTGCAACGGAGCCCTTCGGGGGGACTGCAACGGAGCCCTTCGGGGGGACTGCAACGGAGCCCTTCGGGGGGACTGCAACGGAGCCCTTCGGGGGGACTGCAACGGAGCCCTTCGGGGGGACTGCAACGGAGCCCTTCGGGGGGACTGCAACGGAGCCCTTCGGGGGGACTGCAACGGAGCCCTTCGGGGGGACTGCAACGGAGCCCTTCGGGGGACTGCAACGGAGCCCTTCGGGGGACTGCAACGGAGCCCTTCTCCGGACTGCAACGGCTAGAGGCCCTGGCCGCCTGCTGTGCCCTTCCCCCAACATGCTGCCTTCCATACCTGTCCTGACGGACCGCTTGCCTTGTCAGTCCCTCGACGGGTGGCATGACATTGGGGGAGTGACACGGCAAGTGGCACATCGGCGGACTGACATGGCAATCAGGGGACCGACATGGCAAGTGGCCCTTCGGGGGGACTGCAACGGCGCCCTTCGGGGGGACTGCAACGGCGCCCTTCGGGGGGACTGCAACGGCGCCCTTCGGGGGGACTGCAACGGCGCCCTTCGGGGGGACTGCAACGACGCCCTTCGGGGGGACTGCAACGACGCCCTTCGGGGAGACTGCAACGGCGCCCTTCGGGGGGACTGCAACGGCGCCCTTCGGGGGGACTGCAACGGAGCCCTTCGGGGGGACTGCAACGGAGCCCTTCGGGGGGACTGCAACGGAGCCCTTCGGGGGGACTGCAACGGAGCCCTTCGGGGGGACTGCAACGGAGCCCTTCGGGGGGACTGCAACGGAGCCCTTCGGGGGGACTGCAACGGAGCCCTTCGGGGGGACTGCAACGGAGCCCTTCGGGGGGACTGCAACGGAGCCCTTCGGGGGGACTGCAACGGAGCCCTTCGGGGGGGACAGCAACGGAGCCCTTCGGGGGGACAGCAACGGAGCCCTTCGGGGGGACAGCAACGGAGCCCTTCGGGGGGACAGCAACGGAGCCCTTCGGGGGGACAGCAACGGAGCCCTTCGGGGGGACAGCAACGGAGCCCTTCGGGGGGACAGCAACGGAGCCCTTCGGGGGGACAGCAACGGAGCCCTTCGGGGGGACAGCAACGGAGCCCTTCGGGGGGACAGCAACGGAGCCCTTCGGGGGGACAGCAACGGCGCCCTTCGGGGGGACAGCAACGGAGCCCTTCGGGGGGACAGCAACGGAGCCCTTCGGAGAAACAGCAACGGAGCCCTTCGGGGGGACAGCAACGGAGCCCTTCGGGGGACTGCAACGGAGCCCTTCGGGGGACTGCAACGGAGCCCTTCGGGGGACTGCAACGGAGCCCTTCTCGGGACTGCAACGGCTAGAGGCCCTGGCCGCCTGCTGTGCCCTTCCCCCAACATGCTGCCTGCCATACCTGTCCTGACGGACCGCTTGCCTTGTCAGTCCCTCGACGGGTGGCATGACATTGGGGGACTGACACGGCAAGTGGCACATCGGTGGACTGACATGGCAATCAGGGGACCGACATGGCAAGTGGCCCTTCGGGGGACTGCAACGGCGCCCTTCGGGGGGACTGCAACGGCGCCCTTCGGGGGGACTGCAACGGAGCCCTTCGGGGGGACTGCAACGGAGCCCTTCGGGGGGACTGCAACGGAGCCCTTCGGGGGGACTGCCACGGAGCCCTTCGGGGGGACTGCCACGGAGCCCTTCGGGGGGACTGCAACGGAGCCCTTCGGGGGGACTGCAACGGAGCCCTTCGGGGGGACTGCAACGGAGCCCTTCGGGGGGACTGCAACGGAGCCCTTCGGGGGGACTGCAACGGAGCCCTTCGGGGGACTGCAACGGAGCCCTTCGGGGGACTGCAACGGAGCCCTTCGGCGGACTGCAACGGAGCCCTTCGGGGGACTGCAACGGAGCCCTTCGGGGGACTGCAACGGAGCCCTTCGGGGGACTGCAACGGAGCCCTTCGGGGGACTGCAACGGAGCCCTTCTCCGGACTGCAACGGCTAGAGGCCCTGGCCGCCTGCTGTGCCCTTCCTTCAACATGCTGCCTTCCATACCTGTCCTGACGGACCGCTTGCCTTGTCAGTCCCTCGACGGGTGGCATGACATTGGGGGACTGACACGGCAAGTGGCACATCGGCGGACTGACATGGCAATCAGGGGACCGACATGGCAAGTGGCCCTTCGGGGGGGCTGCAACGGAGCCCTTCGTGGGGACTGCAACGGAGCCCTTGGGGGGGACTGCAACGGAGCCCTTCGGGGGGACTGCAACGGAGCCCTTCGGGGGGACTGCAACGGCGCCCTTCGGGGGGACTGCAACGGCGCCCTTCGGGGGGACTGCAACGGCGCCCTTCGGGGGGACTGCAACGGCGCCCTTCGGGGGGACTGCAACGGCGCCCTTCGGGGGGAATGCAACGGCGCCCTTCGGGGGGACTGCAACGGAGCCCTTCGGGGGGACTGCAACGGCGCCCTTCGGGGGGACTGCAACGGCGCCCTTCGGGGGGACTGCAACGGCGCCCTTCGGGGGGACTGCAACGGCGCCCTTCGGGGGGAATGCAACGGAGCCCTTCGGGGGGACTGCAACGGAGCCCTTCGGGGGGACAGCAACGGAGCCCTTCGGGGGGACTGCAACGGCGCCCTTCGGGGGGACTGCAACGGCGCCTTTCGGGGGGACTGCAACGGAGCCCTTCGGGGGGACTGCAACGGAACCCTTCGGGGGGACTGCAACGGAGCCCTTCGGGGGGACTGCAACGGAGCCCTTCGGGGGGACTGCAACGGAGCCCTTCGGGGGGACTGCAACGGAGCCCTTCGGGGGGACTGCAACGGCGCCCTTCGGGGGGACTGCAACGGCGCCCTTCGGGGGGACTGCAACGGAGCCCTTCGGGGGGACTGCAACGGAGCCCTTCGGGGGGACTGCAACGGAGCCCTTCGGGGGGACAGCAACGGAGCCCTTCGGGGGGACAGCAACGGAGCCCTTCGGGGGGACAGCAACGGAGCCCTTCGGGGGACTGCAACGGAGCCCTTCGGGGGACTGCAACGGAGCCCTTCGGGGGACTGCAACGGAGCCCTTCGGGGGACTGCAACGGAGCCCTTCTCGGGACTGCAACGGCTAGAGGCCCTGGCCGCCTGCTGTGCCCTTCCCCCAACATGCTGCCTGCCATACCTGTCCTGACGGACCGCTTGCCTTGTCAGTCCCTCGACGGGGGACTGACATGGCAATCAGGGGACCGACATGGCAAGTGGCCCTTCGGGGGGACTGCAACGGCGCCCTTCGGGGGGACTGCAACGGCGCCCTTCGGGGGGACTGCAACGGCGCCCTTCGGGGGGACTGCAACGGCGCCCTTCGGGGGGACTGCAACGGCGCCCTTCGGGGGGACTGCAAAGGCGCCCTTCGGGGGGACTGCAACGGCGCCCTTCGGGGGGACTGCAACGGAGCCCTTCGGGGGGAACTGCAACGGAGCCCTTCGGGGGAACTGCAACGGAGCCCTTCGGGGGAACTGCAACGGAGCCCTTCGGGGGAACTGCAACGGAGCCCTTCGGGGGAACTGCAACGGAGCCCTTCGGGGGAACTGCAACGGAGCCCTTCGGGAGGACTGCAACGGAGCCCTTCGGGAGGACTGCAACGGAGCCCTTCGGGGGGACTGCAACGGCGCCCTTCGGGGGGACTGCAACGGCGCCCTTCGGGGGGACAGCAACGGAGCCCTTCGGGGGGACAGCAACGGCGCCCTTCGGGGGGACTGCAACGGCGCCCTTCGGGGGGACTGCAACGGCGCCCTTCGGGGGGACTGCAACGGCGCCCTTCGGGGGGACTGCAACGGCGCCCTTCGGGGGGACTGCAACGGCGCCCTTCGGGGGGACTGCAACGGCGCCCTTCGGGGGGACTGCAACGGCGCCCTTCGGGGGGACTGCAACGGCGCCCTTCGGGGGGACTGCAACGGCGCCCTTCGGGGGGACTGCAACGGCGCCCTTCGGGGGGACTGCAACGGCGCCCTTCGGGGGGACTGCAACGCCGCCCTTCGGGGGGGACTGCAACGCCGCCCTTCGGGGGGACTGCAACGCCGCCCTTCGGGGGGACTGCAACGGCGCCCTTCGGGGGGACAGCAACGGAGCCCTTCGGGGGGACAGCAACGGAGCCCTTCGGGGGGACTGCAACGGCGCCCTTCGGGGGGACTGCAACGGAGCCCTTCGGGGGGACTGCAACGGAACCCTTCGGGGGGACTGCAACGGAGCCCTTCGGGGGGACTGCAACGGCGCCCTTCGGGGGGACAGCAACGGAGCCCTTCGGGGGGACTGCAACGGAGCCCTTCGGGGGGACTGCAACGAAACCCTTCGGGGGGACTGCAACGGAACCCTTCGGGGGGACTGCAACGGAACCCTTCGGGGGGACTGCAACGGAGCCCTTCGGGGGGACTGCAACGGAGCCCTTCGGGGGGACTGCAACGGCGCCCTTCGGGGGGGACTGCAACGGCGCCCTTCGGGGGGACTGCAACGGCGCCCTTCGGGGGGACTGCAACGGCGCCCTTCGGGGGGACTGCAACGGCGCCCTTCGGGGGGACTGCAACGGAGCCCTTCGGGGGGACTGCAACGGAGCCCTTCGGGGGGACTGCAACGGAGCCCTTCGGGGGGACTGCAACGGAGCCCTTCGGGGGACTGCAACGGAGCCCTTCGGGGGACTGCAACGGAGCCCTTCGGGGGACTGCAACGGAGCCCTTCGGGGGACTGCAACGGAGCCCTTCTCGGGACTGCAACGGCTAGAGGCCCTGGCCGCCTGCTGTGCCCTTCCCCCAACATGCTGCCTGCCATACCTGTCCTGACGGACCGCTTGCCTTGTCAGTCCCTCGACGGGTGGCATGACATTGGGGGACTGACACGGCAAGTGGCACATCGGTGGACTGACATGGCAATCAGGGGACCGACATGGCAAGTGGCCCTTCGGGGGACTGCAACGGCGCCCTTCGGGGGGACAGCAACGGCGCCCTTCGGGGGACAGCAACGGAGCCCTTCGGGGGGACAGCAACGGAGCCCTTCGGGGGGACAGCAACGGAGCCCTTCGGGGGGACAGCAACGGAGCCCTTCGGGGGGACAGCAACGGAGCCCTTCGGGGGGACAGCAACGGAGCCCTTCGGGGGGACAGCAACGGAGCCCTTCGGGGGGACAGCAACGGAGCCCTTCGGGGGGACAGCAACGGCGCCCTTCGGGGGGACTGCAACGGCGCCCTTCGGGGGGACTGCAAAGGCGCCCTTCGGGGGGACTGCAACGGAGCCCTTCGGGGGGACTGCAACGGCGCCTTTCGGGGGGACTGCAACGGAGCCCTTCGGGGGGGACTGCAACGAAAACCCTTCGGGGGGACTGCAACGGAAACCCTTCGGGGGGACTGCAACGGAGCCCTTCGGGGGGACTGCAACGGAGCCCTTCGGGGGGACTGCAACGGAGCCCTTCGGGGGGACTGCAACGGAGCCCTTCGGGGGGACTGCAACGGAGCCCTTCGGGGGGACTGCAACGGAGCCCTTCGGGGGACTGCAACGGCGCCCTTCGGGGGGACTGCAACGGCGCCCTTCGGGGGGACTGCAACGGAGCCCTTCGGGGGGACAGCAACGGAGCCCTTCGGGGGGACAGCAACGGAGCCCCTTCGGGGGGACAGCAACGGAGCCCTTCGGGGGGACAGCAACGGAGCCCTTCGGGGGGACAGCAACGGAGCCCTTCGGGGGGACAGCAACGGAGCCCTTCGGGGGACTGCAACGGAGCCCTTCGGGGGACTGCAACGGAGCCCTTCGGGGGACTGCAACGGAGCCCTTTCTCGGGACTGCAACGGCTAGAGCCCTGGCCGCCTGCTGTGCCCTTCCCCCAACATGCTGCCTTCCATACCTGTCCTGACGGACCGCTTGCCTTGTCAGTCCCTCGACGGGTGGCATGACATTGGGGGACTGACACGGCAAGTGGCACATCGGTGGACTGACATGGCAATCAGGGGACCGACATGGCAAGTGGCCCTTCGGGGGACTGCAACGGCGCCCTTCGGGGGGGACTGCAACGGCGCCCTTCGGGGGGACTGCAACGGCGCCCTTCGGGGGGACTGCAACGGCGCCCTTCGGGGGGACAGCAACGGCGCCCTTCGGGGGGACAGCAACGGCGCCCTTCGGGGGGACAGCAACGGCGCCCTTCGGGGGGACTGCAACGGCGCCCTTCGGGGGGGACTGCAACGGCGCCCTTCGGGGGGACTGCAACGGAGCCCTTCGGGGGGACAGCAACGGAGCCCTTCGGGGGGACTGCAACGGCGCCTTTCGGGGGGACTGCAACGGAGCCCTTCGGGGGGACTGCAACGAAACCCTTCGGTGGGACTGCAACGGAACCCTTCGGGGGGGACTGCAACGGAGCCCTTCGGGGGGGACTGCAACGGAGCCCTTCGGGGGGACTGCAACGGAGCCCTTCGGGGGGACTGCAACGGAGCCCTTCGGGGGGACTGCAACGGAGCCCTTCGGGGGGACTGCAACGGAGCCCTTCGGGGGGGGACTGCAACGGCGCCCTTCGGGGGGGACTGCAACGGAGCCCTTCGGGGGGACTGCAACGGAGCCCTTCGGGGGGACTGCAACGGAGCCCTTCGGGGGGACTGCAACGGCGCCCTTCTCCGGACTGCAACGGAGCCCCTCTCCGGACTGCAACGGCTAGAGGCCCTGGCCGCCTGCTGTGCCCTTCCCCCAACATGCTGCCTTCCATACCTGTCCTGACGGACCGCTTGCCTTGTCAGTCCCTCGACGGGTGGCACGACGGGGGGGACTGCAACGGAGCCCTTCGGGGGGACTGCAACGGAGCCCTTCGGGGGGACTGCAACGGAGCCCTTCGGGGGGACTGCAACGGAGCCCTTCGGGGGGACTGCAACGGAGCCCTTCGGGGGGACTGCAACGGAGCCCTTCGGGGGGACTGCAACGGAGCCCTTCGGGGGGACTGCAACGGAGCCCTTCGGGGGGACTGCAACGGAGCCCTTCGGGGGACTGCAACGGAGCCCTTCTCCGGACTGCAACGGAGCCCTTCTCCGGACTGCAACGGCTAGAGGCCCTGGCCGCCTGCTGTGCCCTTCCCCCAACATGCTGCCTTCCATACCTGTCCTGACGGACCGCTTGCCTTGTCAGTCCCTCGACGGGTGGCATGACATTGGGGGACTGACACGGCAAGTGGCACATCGGCGGACTGACATGGCAATCAGGGGACCGACATGGCAAGTGGCCCTTCGGGGGGACTGCAACGGCGCCCTTCGGGGGGACTGCAACGGAGCCCTTCGGGGGGACTGCAACGGAGCCCTTCGGGGGGACTGCAACGGAGCCCTTCGGGGGGACTGCAACGGAGCCCTTCGGGGGGACTGCAACGGAGCCCTTCGGGGGGAACAGCAACGGAGCCCTTCGGGGGGGACAGCAACGGAGCCCTTCGGGGGACAGCAACGGAGCCCTTCGGGGGACAGCAACGGAGCCCTTCGGGGGACAGCAACGGAGCCCTTCGGGGGGACAGCAACGGAGCCCTTCGGGGGGACAGCAACGGAGCCCTTCGGGGGGACTGCAACGGAGCCCTTCGGGGGGACTGCAACGGCGCCCTTCGGGGGGACTGCAACGGAGCCCTTCTCCGGACTGCAACGGAGCCCTTCTCCGGACTTGCAACGGCTAGAGGCCCTGGCCGCCTGCTGTGCCCTTCCCCCAACATGCTGCCTTCCATACCTGTCCTGACGGACCGCTTGCCTTGTCAGTCCCTCGACGGGTGGCACGACGGGGGGACTGCAACGGAGCCCTTCGGGGGGACTGCAACGGAGCCCTTCGGGGGGACTGCAACGGAGCCCTTCGGGGGGACTGCAACGGAGCCCTTCGGGGGGACTGCAACGGAGCCCTTCGGGGGACTGCAACGGAGCCCTTCGGGGGACTGCAACGGAGCCCTTCGGGGGACTGCAACGGAGCCCTTCTCCGGACTGCAACGGCTAGAGGCCCTGGCCGCCTGCTGTGCCCTTCCCCCAACATGCTGCCTTCCATACCTGTCCTGACGGACCGCTTGCCTTGTCAGTCCCTCGACGGGTGGCATGACATTGGGGGACTGACACGGCAAGTGGCACATCGGTGGACTGACATGGCAAATCAGGGGACCGACATGGCAAGTGGCCCTTCGGGGGACTGCAACGGCGCCCTTCGGGGGGACTGCAACGGCGCCCTTCGGGGGGACAGCAACGGCGCCCTTCGGGGGGACAGCAACGGCGCCCTTCGGGGGGACTGCAACGGCGCCCTTCGGGGGGACTGCAACGGCGCCCTTCGGGGGGACTGCAACGGCGCCCTTCGGGGGACTGCAACGGCGCCCTTCGGGGGGACTGCAAAGGCGCCCTTCGGGGGGACTGCAAAGGCGCCCTTCGGGGGGACTGCAACGGAGCCCTTCGGGGGGGACTGCAACGGAGCCCTTCGGGGGGACTGCAACGGAGCCCTTCGGGGGGACTGCAACGAAAACCCTTCGGTGGGACTGCAACGGAACCCTTCGGGGGGGACTGCAACGGAGCCCTTCGGGGGACTGCAACGGAGCCCTTCGGGGGGACTGCAACGGAGCCCTTCGGGGGGACTGCAACGGCGCCCTTCGGGGGGACTGCAACGGAGCCCTTCGGGGGGACTGCAACGGAGCCCTTCGGGGGGACCTGCAACGGCGCCCTTCGGGGGGACTGCAACGGAGCCCTTCTCCGGACTGCAACGGCTAGAGGCCCTGGCCGCCTGCTGTGCCCTTCCCCCAACATGCTGCCTTCCATACCTGTCCTGACGGACCGCTTGCCTTGTCAGTCCCTCGACGGGTGGCACGACGGGGGGACTGCAACGGAGCCTTCGGGGGGACTGCAACGGCGCCCTTCGGGGGGACTGCAACGGAGCCCTTCGGGGGGACTGCAACGGAGCCCTTCGGGGGGACTGCAACGGAGCCCTTCGGGGGGACTGCAACGGAGCCCTTCGGGGGGACTGCAACGGAGCCCTTCGGGGGGACTGCAACGGAGCCCTTCGGGGGACTGCAACGGAGCCCCTTCGGGGGACTGCAACGGAGCCCTTCTCGGGACTGCAACGGCTAGAGGCCCTGGCCGCCTGCTGTGCCCTTCCCCCAACATGCTGCCTGCCATACCTGTCCTGACGGACCGCTTGCCTTGTCAGTCCCTCGACGGGTGGCATGACATTGGGGGACTGACACGGCAAGTGGCACATCGGTGGACTGACATGGCAATCAGGGGACCGACATGGCAAGTGGCCCTTCGGGGGACTGCAACGGCGCCCTTCGGGGGGACAGCAACGGAGCCCTTCGGGGGGACAGCAACGGAGCCCTTCGGAGGGACAGCAACGGAGCCCTTCGGGGGGACAGCAACGGAGCCCTTCGGGGGGACAGCAACGGCGCCCTTCGGGGGGACAGCAACGGCGCCCTTCGGGGGGACAGCAACGGAGCCCTTCGGGGGGACAGCAACGGCGCCCTTCGGGGGGACTGCAACGGAGCCCTTCGGGGGACAGCAACGGAGCCCTTCGGGGGGACAGCAACGGAGCCCTTCGGGGGGACAGCAACGGAGCCCTTCGGGGGGACAGCAACGGAGCCCTTCGGGGGGACAGCAACGGAGCCCTTCGGGGGGACTGCAACGGAGCCCTTCGGGGGACTGCAACGGAGCCCTTCGGGGGACTGCAACGGAGCCCCTTCGGGGGACTGCAACGGAGCCCTTCTCGGGACTGCAACGGAGCCCTTCTCGGACTGCAACGGCTAGAGGCCCTGGCCGCCTGCTGTGCCCTTCCCCAACATGCTGCCTTCCATACCTGTCCTGACGGACCGCTTTGCCTTGTCAGTCCCTCGACGGGTGGCATGACATTGGGGGACTGACACGGCAAGTGGCACATCGGTGGACTGACATGGCAATCAGGGGACCGACATGGCAAGTGGCCCTTCGGGGGACTGCAACGGCGCCCTTCGGGGGGACTGCAACGGCGCCCTTCGGGGGGACTGCAACGGCGCCCTTCGGGGGGACTGCAACGGCGCCCTTCGGGGGGACTGCAACGGCGCCCTTCGGGGGGACTGCAACGGCGCCCTTCGGGGGGACAGCAACGGCGCCCTTCGGGGGGACTGCAACGGAGCCCTTCTCCGGACTGCAACGGAGCCCTTCGGGGGGACTGCAACGAAACCCTTCGGTGGGACTGCAACGGAACCCTTCGGGGGGGACCTGCAACGGAGCCCTTCGGGGGGACTGCAACGGAGCCCTTCGGGGGGACTGCAACGGAGCCCTTCGGGGGGACTGCAAACGGCGCCCTTCGGGGGGACTGCAACGGAGCCCTTCGGGGGGACTGCAACGGAGCCCTTCGGGGGGACTGCAACGGCGCCCTTCGGGGGGACTGCAACGGAGCCCTTCTCCGGACTGCAACGGAGCCCTTCTCCGGACTGCAACGGCTAGAGGCCCTGGCCGCCTGCTGTGCCCTTCCCCCAACATGCTGCCTTCCATACCTGTCCTGACGGACCGCTTGCCTTGTCAGTCCCTCGACGGGTGGCACGACGGGGGGGACTGCAACGGAGCCCTTCGGGGGGACTGCAACGGAGCCCTTCGGGGGGACTGCAACGGAGCCCTTCGGGGGGACTGCAACGGAGCCCTTCGGGGGGACTGCAACGGAGCCCCTTCGGGGGACTGCAACGGAGCCCTTCGGGGGACTGCAACGGAGCCCTTCGGGGGACTGCAAACGGAGCCCTTCGGGGGACTGCAACGGAGCCCTTCTCCGGACTGCAACGGAGCCCTTCTCCGGACTGCAACGGCTAGAGGCCCTGGCCGCCTGCTGTGCCCTTCCCCCAACATGCTGCCTTCCATACCTGTCCTGACGGACCGCTTGCCTTGTCAGTCCCTCGACGGGTGGCATGACATTGGGGGACTGACACGGCAAGTGGCACATCGGCGGACTGACATGGCAATCAGGGGACCGACATGGCAAGTGGCCCTTCGGGGGGACTGCAACCGGCGCCCTTCGGGGGGACTGCAACGGAGCCCTTCGGGGGGACTGCAACGGAGCCCTTCGGGGGGACTGCAACGGAGCCCTTCGGGGGGACTGCAACGGAGCCCTTCGGGGGGACTGCAACGGAGCCCTTCGGGGGGACTGCAACGGAGCCCTTCGGGGGGACTGCAACGGAGCCCTTCGGGGGGGACAGCAACGGAGCCCTTCGGGGGGACAGCAACGGAGCCCTTCGGGGGACAGCAACGGAGCCCTTCGGGGGACAGCAACGGAGCCCTTCGGGGGACAGCAACGGAGCCCTTCGCAGGGACAGCAACGGAGCCCTTCGGGGGGACAGCAACGGAGCCCTTCGGGGGGACAGCAACGGAGCCCTTCGGGGGGACTGCAACGGCGCCCTTCGGGGGGACTGCAACGGCGCCCTTCGGGGGGACTGCAACGGCGCCCTTCGGGGGGACTGCAACGGAGCCCTTCGGGGGGACTGCAACGGAGCCCTTCTCCGGACTGCAACGGAGCCCTTCTCCGGACTGCAACGGCTAGAGGCCCTGGCCGCCTGCTGTGCCCTTCCCCCAACATGCTGCCTTCCATACCTGTCCTGACGGACCGCTTGCCTTGTCAGTCCCTCGACGGGTGGCACGACGGGGGGACTGCAACGGAGCCCTTCCAGGGGACTGCAACGGAGCCCTTCGGGGGGACTGCAACGGAGCCCTTCGGGGGGACTGCAACGGAGCCCTTCGGGGGGACTGCAACGGAGCCCTTCGGGGGGACTGCAACGGAGCCCTTCGGGGGACTGCAACGGAGCCCTTCGGGGGACTGCAACGGAGCCCTTCTCCGGACTGCAACGGCTAGAGGCCCTGGCCGCCTGCTGTGCCCTTCCCCCAACATGCTGCCTTCCATACCTGTCCTGACGGACCGCTTGCCTTGTCAGTCCCTCGACGGGTGGCATGACATTGGGGGACTGACACGGCAAGTGGCACATCGGTGGACTGACATGGCAATCAGGGGACCGACATGGCAAGTGGCCCTTCGGGGGACTGCAACGGCGCCCTTCGGGGGGACTGCAACGGCGCCCTTCGGGGGGACTGCAACGGCGCCCTTCGGGGGGACTGCAACGGCGCCCTTCGGGGGGACTGCAACGGCGCCCTTCGGGGGGACTGCAACGGCGCCCTTCGGGGGGACAGCAACGGCGCCCTTCGGGGGGACAGCAACGGCGCCCTTCGGGGGGACTGCAACGGCGCCCTTCGGGGGGACTGCAAAGGCGCCCTTCGGGGGGACTGCAACGGAGCCCTTCGGGGGGACAGCAACGGAGCCCTTCGGGGGGACTGCAACGGCGCCCTTCGGGGGGACTGCAACGGAGCCCTTCGGGGGGACTGCAACGAAACCCTTCGGTGGGACTGCAACGGAGCCCTTCGGGGGGACTGCAACGGAGCCCTTCGGGGGGACTGCAACGGAGCCCTTCGGGGGGACTGCAACGGAGCCCTTCGGGGGGGACAGCAACGGAGCCCTTCGGGGGGGACAGCAACGGAGCCCTTCGGGGGACAGCAACGGAGCCCTTCGGGGGACAGCAACGGAGCCCTTCGGGGGGACAGCAACGGAGCCCTTCGGGGGGACAGCAACGGAGCCCTTCGGGGGGACAGCAACGGAGCCCTTCGGGGGGACTGCAACGGCGCCCTTCGGGGGGACTGCAACGGCGCCCTTCGGGGGGACTGCAACGGCGCCCTTCGGGGGGACTGCAACGGAGCCCTTCGGGGGGACTGCAACGGAGCCCTTCTCCGGACTGCAACGGAGCCCTTCTCCGGACTGCAACGGCTAGAGGCCCTGGCCGCCTGCTGTGCCCTTCCCCCAACATGCTGCCTTCCATACCTGTCCTGACGGACCGCTTGCCTTGTCAGTCCCTCGACGGGTGGCACGACGGGGGGACTGCAACGGAGCCCTTCCAGGGGACTGCAACGGAGCCCTTCGGGGGGACTGCAACGGAGCCCTTCGGGGGGACTGCAACGGAGCCCTTCGGGGGGACTGCAACGGAGCCCTTCGGGGGGACTGCAACGGAGCCCTTCGGGGGGACTGCAACGGAGCCCTTCGGGGGACTGCAACGGAGCCCTTCGGGGGACTGCAACGGAGCCCTTCTCCGGACTGCAACGGCTAGAGGCCCTGGCCGCCTGCTGTGCCCTTCCCCCAACATGCTGCCTTCCATACCTGTCCTGACGGACCGCTTGCCTTGTCAGTCCCTCGACGGGTGGCATGACATTGGGGGACTGACACGGCAAGTGGCACATCGGTGGACTGACATGGCAATCAGGGGACCGACATGGCAAGTGGCCCTTCGGGGGACTGCAACGGCGCCCTTCGGGGGGACTGCAACGGCGCCCTTCGGGGGGACTGCAACGGCGCCCTTCGGGGGGACTGCAACGGCGCCCTTCGGGGGGACTGCAACGGCGCCCTTCGGGGGGACTGCAACGGCGCCCTTCGGGGGGACAGCAACGGCGCCCTTCGGGGGGACAGCAACGGCGCCCTTCGGGGGGACTGCAACGGCGCCCTTCGGGGGGACTGCAAAGGCGCCCTTCGGGGGGACTGCAACGGAGCCCTTCGGGGGGACAGCAACGGAGCCCTTCGGGGGGACTGCAACGGCGCCCTTCGGGGGGACTGCAACGGAGCCCTTCGGGGGGACTGCAACGAAACCCTTCGGTGGGACTGCAACGGAGCCCTTCGGGGGGACTGCAACGGAGCCCTTCGGGGGGACTGCAACGGAGCCCTTCGGGGGGACTGCAACGGAGCCCTTCGGGGGGGACAGCAACGGAGCCCTTCGGGGGGGACAGCAACGGAGCCCTTCGGGGGACAGCAACGGAGCCCTTCGGGGGACAGCAACGGAGCCCTTCGGGGGGACAGCAACGGAGCCCTTCGGGGGGACAGCAACGGAGCCCTTCGGGGGGACAGCAACGGAGCCCTTCGGGGGGACTGCAACGGCGCCCTTCGGGGGGACTGCAACGGCGCCCTTCGGGGGGACTGCAACGGCGCCCTTCGGGGGGACTGCAACGGAGCCCTTCGGGGGGACTGCAACGGAGCCCTTCTCCGGACTGCAACGGAGCCCTTCTCCGGACTGCAACGGCTAGAGGCCCTGGCCGCCTGCTGTGCCCTTCCCCCAACATGCTGCCTTCCATACCTGTCCTGACGGACCGCTTGCCTTGTCAGTCCCTCGACGGGTGGCACGACGGGGGGACTGCAACGGAGCCCTTCCAGGGGACTGCAACGGAGCCCTTCGGGGGGACTGCAACGGAGCCCTTCGGGGGGACTGCAACGGAGCCCTTCGGGGGGACTGCAACGGAGCCCTTCGGGGGGACTGCAACGGAGCCCTTCGGGGGACTGCAACGGAGCCCTTCGGGGGACTGCAACGGAGCCCTTCTCCGGACTGCAACGGCTAGAGGCCCTGGCCGCCTGCTGTGCCCTTCCCCCAACATGCTGCCTTCCATACCTGTCCTGACGGACCGCTTGCCTTGTCAGTCCCTCGACGGGTGGCATGACATTGGGGGACTGACACGGCAAGTGGCACATCGGTGGACTGACATGGCAATCAGGGGACCGACATGGCAAGTGGCCCTTCGGGGGACTGCAACGGCGCCCTTCGGGGGGACTGCAACGGCGCCCTTCGGGGGGACTGCAACGGCGCCCTTCGGGGGGACTGCAACGGCGCCCTTCGGGGGGACTGCAACGGCGCCCTTCGGGGGGACTGCAACGGCGCCCTTCGGGGGGACTGCAACGGCGCCCTTCGGGGGGACAGCAACGGCGCCCTTCGGGGGGACTGCAACGGCGCCCTTCGGGGGGACTGCAAAGGCGCCCTTCAGGGGGACTGCAACGGAGCCCTTCGGGGGGACAGCAACGGAGCCCTTCGGGGGGACTGCAACGGCGCCTTTCGGGGGGACTGCAACGGAGCCCTTCGGGGGGACTGCAACGAAACCCTTCGGTGGGACTGCAACGGAACCCTTCGGGGGGGACTGCAACGGAGCCCTTCGGGGGGACTGCAACGGAGCCCTTCGGGGGGACTGCAACGGTGCCCTTCGGGGGGACTGCAACGGCGCCCTTCGGGGGGACTGCAACGGCGCCCTTCGGGGGGACTGCAACGGAGCCCTTCGGGGGGACTGCAACGGCGCCCTTCGGGGGGACTGCAACGGAGCCCTTCTCCGGACTGCAACGGAGCCCTTCTCCGGACTGCAACGGCTAGAGGCCCTGGCCGCCTGCTGTGCCCTTCCCCCAACATGCTGCCTTCCATACCTGTCCTGACGGACCGCTTGCCTTGTCAGTCCCTCGACGGGTGGCATGACATTGGGGGACTGACACGGCAAGTGGCACATCGGGGGACTGACATGGCAATCAGGGGACCGACATGGCAAGTGGCCCTTCGGGGGGACTGCAACGGCGCCCTTCGGGGGGACTGCAACGGAGCCCTTCGGGGGGACTGCAACGGAGCCCTTCGGGGGGACTGCAACGGAGCCCTTCGGGGGGACTGCAACGGAGCCCTTCGGGGGGACTGCAACGGAGCCCTTCGGGGGGACTGCAACGGAGCCCTTCGGGGGGGGACAGCAACGGAGCCCTTCGGGGGGGACAGCAACGGAGCCCTTCGGGGGACAGCAACGGAGCCCTTCGGGGGGACAGCAACGGAGCCCTTCGGGGGGACAGCAACGGAGCCCTTCGGGGGGACTGCAACGGCGCCCTTCGGGGGGACTGCAACGGCGCCCTTCGGGGGGACTGCAACGGCGCCCTTCGGGGGGACTGCAACGGCGCCCTTCGGGGGGGACTGCAACGGAGCCCTTCGGGGGGACTGCAACGGAGCCCTTTGGGGGGACTGCAACGGAGCCCTTCGGGGGGACTGCAACGGAGCCCTTTGGGGGGACTGCAACGGAGCCCTTCGGGGGGACTGCAACGGCGCCCTTCGGGGGGACTGCAACGGCGCCCTTCGGGGGGACTGCAACGGCGCCCTTCGGGGGGACTGCAACGGCGCCCTTCGGGGGGGACTGCAACGGAGCCCTTCGGGGGGACTGCAACGGAGCCCTTTGGGGGGACTGCAACGGAGCCCTTCGGGGGGACTGCAACGGAGCCCTTTGGGGGGACTGCAACGGAGCCCTTCGGGGGGACTGCAACGGAGCCCTTCGGGGGGACAGCAACGGAGCCCTTCGGGGGGACTGCAACGGCGCCCTTCGGGGGGACTGCAACGGCGCCCTTCGGGGGGACTGCAACGGCGCCCTTCGGGGGGACTGCAACGGCGCCCTTCGGGGGGGACTGCAACGGAGCCCTTCGGGGGGACTGCAACGGAGCCCTTTGGGGGGACTGCAACGGAGCCCTTTGGGGGGACTGCAACGGAGCCCTTTGGGGGGACTGCAACGGAGCCCTTTGGGGGGACTGCAACGGAGCTTTTCGGGGGGACTGCAACGGAGCCCTTCGGGGGGACTGCAACGGAGCCCTTCGGGGGGACTGCAACGGAGCCCTTCGGGGGACTGCAACGGAGCCCTTCGGGGGACTGCAACGGAGCCCTTCGGGGGACTGCAACGGAGCCCTTCTCCTGACTGCAACGGCTAGAGGCCCTGGCCGCCTGCTGTGCCCTTCCCCCAACATGCTGCCTTCCATACCTGTCCTGACGGACCGCTTGCCTTGTCAGTCCCTCGACGGGTGGCATGACATTGGGGGACTGACACGGCAAGTGGCACATCGGCGGACTGACATGGCAATCAGGGGACCGACATGGCAAGTGGCCCTTCGGGGGGGCTGCAACGGAGCCCTTCGGGGGAACTGCAACGGAGCCCTTCGGGGGAACTGCAACGGAGCCCTTCGGGGGAACTGCAACGGAGCCCTTCGGGGGAACTGCAACGGAGCCCTTCGGGGGAACTGCAACGGAGCCCTTCGGGGGGACTGCAACGGAGCCCTTCGGGGGGGACAGCAACGGAGCCCTTCGGGGGGGACAGCAACGGAGCCCTTCGGGGGACAGCAACGGAGCCCTTCGGGGGGACAGCAACGGAGCCCTTCGGGGGGACAGCAACGGAGCCCTTCGGGGGGACAGCAACGGAGCCCTTCGGGGGGACTGCAACGGCGCCCTTCGGGGGGACTGCAACGGCGCCCTTCGGGGGGACTGCAACGGCGCCCTTCGGGGGGACTGCAACGGAGCCCTTCGGGGGGACTGCAACGGAGCCCTTTGGGGGGACTGCAACGGAGCCCTTTGGGGGGACTGCAACGGAGCCCTTTGGGGGGACTGCAACGGAGCCCTTCGGGGGGACTGCAACGGAGCCCTTCGGGGGGACAGCAACGGAGCCCTTCGGGGGGACAGCAACGGAGCCCTTCGGGGGGACAGCAACGGAGCCCTTCGGGGGGACTGCAACGGCGCCCTTCGGGGGGACTGCAACGGCGCCCTTCGGGGGGACTGCAACGGCGCCCTTCGGGGGGACTGCAACGGCGCCCTTCGGGGGGACTGCAACGGAGCCCTTCGGGGGGACTGCAACGGAGCCCTTTGGGGGGACTGCAACGGAGCCCTTTGGGGGGACTGCAACGGAGCCCTTTGGGGGGACTGCAACGGAGCCCTTTGGGGGGACTGCAACGGAGCCCTTCGGGGGGACAGCAACGGAGCCCTTCGGGGGGACAGCAACGGAGCCCTTCGGGGGGACAGCAACGGAGCCCTTCGGGGGGACTGCAACGGCGCCCTTCGGGGGGACTGCAACGGCGCCCTTCGGGGGGACTGCAACGGCGCCCTTCGGGGGGACTGCAACGGAGCCCTTCGGGGGACAGCAACGGAGCCCTTCGGGGGGACAGCAACGGAGCCCTTCGGGGGGACAGCAACGGAGCCCTTCGGGGGGACAGCAACGGAGCCCTTCGGGGGGACTGCAACGGCGCCCTTCGGGGGGACTGCAACGGCGCCCTTCGGGGGGACTGCAACGGCGCCCTTCGGGGGGACTGCAACGGAGCCCTTCGGGGGGACTGCAACGGAGCCCTTTGGGGGGACTGCAACGGAGCCCTTTGGGGGGACTGCAACGGAGCCCTTTGGGGGGACTGCAACGGAGCCCTTTGGGGGGACTGCAACGGAGCCCTTCGGGGGGACTGCAACGGAGCCCTTCGGGGGGACAGCAACGGAGCCCTTCGGGGGGACAGCAACGGAGCCCTTCGGGGGGACAGCAACGGAGCCCTTCGGGGGGACTGCAACGGCGCCCTTCGGGGGGACTGCAACGGCGCCCTTCGGGGGGACTGCAACGGCGCCCTTCGGGGGGACTGCAACGGCGCCCTTCGGGGGGACTGCAACGGAGCCCTTCGGGGGGACTGCAACGGAGCCCTTTGGGGGGACTGCAACGGAGCCCTTTGGGGGGACTGCAACGGAGCCCTTTGGGGGGACTGCAACGGAGCCCTTCGGGGGGACTGCAACGGAGCCCTTCGGGGGGACTGCAACGGAGCCCTTCGGGGGACTGCAACGGAGCCCTTCGGGGGACTGCAACGGAGCCCTTCGGGGGACTGCAACGGAGCCCTTCTCCTGACTGCAACGGCTAGAGGCCCTGGCCGCCTGCTGTGCCCTTCCCCCAACATGCTGCCTTCCATACCTGTCCTGACGGACCGCTTGCCTTGTCAGTCCCTCGACGGGTGGCATGACATTGGGGGACTGACACGGCAAGTGGCACATCGGCGGACTGACATGGCAATCAGGGGACCGACATGGCAAGTGGCCCTTCGGGGGGGCTGCAACGGAGCCCTTCGGGGGAACTGCAACGGAGCCCTTCGGGGGAACTGCAACGGAGCCCTTCGGGGGAACTGCAACGGAGCCCTTCGGGGGAACTGCAACGGAGCCCTTCGGGGGAACTGCAACGGAGCCCTTCGGGGGGACTGCAACGGAGCCCTTCGGGGGGACTGCAACGGAGCCCTTCGGGGGGACTGCAACGGAGCCCTTCGGGGGGACTGCAACGGAGCCCTTCGGGGGGACTGCAACGGAGCCCTTCGGGGGGACTGCAACGGAGCCCTTCGGGGGGACTGCAACGGAGCCCTTCGGGGGGGACAGCAACGGAGCCCTTCGGGGGGGACAGCAACGGAGCCCTTCGGGGGGACAGCAACGGAGCCCTTCGGGGGGACAGCAACGGAGCCCTTCGGGGGGACAGCAACGGAGCCCTTCGGGGGGACAGCAACGGAGCCCTTCGGGGGGACAGCAACGGAGCCCTTCGGGGGGACAGCAACGGCGCCCTTCGGGGGGACTGCAACGGCGCCCTTCGGGGGGACTGCAACGGCGCCCTTCGGGGGGGACTGCAACGGCGCCCTTCGGGGGGACTGCAACGGAGCCCTTCGGGGGGACAGCAACGGAGCCCTTCGGGGGGACAGCAACGGAGCCCTTCGGGGGGACTGCAACGGCGCCCTTCGGGGGGACTGCAACGGAGCCCTTCGGGGGGACTGCAACGGAGCCCTTCGGGGGGACTGCAACGGAGCCCTTCGGGGGGACTGCAACGGAACCCTTCGGGGGGACTGCAACGGAACCCTTCGGGGGGACTGCAACGGAGCCCTTCGGGGGGACTGCAACGGAGCCCTTCGGGGGGACTGCAACGGAGCCCTTCGGGGGGACTGCAACGGAGCCCTTCGGGGGGACTGCAACGGAGCCCTTCGGGGGGACTGCAACGGAGCCCTTCGGGGGGACTGCAACGGAGCCCTTCGGGGGGACTGCAACGGAGCCCTTCGGGGGGACTGCAACGGAGCCCTTCGGGGGGACTGCAACGGAGCCCTTCGGGGGGACTGCAACGGCGCCCTTCGGGGGGACTGCAACGGCGCCCTTCGGGGGGACTGCAACGGCGCCCTTCGGGGGGACTGCAACGGAGCCCTTCGGGGGGACTGCAACGGCGCCCTTCGGGGGGACTGCAACGGAGCCCTTCGGGGGGACTGCAACGGAGCCCTTCGGGGGGACTGCAACGGAGCCCTTCGGGGGGACTGCAACGGAGCCCTTCGGAGGGACTGCAACGGAGCCCTTCGGGGGGACTGCAACGGCGCCCTTCGGGGGGACTGCAACGGAGCCCTTCGGGGGACTGCAACGGAGCCCTTCGGGGGACTGCAACGGAGCCCTTCGGGGGACTGCAACGGAGCCCTTCTCCGGACTGCAACGGCTAGAGGCCCTGGCCGCCTGCTGTGCCCTTCCCCCAACATGCTGCCTTCCATACCTGTCCTGACGGACCGCTTGCCTTGTCAGTCCCTCGACGGGTGGCATGACATTGGGGGACTGACACGGCAAGTGGCACATCGGCGGACTGACATGGCAATCAGGGGACCGACATGGCAAGTGGCCCTTCGGGGGACTGCATGGCGCCCTTCGGGGGACTGCAACGGAGCCCTTCGGGGGGGCTGCAACGGAGCCCTTCGGGGGGGCTGCAACGGAGCCCTTCGGGGGGCTGCAACGGAGCCCTTCGGGGGGACTGCAACTGAGCCCTTCGGGGGGACTGCAACGGAGCCCTTCGGGGGGACTGCAACGGAGCCCTTCGGGGGGACTGCAACGGAGCCCTTCGGGGGGACAGCAACGGAGCCCTTCGGGGGGACAGCAACGGAGCCCTTCGGGGGGACAGCAACGGAGCCCTTCGGGGGGACAGCAACGGAGCCCTTCGGGGGGACAGCAACGGAGCCCTTCGGGGGGACTGCAACTGAGCCCTTCGAGGGGACTGCAACGGAGCCCTTCGGGGGACTGCAACTGAGCCCTTCGGGGGACTGCAACGGCGCCCTTCGGGGGACTGCAACGGCGCCCTTCGGGGGGACTGCAACGGAGCCCTTCGGGGGGACAGCAACGGAGCCCTTCGGGGGGACAGCAACGGAGCCCTTCGGGGGGACATGCAACGGAGCCCTTCGGGGGGACAGCAACGGAGCCCTTCGGGGGGACAGCAACGGAGCCCTTCGGGGGGACAGCAACGGAGCCCTTCGGGGGGACAGCAACGGAGCCCTTCGGGGGGACAGCAACGGAGCCCTTCGGGGGGACAGCAACGGAGCCCTTCGGGGGGACAGCAACGGAGCCCTTCGGGGGGACAGCAACGGAGCCCTTCGGGGGGACAGCAACGGAGCCCTTCGGGGGGACAGCAACGGAGCCCTTCGGGGGGACAGCAACGGCGCCCTTCGGGGGGACTGCAACGGCGCCCTTCGGGGGGACTGCAACGGCGCCCTTCGGGGGGACAGCAACGGAGCCCTTCGGGGGGACAGCAACGGAGCCCTTCGGGGGGACAGCAACGGAGCCCTTCGGGGGGACAGCAACGGAGCCCTTCGGGGGGACTGCAAAGGAGCCCTTCGGGGGGACAGCAACGGAGCCCTTCGGGGGGACTGCAAAGGAGCCCTTCGGGGGGACTGCAAAGGAGCCCTTCGGGGGGACTGCAACGGAGCCCTTCGGGGGGACTGCAACGGAGCCCTTCGGGGGGACTGCAACGGAGCCCTTCGGGGGGACTGCAACGGAGCCCTTCGGGGGGACTGCAACGGAGCCCTTCGGGGGGACTGCAACGGAGCCCTTCGGGGGGACTGCAACGGAGCCCTTCGGGGGGACTGCAACGGCGCCCTTCGGGGGGACTGCAACGGCGCCCTTCGGGGGGACTGCAACGGCGCCCTTCGGGGGGACTGCAACGGAGCCCTTCGGGGGGACAGCAACGGAGCCCTTCGGGGGTACAGCAACGGAGCCCTTCGGGGGGACAGCAACGGAGCCCTTCGGGGGGACAGCAACGGCGCCCTTCGGGGGGAAAGCAACGGAGCCCTTCGGGGGGACTGCAAAGGAGCCCTTCGGGGGGACTGCAAAGGAGCCCTTCGGGGGGACTGCAACGGAGCCCTTCGGGGGGACTGCAACGGAGCCCTTCGGGGGGACTGCAACGGAGCCCTTCGGGGGGACTGCAACGGAGCCCTTCGGGGGGACTGCAACGGAGCCCTTCGGGGGGACTGCAACGGAGCCCTTCAGGGGGACTGCAACGGAGCCCTTCGGGGGACTGCAACGGAGCCCTTCGGGGGACTGCAACGGAGCCCTTCGGGGGACTGCAACGGAGCCCTTCTCCGGACTGCAACGGCTAGAGGCCCTGGCCGCCTGCTGTGCCCTTCCCCCAACATGCTGCCTTCCATACCTGTCCTGACGGACCGCTTGCCTTGTCAGTCCCTCGACGGGTGGCATGACATTGGGGGACTGACACGGCAAGTGGCACATCGGCGGACTGACATGGCAATCAGGGGACCGACATGGCAAGTGGCCCTTCGGGGGGGCTGCAACGGAGCCCTTCGGGGGGGCTACAACTGAGCCCTTCGGGGGGGCTGCAACTGAGCCCTTCGGGGGGACTGCAACTGAGCCCTTCGGGGGGACTGCAACTGAGCCCTTCGGGGGGACTGCAACTGAGCCCTTCGGGGGGACTGCAACTGAGCCCTTCGGGGGGACTGCAACTGAGCCCTTCGGGGGGACTGCAACTGAGCCCTTCGGGGGGACTGCAACGGAGCCCTTCGGGGGGACTGCAACGGAGCCCTTCGGGGGGACTGCAACGGAGCCCTTCGGGGGGACTGCAACGGAGCCCTTCGGGGGGACTGCAACGGCGCCCTTCGGGGGGACTGCAACGGAGCCCTTCGGGGGGACTGCAACGGAGCCCTTCGGGGGGACTGCAACGGAGCCCTTCGGGGGGACTGCAACGGAGCCCTTCGGGGGGACTGCAACGGAGCCCTTCGGGGGGACTGCAACGGAGCCCTTCGGGGGGACTGCAACGGAGCCCTTCGGGGGGACTGCAACGGAGCCCTTCGGGGGGACTGCAACGGAGCCCTTCGGGGGGACTGCAACGGCGCCCTTCGGGGGGGACTGCAACGGCGCCCTTCGGGGGGACTGCAACGGCGCCCTTCGGGGGGACTGCAACGGCGCCCTTCGGGGGGACTGCAACGGCGCCCTTCGGGGGGACTGCAACGGAGCCCTTCGGGGGGACTGCAACTGAGCCCTTCGGGGGGACTGCAACGGCGCCCTTCGGGGGGACTGCAACGGAGCCCTTCGGGGGGACTGCAACGGAGCCCTTCGGGGGGACTGCAACGGAGCCCTTCGGGGGGACTGCAACGGAGCCCTTCGGGGGGACTGCAACGGAGCCCTTCGGGGGGACTGCAACGGAGCCCTTCGGGGGGACTGCAACGGAGCCCTTCGGGGGGACTGCAACGGAGCCCTTCGGGGGGACTGCAACGGAGCCCTTCGGGGGGACAGCAACGGAGCCCTTCGGGGGGACAGCAACGGAGCCCTTCGGGGGGACAGCAACGGAGCCCTTCGGGGGGACAGCAACGGAGCCCTTCGGGGGGACAGCAACGGAGCCCTTCGGGGGGACAGCAACGGAGCCCTTCGGGGGGACAGCAACGGAGCCCTTCGGGGGGACAGCAACGGAGCCCTTCGGGGGGACAGCAACGGAGCCCTTCGGGGGGACAGCAACGGAGCCCTTCGGGGGGACAGCAACGGAGCCCTTAAGGGGGGACTGCAACGGCGCCCTTCGGGGGGACTGCAACGGCGCCCTTCGGGGGGACTGCAACGGCGCCCTTCGGGGGGACTGCAACGGAGCCCTTCGGGGGGACAGCAACGGAGCCCTTCGGGGGGACAGCAACGGAGCCCTTCGGGGGGACAGCAACGGAGCCCTTCGGGGGGACAGCAACGGAGCCCTTCGGGGGGACAGCAACGGAGCCCTTCGGGGGGACAGCAACGGAGCCCTTCGGGGGGACTGCAAAGGAGCCCTTCGGGGGGACTGCAACGGAGCCCTTCGGGGGGACTGCAACGGAGCCCTTCGGGGGGACTGCAACGGAGCCCTTCGGGGGACTGCAACGGAGCCCTTCGGGGGACTGCAACGGAGCCCTTCTCCGGACTGCAACGGCTAGAGGCCCTGGCCGCCTGCTGTGCCCTTCCCCCAACATGCTGCCTTCCATACCTGTCCTGACGGACCGCTTGCCTTGTCAGTCCCTCGACGGGTGGCATGACATTGGGGGACTGACACGGCAAGTGGCACATCGGCGGACTGACATGGCAATCAGGGGACCGACATGGCAAGTGCCCCTTCGGGGGACTGCAACGGCGCCCTTCGGGGGGACTGCAACGGCGCCCTTCGGGGGGACTGCAACGGAGCCCTTCGGGGGGACTGCAACGGAGCCCTTCGGGGGGACTGCAACGGAGCCCTTCGGGGGGACTGCAACGGAGCCCTTCGGGGGGACTGCAACGGAGCCCTTCGGGGGGACTGCAACGGAGCCCTTCGGGGGGACTGCAACGGAGCCCTTCGGGGGGACTGCAACGGAGCCCTTCGGGGGGACTGCAACGGAGCCCTTCGGGGGGACTGCAACGGAGCCCTTCGGGGGGACTGCAACGGAGCCCTTCGGGGGGACTGCAACGGCGCCCTTCGGGGGGACTGCAACGGCGCCCTTCGGGGGGACTGCAACGGCGCCCTTCGGGGGGACTGCAACGGAGCCCTTCGGGGGGACTGCAACGGAGCCCTTCTGGGGGACTGCAACGGAGCCCTTCGGGGGGGACTGCAACGGAGCCCTTCGGGGGGACTGCAACGGAGCCCTTCGGGGGGACTGAAACGGAGCCCTTCGGGGGGACTGCAACGGAGCCCTTCGGGGGGGACAGCAACGGAGCCCTTCGGGGGGACAGCAACGGAGCCCTTCGGGGGGGCAGCAACGGAGCCCTTCGGGGGGACAGCAACGGAGCCCTTCGGGGGGACAGCAACGGAGCCCTTCGGGGGGACAGCAACGGCGCCCTTCGGGGGGACTGCAACGGCGCCCTTCGGGGGGACTGCAACGGCGCCCTTCGGGGGGACTGCAACGGAGCCCTTCGGGGGGACAGCAACGGAGCCCTTCGGGGGGACAGCAACGGCGCCCTTCGGGGGGACAGCAACGGCGCCCTTCGGGGGGACAGCAACGGAGCCCTTCGGGGGGACTGCAAAGGAGCCCTTCGGGGGGACTGCAACGGAGCCCTTCGGGGGGACTGCAACGGAGCCCTTCGGGGGGACTGCAACGGAGCCCTTCGGGGGGACTGCAACGGAGCCCTTCGGGGGGACTGCAACGGAGCCCTTCGGGGGGACTGCAACGGAGCCCTTCGGGGGGACTGCAACGGAGCCCTTCGGGGGGACTGCAACGGAGCCCTTCGGGGGGACTGCAACGGAGCCCTTCGGGGGGACTGCAACGGAGCCCTTCGGGGGACTGCAACGGAGCCCTTCTCCGGACTGCAACGGCTAGAGGCCCTGGCCGCCTGCTGTGCCCTTCCCCCAACATGCTGCCTGCCATACCTGTCCTGACGGACCGCTTGCCTTGTCAGTCCCTCGACGGGTGGCATGACATTGGGGGACTGACACGGCAAGTGGCACATCGGCGGACTGACATGGCAATCAGGGGACCGACATGGCAAGTGGCCCTTCAGGGGGGCTGCAACGGAGCCCTTCGGGGGACTGCAACGGAGCCCTTCGGGGGGACTGCAACGGAGCCCTTCGGGGGGACTGCAACGGCGCCCTTCGGGGGGACTGCAACGGCGCCCTTCGGGGGGGACTGCAACGGCGCCCTTCGGGGGGACAGCAACGGAGCCCTTCGGGGGGGACAGCAACGGAGCCCTTCGGGGGGGACAGCAACGGAGCCCTTCGGGGGGGACAGCAACGGAGCCCTTCGGGGGGGACAGCAACGGAGCCCTTCGGGGGGGACAGCAACGGAGCCCTTCGGGGGGGACAGCAACGGAGCCCTTCGGGGGGGACAGCAACGGAGCCCTTCGGGGGGGACAGCAACGGAGCCCTTCGGGGGGGACAGCAACGGAGCCCTTCGGGGGGGACAGCAACGGAGCCCTTCGGGGGGACAGCAACGGAGCCCTTCGGGGGGACTGCAACGGAGCCCTTCGGGGGGACAGCAACGGAGCCCTTCGGGGGTACAGCAACGGCGCCCTTCGGGGGGACAGCAACGGAGCCCTTCGGGGGGACTGCAACGGAGCCCTTCGGGGGTACAGCAACGGCGCCCTTCGGGGGGACAGCAACGGAGCCCTTCGGGGGACTGCAACGGAGCCCTTCGGGGGACTGCAACGGAGCCCTTCTCCGGACTGCAACGGCTAGAGGCCCTGGCCGCCTGCTGTGCCCTTCCCCCAACATGCTGCCTGCCATACCTGTCCTGACGGACCGCTTGCCTTGTCAGTCCCTCGACGGGTGGCATGACATTGGGGGACTGACACGGCAAGTGGCACATCGGCGGACTGACATGGCAATCAGGGGACCGACATGGCAAGTGCCCCTTCGGGGGACTGCAACGGCGCCCTTCGGGGGGACTGCAACGGAGCCCTTCGGGGGGACTGCAACGGAGCCCTTCGGGGGGACTGCAACGGAGCCCTTCGGGGGGACTGCAACGGAGCCCTTCGGGGGGACTGCAACGGAGCCCTTCGGGGGGACTGCAACGGAGCCCTTCGGGGGGACTGCAACGGAGCCCTTCGGGGGGACTGCAACGGAGCCCTTCGGGGGGACTGCAACGGAGCCCTTCGGGGGGACTGCAATGGAGCCCTTCGGGGGACTGCAACGGAGCCCTTCGGGGGACTGCAACGGAGCCCTTCTCCGGACTGCAACGGCTAGAGGCCCTGGCCGCCTGCTGTGCCCTTCCCCCAACATGCTGCCTGCCATACCTGTCCTGACGGACCGCTTGCCTTGTCAGTCCCTCGACGGGTGGCATGACATTGGGGGACTGACACGGCAAGTGGCACATCGGTGGACTGACATGGCAATCAGGGGACCGACATGGCAAGTGGCCCTTCGGGGGACTGCAACGGCGCCCTTCGGGGGGATTGCAACGGAGCCCTTCGGGGGGACTGCAACGGAGCCCTTCGGGGGGACTGCAACGGCGCCCTTCGGGGGGACTGCAACGGCGCCCTTCGGGGGGGACAGCAACGGAGCCCTTCGGGGGGGACAGCAACGGAGCCCTTCGGGGGGGACAGCAACGGAGCCCTTCGGGGGGGACAGCAACGGAGCCCTTCGGGGGGGACAGCAACGGAGCCCTTCGGGGGGGACAGCAACGGAGCCCTTCGGGGGGACAGCAACGGAGCCCTTCGGGGGGACTGCAACGGAGCCCTTCGGGGGGACTGCAACGGAGCCCTTCGGGGGGACTGCAACGGAGCCCTTCGGGGGGACTGCAACGGAGCCCTTCGGGGGGACAGCAACGGAGCCCTTCGGGGGGACAGCAACGGAGCCCTTCGGGGGTACAGCAACGGCGCCCTTCGGGGGGACAGCAACGGAGCCCTTCGGGGGGACTGCAACGGAGCCCTTCGGGGGGACTGCAACGGAGCCCTTCGGGGGTACAGCAACGGCGCCCTTCGGGGGGACTGCAACGGAGCCCTTCGGGGGGACTGCAACGGAGCCCTTCGGGGGGACTGCAACGGAGCCCTTCGGGGGGACTGCAACGGAGCCCTTCGGGGGGACTGCAACGGCGCCCTTCGGGGGGGACTGCAACGGCGCCCTTCGGGGGGACTGCAACGGCGCCCTTCGGGGGGACTGCAACGGCGCCCTTCGGGGGGACTGCAACGGCGCCCTTCGGGGGGACTGCAACGGAGCCCTTCGGGGGGACTGCAACTGAGCCCTTCGGGGGGACTGCAACGGCGCCCTTCGGGGGGACTGCAACGGAGCCCTTCGGGGGGACAGCAACGGAGCCCTTCGGGGGGACAGCAACGGAGCCCTTCGGGGGGACAGCAACGGAGCCCTTCGGGGGGACAGCAACGGAGCCCTTCGGGGGGACAGCAACGGAGCCCTTCGGGGGGACAGCAACGGAGCCCTTCGGGGGGACTGCAAAGGAGCCCTTCGGGGGGACTGCAACGGAGCCCTTCGGGGGGACTGCAACGGAGCCCTTCGGGGGGACTGCAACGGAGCCCTTCGGGGGACTGCAACGGAGCCCTTCGGGGGACTGCAACGGAGCCCTTCTCCGGACTGCAACGGCTAGAGGCCCTGGCCGCCTGCTGTGCCCTTCCCCCAACATGCTGCCTTCCATACCTGTCCTGACGGACCGCTTGCCTTGTCAGTCCCTCGACGGGTGGCATGACATTGGGGGACTGACACGGCAAGTGGCACATCGGCGGACTGACATGGCAATCAGGGGACCGACATGGCAAGTGCCCCTTCGGGGGACTGCAACGGCGCCCTTCGGGGGGACTGCAACGGCGCCCTTCGGGGGGACTGCAACGGAGCCCTTCGGGGGGACTGCAACGGAGCCCTTCGGGGGGACTGCAACGGAGCCCTTCGGGGGGACTGCAACGGAGCCCTTCGGGGGGACTGCAACGGAGCCCTTCGGGGGGACTGCAACGGAGCCCTTCGGGGGGACTGCAACGGCGCCCTTCGGGGGGACTGCAACGGCGCCCTTCGGGGGGACTGCAACGGAGCCCTTCGGGGGGACTGCAACGGAGCCCTTCTGGGGGACTGCAACGGAGCCCTTCGGGGGGGACTGCAACGGAGCCCTTCGGGGGGACTGCAACGGAGCCCTTCGGGGGGACTGAAACGGAGCCCTTCGGGGGGACTGCAACGGAGCCCTTCGGGGGGGACAGCAACGGAGCCCTTCGGGGGGGCAGCAACGGAGCCCTTCGGGGGGGCAGCAACGGAGCCCTTCGGGGGGGCAGCAACGGAGCCCTTCGGGGGGACAGCAACGGAGCCCTTCGGGGGGACAGCAACGGAGCCCTTCGGGGGGACAGCAACGGCGCCCTTCGGGGGGACTGCAACGGCGCCCTTCGGGGGGACTGCAACGGCGCCCTTCGGGGGGACTGCAACGGAGCCCTTCGGGGGGACAGCAACGGCGCCCTTCGGGGGGACAGCAACGGAGCCCTTCGGGGGGACTGCAAAGGAGCCCTTCGGGGGGACTGCAACGGAGCCCTTCGGGGGGACTGCAACGGAGCCCTTCGGGGGGACTGCAACGGAGCCCTTCGGGGGGACTGCAACGGAGCCCTTCGGGGGGACTGCAACGGAGCCCTTCGGGGGGACTGCAACGGCGCCCTTCGGGGGGACTGCAACGGCGCCCTTCGGGGGGGACTGCAACGGCGCCCTTCGGGGGGGACAGCAACGGAGCCCTTCGGGGGGGACAGCAACGGAGCCCTTCGGGGGGGACAGCAACGGAGCCCTTCGAGGGGGACAGCAACGGAGCCCTTCGGGGGGGACAGCAACGGAGCCCTTCGGGGGGGACAGCAACGGAGCCCTTCGGGGGGGACAGCAACGGAGCCCTTCGGGGGGGACAGCAACGGAGCCCTTCGGGGGGGACAGCAACGGAGCCCTTCGGGGGGGACAGCAACGGAGCCCTTCGGGGGGACAGCAACGGAGCCCTTCGGGGGGACAGCAACGGAGCCCTTCGGGGGGACTGCAACGGAGCCCTTCGGGGGGACTGCAACGGAGCCCTTCGGGGGGACAGCAACGGAGCCCTTCGGGGGTACAGCAACGGCGCCCTTCGGGGGGACAGCAACGGAGCCCTTCGGGGGGACTGCAACGGAGCCCTTCGGGGGTACAGCAACGGCGCCCTTCGGGGGACTGCAACGGAGCCCTTCTCCGGACTGCAACGGCTAGAGGCCCTGGCCGCCTGCTGTGCCCTTCCCCCAACATGCTGCCTGCCATACCTGTCCTGACGGACCGCTTGCCTTGTCAGTCCCTCGACGGGTGGCATGACATTGGGGGACTGACACGGCAAGTGGCACATCGGCGGACTGACATGGCAATCAGGGGACCGACATGGCAAGTGCCCCTTCGGGGGACTGCAACGGCGCCCTTCGGGGGGACTGCAACGGAGCCCTTCGGGGGGACTGCAACGGAGCCCTTCGGGGGGACTGCAACGGAGCCCTTCGGGGGACTGCAACGGAGCCCTTCGGGGGGACTGCAACGGAGCCCTTCGGGGGGACTGCAACGGAGCCCTTCGGGGGGGACAGCAACGGAGCCCTTCGGGGGGGACAGCAACGGAGCCCTTCGGGGAGACAGCAACGGAGCCCTTCGGGGGGACAGCAACGGAGCCCTTCGGGGGGACAGCAACGGAGCCCTTCGGGGGGACAGCAACGGAGCCCTTCGGGGGACAGCAACGGAGCCCTTCGGGGGGACAGCAACGGAGCCCTTCGGGGGGACAGCAACGGAGCCCTTCGGGGGGACAGCAACGGAGCCCTTCGGGGGGACAGCAACGGAGCCCTTCGGGGGGACAGCAACGGAGCCCTTCGGGGGGACAGCAACGGAGCCCTTCGGGGGGACAGCAACGGAGCCCTTCGGGGGGACAGCAACGGAGCCCTTCGGGGGGACAGCAACGGAGCCCTTCTGGGGGACTGCAAAGGAGCCCTTCGGGGGGACTGCAAAGGAGCCCTTCGGGGGGACTGCAACGGAGCCCTTCGGGGGGACTGCAACGGAGCCCTTCGGGGGGACTGCAACGGAGCCCTTCGGGGGGGACTGCAACGGAGCCCTTCGGGGGGACTGCAATGGAGCCCTTCGGGGGACTGCAACGGAGCCCTTCGGGGGACTGCAACGGAGCCCTTCTCCGGACTGCAACGGCTAGAGGCCCTGGCCGCCTGCTGTGCCCTTCCCCCAACATGCTGCCTGCCATACCTGTCCTGACGGACCGCTTGCCTTGTCAGTCCCTCGACGGGTGGCATGACATTGGGGGACTGACACGGCAAGTGGCACATCGGTGGACCGACATGGCAATCAGGGGACCGACATGGCAAGTGGCCCTTCGGGGGACTGCAACGGCGCCCTTCGGGGGGATTGCAACGGAGCCCTTCGGGGGGACTGCAACGGAGCCCTTCGGGGGGACTGCAACGGCGCCCTTCGGGGGGACTGCAACGGCGCCCTTCGGGGGGACAGCAACGGAGCCCTTCGGGGGGGACAGCAACGGAGCCCTTCGGGGGGGACAGCAACGGAGCCCTTCGGGGGGGACAGCAACGGAGCCCTTCGGGGGGGACAGCAACGGAGCCCTTCGGGGGGGACAGCAACGGAGCCCTTCGGGGGGACAGCAACGGAGCCCTTCGGGGGGACAGCAACGGAGCCCTTCGTGGGGACTGCAACGGAGCCCTTCGGGGGGACTGCAACGGAGCCCTTCGGGGGGACTGCAACGGAGCCCTTCGGGGGGACTGCAACGGAGCCCTTCGGGGGGACAGCAACGGAGCCCTTCGGGGGTACAGCAACGGAGCCCTTCGGGGGTACAGCAACGGCGCCCTTCGGGGGGACAGCAACGGAGCCCTTCGGGGGGACTGCAACGGAGCCCTTCGGGGGGGACTGCAACGGAGCCCTTCGGGGGTACAGCAACGGCGCCCTTCGGGGGGACAGCAACGGAGCCCTTCGGGGGACTGCAACGGAGCCCTTCGGGGGACTGCAACGGAGCCCTTCTCCGGACTGCAACGGCTAGAGGCCCTGGCCGCCTGCTGTGCCCTTCCCCCAACATGCTGCCTTCCATACCTGTCCTGACGGACCGCTTGCCTTGTCAGTCCCTCGACGGGTGGCATGACATTGGGAGACTGACACGGCAAGTGGCACATCGGCGGACTGACATGGCAATCAGGGGACCGACATGGCAAGTGCCCCTTCGGGGGACTGCAACGGCGCCCTTCGGGGGGGACTGCAACGGAGCCCTTCGGGGGGACTGCAACGGAGCCCTTCGGGGGGACTGCAACGGAGCCCTTCGGGGGGACTGCAACGGAGCCCTTCGGGGGGACTGCAACGGAGCCCTTCGGGGGGACTGCAACGGAGCCCTTCGGGGGACTGCAACGGAGCCCTTCGGGGGGACTGCAACGGAGCCCTTCGGGGGGACTGCAACGGAGCCCTTCGGGGGGACTGCAACGGAGCCCTTCGGGGGGACTGCAACGGAGCCCTTCGGGGGGACTGCAACGGAGCCCTTCGGGGGGACTGCAACGGAGCCCTTCGGGGGGACTGCAACGGAGCCCTTCGGGGGGACTGCAACGGAGCCCTTCGGGGGGACTGCAACGGAGCCCTTCGGGGGGACTGCAACGGAGCCCTTCGGGGGGACTGCAACGGAGCCCTTCGGGGGGACTGCAACGGAGCCCTTCGGGGGGACTGCAACGGAGCCCTTCGGGGGGACTGCAACGGAGCCCTTCGGGGGGGACTGCAACGGAGCCCTTCGGGGGGGACTGCAACGGAGCCCTTCGGGGGGACTGCAACGGAGCCCTTCGGGGGGACTGCAACGGAGCCCTTCGGGGGGGACAGCAACGGAGCCCTTCGGGGGGGACAGCAACGGAGCCCTTCGGGGAGACAGCAACGGAGCCCTTCGGGGGGACAGCAACGGAGCCCTTCGGAGGGAAAGCAACGGAGCCCTTCGGGGGGACAGCAACGGAGCCCTTCGGGGGGACAGCAACGGAGCCCTTCGGCGGACTGCAACGGCTAGAGGCCCTGGCCGCCTGCTGTGCCCTTCCCCCAACATGCTGCCTGCCATACCTGTCCTGACGGACCGCTTGCCTTGTCAGTCCCTCGACGGGTGGCATGACATTGGGGGACTGACACGGCAAGTGGCACATCGGTGGACTGACATGGCAATCAGGGGACCGACATGGCAAGTGGCCCTTCGGGGGACTGCAACGGCGCCCTTCGGGGGGACTGCAACGGAGCCCTTCAGGGGGGACAGCAACGGAGCCCTTCGGGGGGGACAGCAACGGAGCCCTTCGGGGGGGACAGCAACGGAGCCCTTCGGGGGGGACAGCAACGGAGCCCTTCGGGGGGGACAGCAACGGAGCCCTTCGGGGGGACTGCAACGGAGCCCTTCGGGGGGACTGCAACGGAGCCCTTCGGGAGGAGCTGCAACGGAGCCCTTCGGGGGGACTGCAACGGAGCCCTTCGGGGGGACAGCAACGGAGCCCTTCGGGGGGACAGCAACGGCGCCCTTCGGGGGGACTGCAACGGCGCCCTTCGGGGGGACTGCAACGGCGCCCTTCGGGGGGACTGCAACGGCGCCCTTCGGGGGGACTGCAACGGAGCCCTTCGGGGGGACTGCAACGGAGCCCTTCGGGGGGACTGCAACGGAGCCCTTCGGGGGGACTGCAACGGAGCCCTTCGGGGGGACTGCAACGGAGCCCTTCGGGGGGACTGCAACGGAGCCCTTCGGGGGGACTGCAACGGAGCCCTTCGGGGGGACTGCAACGGAGCCCTTCGGGGGGACTGCAACGGAGCCCTTCGGGGGACTGCAACGGAGCCCTTCGGGGGACTGCAACGGAGCCCTTCTCCGGACTGCAACGGCTAGAGGCCCTGGCCGCCTGCTGTGCCCTTCCCCCAACATGCTGCCTTCCATACCTGTCCTGACGGACCGCTTGCCTTGTCAGTCCCTCGACGGGTGGCATGACATTGGGGGACTGACACGGCAAGTGGCACATCGGCGGACTGACATGGCAATCAGGGGACCGACATGGCAAGTGCCCCTTCGGGGGACTGCAACGGCGCCCTTCGGGGGGACTGCAACGGAGCCCTTCGGGGGGACTGCAACGGAGCCCTTCGGGGGGACTGCACCTTCGGGGGGGACTGCACCTTCGGGGGGGACTGCAACGGAGCCCTTCGGGGGGGACAGCAACGGAGCCCTTCGGGGGGGACAGCAACGGAGCCCTTCGGGGGGGACAGCAACGGAGCCCTTCGGGGGGGACAGCAACGGAGCCCTTCGGGGGACTGCAACGGAGCCCTTCGGGGGACTGCAACGGCGCCCTTCGGGGGGACTGCAACGGCGCCCTTCGGGGGGACTGCAACGGAGCCCTTCGGGGGGACTGCACCTTCGGGGGGGACTGCAACGGAGCCCTTCGGGGGGGACAGCAACGGAGCCCTTCGGGGGGGACAGCAACGGAGCCCTTCGGGGGGGACAGCAACGGAGCCCTTCGGGGGGGACAGCAACGGAGCCCTTCGGGGGGGACAGCAACGGAGCCCTTCGGGGGGGACAGCAACGGAGCCCTTCGGGGGGACTGCAACGGCGCCCTTCGGGGGGGACAGCAACGGAGCCCTTCGGGGGGACAGCAACGGAGCCCTTCGGGGGGACAGCAACGGAGCCCTTCGGGGGGACAGCAACGGAGCCCTTCGGGGGGACAGCAACGGAGCCCTTCTGGGGGACTGCAAAGGAGCCCTTCTGGGGGACTGCAACGGAGCCCTTCGGGGGACTGCAACGGAGCCCTTCGGGGGACTGCAACGGCTAGAGGCCCTGGCCGCCTGCTGTGCCCTTCCCCTAACATGCTGCCTTCCATACCTGTCCTGACGGACCTCTTGCCTTGTCAGTCCCTCGACGGGTGGCATGACATTGGGGGACTGACACGGCAAGTGGCACATCGGCGGACTGACATGGCAATCAGGGGACCGACATGGCAAGTGGCCCTTCGGGGGGACTGCAACGGAGCCCTTCGGGGGGACTGCAACGGAGCCCTTCGGGGGGACTGCAACGGAGCCCTTCGGGGGGACTGCAACGGCGCCCTTCGGGGGGACTGCAACGGCGCCCTTCGGGGGGACTGCAACGGCGCCCTTCGGGGGGACTGCAACGGCGCCCTTCGGGGGGACTGCAACGGCGCCCTTCGGGGGGGACTGCAACGGCGCCCTTCGGGGGGACTGCAACGGCGCCCTTCGGGGGGACTGCAACGGCGCCCTTCGGGGGGACTGCAACGGCGCCCTTCGGGGGGACTGCAACGGCGCCCTTCGGGGGGACTGCAACGGCGCCCTTCGGGGGGACTGCAACGGCGCCCTTCGGGGGGACTGCAACGGAGCCCTTCGGGGGGACTGCAACGGAGCCCTTCGGGGGGACTGCAACGGAGCCCTTCGGGGGGACTGCAACGGCGCCCTTCGGGGGGACTGCAACGGAACCCTTCGGGGGGACAGCAACGGAGCCCTTCGGGGGGACAGCAACGGAGCCCTTCGGGGGGACAGCAACGGTGCCCTTCGGGGGGACTGCAACGGAGCCCTTCGGGGGGACTGCAACGGAGCCCTTCGGGGGGACTGCAACGGCGCCCTTCGGGGGGACTGCAACGGAGCCCTTCGGGGGGACTGCAACGGAGCCCTTCGCGGGGACTGCAACGGAGCCCTTCGCGGGGACTGCAACGGAGCCCTTCGGGGGGACTGCAACGGAGCCCTTCGGGGGGACTGCAACGGAGCCCTTCGGGGGGACTGCAACGGAGCCCTTCGGGGGGACTGCAACGGCGCCCTTCGGGGGGACTGCAACGGAGCCCTTCGCGGGGACTGCAACGGAGCCCTTCGGGGGACTGCAACGGAGCCCTTCGGGGGGGACTGCAACGGAGCCCTTCGGGGGGACAGCAACGGAGCCCTTCGGGGGGGGACAGCAACGGAGCCCTTCGGGGGGGGACAGCAACGGAGCCCTTCGGGGGGACAGCAACGGAGCCCTTCGGGGGGACAGCAACGGAGCCCTTCGGGGGGACTGCAAAGGAGCCCTTCGGGGGGACTGCAACGGAGCCCTTCGGGGGGACTGCAACGGAGCCCTTCGGGGGGACTGCAACGGAGCCCTTCGGGGGGACTGCAACGGAGCCCTTCGGGGGGACTGCAACTGAGCCCTTCGGGGGGACTGCAACGGAGCCCTTCGGGGGGACTGCAACGGAGCCCTTCGGGGGGACTGCAACGGAGCCCTTCGGGGGGACTGCAACGGAGCCCTTCGGGGGGACTGCAACGGAGCCCTTCTCGGGACTGCAACGGAGCCCTTCTCGGGACTGCAACGGAGCCCTTCTCCGGACTGCAACGGCTAGAGGCCCTGGCCGCCTGCTGTGCCCTTCCCCCAACATGCTGCCTGCCATACCTGTCCTGACGGACCGCTTGCCTTGTCAGTCCCTCGACGGGTGGCATGACATTGGGGGACTGACACGGCAAGTGGCACATCGGTGGACTGACATGGCAATCAGGGGACCGACATGGCAAGTGGCCCTTCGGGGGACTGCAGGGGGACTGCAACGGCGCCCTTCGGGGGGACTGCAACGGCGCCCTTCGGGGGGACTGCAACGGAGCCCTTCGGGGGGACTGCAACGGAGCCCTTCGGGGGACTGCAACGGAGCCCTTCGGGGGACTGCAACGGAGCCCTTCGGGGGGACTGCAACGGAGCCCTTCGGGGGACTGCAACGGAGCCCTTCGGGGGGACTGCAACGGAGCCCTTCGGGGGACTGCAACGGAGCCCTTCGGGGGGACTGCAACGGAGCCCTTCGGGGACTGCAACGGAGCCCCTTCGGGGGGACTGCAACGGCGCCCTTCGGGGGGACTGCAACGGAGGCCCTTCGGGGGGACTGCACGGAGCCCTTCGGGGGGACTGCAACGGAGCCCTTCGGGGGGACTGCAACGGAGCCCTTCGGGGGGACTGCAACGGAGCCCTCGGGGGGACTGCAACGGAGCCCTTCGGGGGACTGCAACGGAGCCCTTCGGGGGGGACTGCAACGGCGCCCTTCGGGGGGACTGCAACGGCGCCCTTCGGGGGGACTGCAACGGCGCCCTTCGGGGGGGACAGCAACGGCGCCCTTCGGGGGGACAGCAACGGCGCCCTTCGGGGGGACTGCAACGGAGCCCTTCGGGGGGACTGCAACGGAGCCCTTCGGGGGGACTGCAACGGAAGCCCTTCGGGGGGACAGCAACGGAGCCCTTCGGGGGGACAGCAACGGAGCCCTTCGGGGGGACTGCAACGGAGCCCTTCGGGGGACTGCAACGGAGCCCTTCGGGGACTGCAACGGAGCCCTTCTCGGGACTGCAACGAGCCCTTCTCGGGACTGCAACGGAGCCCTTCTCGGGACTGCAACGGCTAGAGGCCCCTGGCCGCCTGCTGTGCCCTTCCCCCAACATGCTGCCTGCCATACCTGTCCTGACGGACCGCTTGCCTTGTCAGTCCCTCGACGGGTGGCATGACATTGGGGGACTGACACGGCAAGTGGCACATCGGTGGACTGACATGGCAATCAGGGGACCGACATGGCAAGTGGCCCTTCGGGGGACTGCAACGGCGCCCTTCGGGGGGACTGCAACGGAGCCCTTCGGGGGGACTGCAACGGAGCCCTTCGGGGGGACTGCAACTGAGCCCTTCGGGGGGACTGCAACTGAGCCCTTCGGGGGGACTGCAACTGAGCCCTTCGGGGGGACTGCAACTGAGCCCTTCGGGGGGACTGCAACTGAGCCCTTCGGGGGGACTGCAACTGAGCCCTTCGGGGGGACTGCAACTTGAGCCCTTCGGGGGGACTGCAACGGCGCCCTTCGGGGGGACTGCAACGGCGCCCTTCGGGGGGACTGCAACGGCGCCCTTCGGGGGACTGCAACGGCGCCCTTCGGGGGGACTGCAACGGCGCCCTTCGGGGGGGACAGCAACGGAGCCCTTCGGGGGGACAGCAACGGAGCCCTTCGGGGGGACAGCAACGGTGCCCTTCGGGGGGACTGCAACGAGCCCTTCGGGGGACTGCAACGGAGCCCTTCGGGGGGACTGCAACGGAGCCCTTCGGGCGTACAGCAACGGAGCCCTTCGGGGGACAGCAACGGAGCCCTTCGGGGGGACTGCAACGGAGCCCTTCGGGGGACTGCAACGGAGCCCTTCGGGGGACTGCAACGGAGCCCTTCGGGGGACTGCAACGGAGCCCTTCGGGGGACTGCAACGGAGCCCTTCTCGGGACTGCAACGGCTAGAGGCCCTGGCCGCCTGCTGTGCCTTCCCCCAACATGCTGCCTGCCATACCTGTCCTGACGGACCGCTTGCCTTGTCAGTCCCTCGACGGGTGGCATGACATTGGGGGACTGACACGGCAAGTGGCACATCGGTGGACTGACATGACAATCAGGGGACCGACATGGCAAGTGGCCCTTCGGGGGACTGCAACGGCGCCCTTCGGGGGGACTGCAACGGAGCCCTTCGGGGGACTGCAACGGAGCCCTTCGGGGGGACTGCAACGGAGCCCTTCGGGGGGACTGCAACGGAGCCCTTCGGGGGGACTGCACGGAGCCCTTCGGGGGGGACTGCAACGGAGCCCTTCGGGGGGACTGCAACGGAGCCCTTCGGGGGGACTGCAACGGAGCCCTTCTCCGGACTGCAACGGAGCCCTTCTCCGGACTGCAACGGCTAGAGGCCCTGGCCGCCTGCTGTCCCCTTCCCCAACATGCTGCCTTCCATACCTGTCCTGACGGACCGCTTGCCTTGTCAGTCCCTCGACGGGTGGCATGACATTGGGGGACTGACACGGCAAGTGGCACATCGGCGGACTGACATGGCAATCAGGGGACCGACATGGCAAGTGGCCCTTCGGGGGGGCTGCAACGGAGCCCTTCGGGGGGACAGCAACGGAGCCCTTCGGGGGGACAGCAACGGAGCCCTTCGGGGGGACAGCAACGGAGCCCTTCGGGGGGACAGCAACGGAGCCCTTCGGGGGGACAGCAACGGAGCCCTTCGGGGACTGCAACGGAGCCCTTCGCGGGACTGCAACGGAGCCCTTCGGGGGACTGCAACGGAGCCCTTCGGGGGACTGCAACGGAGCCCTTCGGGGGACTGCAACGGAGCCCTTCTCGGGACTGCAACGGAGCCCTTCTCGGGACTGCAACGGCTAGAGGCCCTGGCCGCCTGCTGTGCCCTTCCCCCAACATGCTGCCTGCCATACCTGTCCTGACGGACCGCTTGCCTTGTCAGTCCCTCGACGGGTGGCATGACATTGGGGGACTGACACGGCAAGTGGCACATCGGTGGACTGACATGGCAATCAGGGGACCGACATGGCAAGTGGCCCTTCGGGGGACTGCAACGGCGCCCTTCGGGGGGACTGCAACGGAGCCCTTCGGGGGGACTGCAACGGAGCCCTTCGGGGGGACTGCAACGGAGCCCTTCGGGGGGACTGCAACGGAGCCCTTTGGGGGGACTGCAACGGAGCCCTTCGGGGGGACTGCAACGGAGCCCTTCGGGGGGACTGCAACTGAGCCCTTCGGGGGGACTGCAACTGAGCCCTTCGGGGGGACTGCAACGGCGCCCTTCGGGGGGACTGCAACGGCGCCCTTCGGGGGGACTGCAACGGCGCCCTTCGGGGGGACAGCAACGGAGCCCTTCGGGGGGACAGCAACGGAGCCCTTCGGGGGGACAGCAACGGTGCCCTTCGGGGGGACTGCAACGGAGCCCTTCGGGGGGACTGCAACGGAGCCCTTCGGGGGGACTGCAACGGAGCCCTTCGGGGGTACAGCAACGGAGCCCTTCGGGGGGACAGCAACGGAGCCCTTCGGGGGGACAGCAACGGAGCCCTTCGGGGGGACAGCAACGGAGCCCTTCGGGGGGACTGCAACGGAGCCCTTCGGGGGGACTGCAACGGAGCCCTTCGGGGGGACTGCAACGGAGCCCTTCGGGGGGACTGCAACGGAGCCCTTCGGGGGGACTGCAACGGAGCCCTTCGGGGGGACTGCAACGGAGCCCTTCGGGGGGACTGCAACGGAGCCCTTCGGGGGGACTGCAACGGAGCCCTTCGGGGGGACTGCAACGGAGCCCTTCGGGGGACTGCAACGGAGCCCTTCTCCGGACTGCAACGGCTAGAGGCCCTGGCCGCCTGCTGTCCCCTTCCCCCAACATGCTGCCTTCCATACCTGTCCTGACGGACCGCTTGCCTTGTCAGTCCCTCGACGGGTGGCATGACATTGGGGGACTGACACGGCAAGTGGCACATCGGCGGACTGACATGGCAATCAGGGGACCGACATGGCAAGTGGCCCTTCGGGGGGGCTGCAACGGAGCCCTTCGGGGGGGACTGCAACGGCGCCCTTCGGGGGGACTGCAACGGCGCCCTTCGGGGGGACTGCAACGGAGCCCTTCGGGGGGACTGCAACGGAGCCCTTCGGGGGGACTGCAACGGAGCCCTTCGGGGGGACTGCAACGGAGCCCTTCGGGGGGACTGCAACGGAGCCCTTCGGGGGGACTGCAACGGAGCCCTTCGGGGGGACTGCAACGGAGCCCTTCGGGGGGACTGCAACGGAGCCCTTCGGGGGGACTGCAACGGAGCCCTTCGGGGGGACTGCAACGGCGCCCTTCGGGGGGACTGCAACGGCGCCCTTCGGGGGGACTGCAACGGCGCCCTTCGGGGGGACTGCAACGGCGCCCTTCGGGGGGACTGCAACGGCGCCCTTCGGGGGGACTGCAACGGAGCCCTTCGGGGGTACTGCAAAGGAGCCCTTCGGGGGGATTGCAACGGAGCCCTTCGGGGGGAATGCAACTGAGCCCTTCGGGGGGACTGCAACGGAGCCCTTCTCCGGACTGCAACGGCTAGAGGCCCTGGCCGCCTGCTGTCCCCTTCCCCCAACATGCTGCCTTCCATACCTGTCCTGACGGACCGCTTGCCTTGTCAGTCCCTCGACGGGTGGCATGACATTGGGGGACTGACACGGCAAGTGGCACATCGGCGGACTGACATGGCAATCAGGGGACCGACATGGCAAGTGGCCCTTCGGGGGGCTGCAACGGGGCCCTTCGGGGGGACTGCAACGGAGCCCTTCGGGGGGACTGCAACGGAGCCCTTCGGGGGGACTGCAACGGAGCCCTTCGGGGGGACTGCAACGGAGCCCTTCGGGGGGACTGCAACGGAGCCCTTCGGGGGACTGCAACGGAGCCCTTCGGGGGGGACTGCAACGGAGCCCTTCGGGGGGACTGCAACGGAGCCCTTCGGGGGGACTGCAACGGAGCCCTTCGGGGGACTGCAACGGAGCCCTTCGGGGGGACAGCAACGGAGCCCTTCGGGGGGACTGCAACGGCGCCCTTCGGGGGGACTGCAACGGAGCCCTTCGGGGGGACTGCAACGACTAGAGGCCCTGGCCGCCTGCTGTGCCCTTCCCCCAACATGCTACCTGCCATACCTGTCCTGACGAACCGCTTGCCTTGTCTGTCCCTCGACGGGTGGCATGACATTTGGGGACTGACACAGTAAGTGGCACATCGGCGGACTGACATGGCAATCAGGGGACCGACACGGCAAGTGGCCCTTCGGGGGGACTGCACGGAGCCCTTCGGGGGTACTGCAACGGAACCCTTCGGGGAGAGACTGCAACGGAGCCCTTCGGGGAGACTGCAACGGAGCCCTTCGGGGAGACTGCAACGGAGCCCTTCGGGGAGACTGCAACGGAGCCCTTCGGGGAGACTGCAACGGAGCCCTTCGGGGAGACTGCAACGGAGCCCTTCGGGGAGACTGCAACGGAGCCCTTCGGGGAGACTGCAACGGAGCCCTTCGGGGAGACTGCAACGGAGCCCTTCGGGAGACTGCAACGGAGCCCTTCGGGGAGACTGCAACGGAGCCCTTCGGGGGGGACTGCAACGGAGCCCTTCGGGGGGACTGCAACGGAACCCTTCGGGAGACTGCAACGGAGCCCTTCGGGGAGACTGCAACGGAGCCCTTCGGGGAGACTGCAACGGAGCCCTTCGGAGAGACTGCAACGCAGCCCTTCGGAGAGACTGCAACGGAGCCCTTCGGGGAGACTGCAACGGAGCCCTTCGGGGAGACTGCAACGGAGCCCTTCGGGGAGACTGCAACGGAGCCCTTCGGGGAGACTGCAACGGAGCCCTTCGGGGAGACTGCAACGGAGCCCTCGGCTGGGAGACTGCAACGGAGCCCTTCGGGGAGACTGCAACGGAGCCCTTCGGGGGGACTGCAACGGAACCCTTCGGGGAGACTGCAACGGAGCCCTTCGGGGAGACTGCAACGGAGGCCCTTCGGGGAGACTGCAACGGAGCCCTTCGGGGAGACTGCAACGGAGCCCTTCGGGGAGACTGCAACGGAGCCCTTCGGGGGGACTGCAACGGAGCCCTTCGGGGGACTGCAACGGAGCCCTTCGGGGAGACTGCAACGGAGCCCTTCGGGGAGACTGCAACGGAGCCCTTCGGGGAGACTGCAACGGAGCCCTTCGGGGAGACTGCATCGGAGCCTTCGGGGAGACTGCAACGGAGCCCTTCGGGGAGACTGCAACGGAGCCCTTCGGGGAGACTGCAACGGAGCCCTTCGGGGAGACTGCAACGGAGCCCTTCGGGGAGACTGCAACGGAGCCCTTCGGGGAGACTGCAACGGAGCCCTTCGGGAGACTGCAACGGAGCCCTTCGGGGAGACTGCAACGGAGCCCTTCGGGGAGACTGCAACGGAGCCCTTCGGGGAGACTGCAAACGGAGCCCTTCGGGAGACTGCAACGGAGCCCTTCGGGGAGACTGCAACGGAGCCCTTCGGGGAGACTGCAACGGAGCCCTTCGGGGAGACTGCAACGGAGCCCTTCGGGGAGACTGCCAACGGAGCCCTTCGGGGAGACTGCAACGGAGCCCTTCGGGGAGACTGCAACGGAGCCCTTCGGGGGGACTGCAACGGAGCCCTTCGGGGGGACTGCAACGGAGCCCTTCGGGGGGACTGCAACGGAGCCCTTCGGGGGGGACTGCAACGGAGCCCTTCGGGGGGACTGCAACGGAGCCCTTCGGGGGGACTGCAACGGAGCCCTTCGGGGGGACTGCAACGGAGCCCTTCGGGGGGACTGCAACGGAGCCCTTCGGGGGGGACTGCAACGGAGCCCTTCGGGGGGACTGCAGCGGAGCCCTTCGGGGGGACTGCAGCGGAGCCCTTCGGGGGGACTGCAGCGGAGCCCTTCGGGGGGACTGCAGCGGCGCCCTTCGGGGGGACTTCAACGGCGCCCTACGGGGGGGACTTCAACGGCGCCCTACGGGGGGACTTCAACGGCGCCCTACGGGGGGACTTCAACGGCGCCCTACGGGGGGACTTCAACGGCGCCCTTCGGGGGGACTGGCAACGGCGCCCTTCGGGGGGACTGCAACGGAGCCCTTCGGGGGGACTGCAACGGAGCCCTTCGGGGGGACTGCAACGGAGCCCTTCGGGGGGACTGCAACGGAGCCCTTCGGGGGGACTGCAACGGAGCCCTTCGGGGGGACTGCAACGGAGCCCTTCGGGGGGACTGCAACGGAGCCCTTCGGGGGGACTGCAACGGAGCCCTTCGGGGGACTGCAACGGAGCCCTTCGGGGGGACTGCAACGGAGCCTTCGGGAGGACTGCAACGGCCCGATCGGACGACCAACGGAGCCCTTCGGGGGGACTGCAACGGAGCCCTTCGGGGGGACTGCAACGGAGCCCTTCGGGGGGACTTGCAACGGAGCCCTTCGGGGGGACTGCAACGGAGCCCTTCGGGGGACTGCAACGGAGCCCTTCGGGGGGACTTCAACGGCGCCCTACGGGGGGACTTCAACGGCGCCCTACGGGGGGACTTCACGGCGCCCTTCGGGAGGACTTCAACGGCGCCCTTCGGGGGGACTTCAACGGCGCCCTCGGGGGGACTGCAAACGGCGCCCTTCGGGGGGGACTGCAACGGAGCCCTTCGGGGGGGACTGCAACGGAGCCCTTCGGGGGGACTGCAACGGAGCCCTTCGGGGAGACTGCAACTGAGCCCTTCGGGGGGGACTGCAACGGAGCCCTTCGGGGGGACTGCAAGTGAGCCCTTCGGGGGGACAGCAACGGAGCCCTTCGGGGGACTGCAACGGCGCCCTTCGGGGGACTGCAACGGCGCCCTTCGGGGGGACTGCAACGGCGCCTTCGGGGGACTGCAACGGCGCCCTTCGGGGGGACTGCAAAGGAGCCCTTCGGGGGGGACTGCAACGGAGCCCTTCGGGGGGACTGCAACGGAGCCCTTCGGGGGGACTGCAACGGAGCCCTTCGGGGGGACTGCAACGGAGCCCTTCGGAGGGACTGCAACGGAGCCCTTCGGGGGACTGCAACGGAGCCCTTGGGGGGACTGCAACGGAGCCCTTCGGGGGGACTGCAACGGAGCCCTTCGGGGGGACTGCAACGGAGCCCTTCGGGGGGACTGCAACGGAGCCCTTCGGGGGACTGCAACGGAGCCCTTCTCCGGACTGCAACGGCTAGAGGCCCTGGCCGCCTGCTGTCCCCTTCCCCCCAACATGCTGCCTTCCATACCTGTCCTGACGGACCGCTTGCCTTGTCAGTCCCTCGACGGGTGGCATGAACATTGGGGGACTGACACCGGCAAGTGGCACATCGGCGGACTGACATGGCAATCAGGGGACCGACATGGCAAGTGGCCCTTCGGGGGGGACTGCAACGGAGCCCTTCGGGGGGACTGCAACGGAGCCCTTCGGGGGGACTGCAACGGAGCCCTTCGGGGGGGACTGCAACGGAGCCCCTTCGTGGGGGACTGCAACGGAGCCCTTCGGGGGGACTGCAACGGAGCCCTTCGGCGGGACTGCAACGGAGCCCTTCGGGGGACTGCAACGGAGCCCTTCGGGGGGACTGCAACGGAGCCCTTCGGGGGGACAGCAACGGAGCCCTTCGGGGGGACAGCAACGGAGCCCTTCGGGGGGACAGCAACGGAGCCCTTCGGGGGACTGCAACGGAGCCCCTTCGGGGACTGCAACGGAGCCCTTCGGGGGACTGCAACGGAGCCCTTCGGGGGGACTGCAAACGGAGCCCTTCGGGGGGACAGCAACGGAGCCCTTCGGGGGGACTGCAACGGCGCCCTTCGGGGGACTGCAACGGAGCCCTTCGGGGGACTGCAACGGTTATAGGCCCTGGCCGCCTGCTGTGCCCTTCCCCCAACATGCTACCTGCCATACCTGTCCTGACGAACCGCTTGCCTTGTCAGTCCCTCGACGGGTGGCATGACATTTGGGGACTGACACAGCAAGTGGCACATCGGCGGACTGACATGGCAATCAGGGGACCGACACGGCAAGTGGCCCTTCGGGGGACTGCAACGGAGCCTTCGGGGGACTGCAACGGAACCCTTCGGGGGGACTGCAACGGAACCCTTCGGGGGGACTGCAACGGAACCCTTCGGGGAGACTGCAACGGAGCCCTTCGGGGAGACTGCAACGGAGCCCTTCGGGGGACTGCAACGGAGCCCTTCGGGGGACTGCAACGGAGCCCTTCGGGGAGACTGCAACGGAACCCTTCGGGGAGACTGCAACGGAGCCCTTCGGGGAGACTGCAACGGAGCCCTTCGGGGAGACTGCAACGGAGCCCTTCGGAGAGACTGCAACGGAGCCCTTCGGGGAGACTGCAACGGAGCCCTTCGGGGAGACTGCAACGGAGCCCTTCGGGGAGACTGCAACGGAGCCCTTCGGGGAGACTGCAACGGAGCCCTTCGGGGAGACTGCAACGGAGCCCTTCGGGGAGACTGCAACGGAGCCCTTCGGGGAGACTGCAACGGAGCCCTTCGGGGAGACTGCAGCGGAGCCCTTCGGGGAGACTGCAACGGAGCCCTTCGGGGAGACTGCAACGGAGCCCTTCGGGGAGACTGCAACGGAGCCTTTCGGGGAGACTGCAACGGAGCCCTTCGGGGGAGACTGCAACGGAGCCCTTCGGGGGGACTGCAACGGAGCCCTTCGGGGAGACTGCAACGGAGCCCTTCGGGGAGACTGCAACGGAGCCCTTCGGGAAGACTGCAACGGAGCCCTTCGGGGAGACTGCAACGGAGCCCTTCGGGGAGACTGCAACGGAGCCCTTCGGGGAGACTGCAAACGGAGCCCTTCGGGGAGACTGCAACGGAGCCCTTCGGAGAGACTGCAACGGAGCCTTTCGGGAGACTGCAACGGAGCCCTTCGGGGAGACTGCAACGGAGCCCTTCGGGGAGACTGCAACGGAGCCCTTCGGGAAGACTGCAACGTAGCCCTTCGGGGGGACTGCAACGGAGCCCTTCGGGGGGACTGCAACGGAGCCCTTCGGGGGGACTGCAACGGAGCCCTTCGGGAGACTGCAACGGAGCCCTTCGGGGAGACTGCAACGGAGCCCTTCGGGGAGACTGCAACGGAGCCCTTCGGGGAGACTGCAACGGAGCCCTTCGGGGGGACTGCAACGGAGCCCTTCGGGGGGACTGCAACGGAGCCCTTCGGGGGGACTGCAACGGAGCCCTTCGGGGGGACTGCAACGGAGCCCTTCGGGGGGACTGCAACGGAGCCCTTCGGGGGGACTGCAACGGAGCCCTTCGGGGGGACTGCAACGGAGCCCTTCGGGGGGACTGCAACGGAGCCCTTCGGGGGGACTGCAAACGGTTATAGGCCCTGGCCGCCTGCTGTGCCCTTCCCCCAACATGCTACCTGCCATACCTGTCCTGACGCACCGCTTGCCTTGTCAGTCCCTCGACGGGTGGCATGACATTTGGGGACTGACACGGCAAGTGGCACATCGGCGGACTGACATGGCAATCAGGGGACCGACACGGCAAGTGGCCCTTCGGGGGACTGCAACGGCGCCCTTCCGGGGGACTGCAACGGCGCCCTTCGGGGGGACTGCAACGGCGCCCTTCGGGGGGAACTGCAACGGAGCCCTTCGGGGGGACTGCAACGGAGCCCTTCGGGGGGACTGCAACGGAGCCCTTCGGGGGGACTGCAACGGAGCCCTTCGGGGGGACTGCAACGGAGCCCTTCGGGGGGAATGCAACGGAGCCCTTCGGGGGGACTGCAACGGAGCCCTTCGGGGGGACTGCAACGGAGCCCTTCGGGGGGACTGCAACGGAGCCCTTCGGGGGGACTGCAACGGAGCCCTTTGGGGGGACTGCAACGGAGCCCTTCGGGGGGACAGCAACGGAGCCCTTCGGGGGGACTGCAACGGCGCCCTTCGGGGGGACTGCAACGGAGCCCTTCGGGGGGACTGCAACGGTTATAGGCCCTGGCCGCCTGCTGTGCCCTTCCCCCAACATGCTACCTGCCATACCTGTCCTGACGCACCGCTTGCCTTGTCAGTCCCTCGACGGGTGGCATGACATTTGGGGACTGACACGGCAAGTGGCACATCGGCGGACTGACATGGCAATCAGGGGACCGACATGGCAAGTGGCCCTTCGGGGGGACTGCAACGGAGCCCTTCGGGGGGACTGCAACGGAGCCCTTCGGGGGGACTGCAACGGAGCCCTTCGGGGGGACTGCAACGGAGCCCTTCGGGGGGACTGCAACGGAGCCCTTCGGGGGGACTGCAACGGAGCCCTTCGGGGGGAATGCAACGGAGCCCTTCGGGGGGAATGCAACGGAGCCCTTCGGGGGGACTGCAACGGAGCCCTTCGGGGGGACTGCAACGGAGCCCTTCGGGGGGACTGCAACGGAGCCCTTCGGGGGGACTGCAACGGAGCCCTTCGGGGGGACTGCAACGGAGCCCTTCGGGGGGACTGCAACGGAGCCCTTCGGGGGGACTGCAACGGAGCCCTTCGGGGGGAATGCAACGGAGCCCTTCGGGGGGAATGCAACGGAGCCCTTCGGGGGGAATGCAACGGAGCCCTTCGGGGGGACTGCAACGGAGCCCTTCGGGGGGACTGCAACGGAGCCCTTCGGGGGGACTGCAACGGAGCCCTTCGGGGGGACTGCAACGGAGCCCTTCGGGGGGACTGCAACGGAGCCCTTCGGGGGGACTGCAACGGAGCCCTTCGGGGGGACTGCAACGGAGCCCTTCGGGGGACTGCAACGGAGCCCTTCGGGGGGACAGCAACGGAGCCCTTCGGGGGGACAGCAACGGAGCCCTTCGGGGGGACAGCAACGGAGCCCTTCGGGGGGACAGCAACGGAGCCCTTCGGGGGGACAGCAACGGAGCCCTTCGGGGGGACAGCAACGGAGCCCTTCGGGGGACTGCAACGGAGCCCTTCGGGGGACTGCAACTGAGCCCTTCGGGGGGACTGCAACGGAGCCCTTCGGGGGGACAGCAACGGAGCCCTTCGGGGGGACTGCAACGGCGCCCTTCGGGGGGACTGCAACGGAGCCCTTCGGGGGGACTGCAACGACTAGAGGCCCTGGCCGCCTGCTGTGCCCTTCCCCCAACATGCTACCTGCCATACCTGTCCTGACGAACCGCTTGCCTTGTCAGTCCCTCGACGGGTGGCATGACATTTGGGGACTGACACAGCAAGTGGCACATCGGCGGACTGACATGGCAATCAGGGGACCGACACGGCAAGTGGCCCTTCGGGGGGACTGCAACGGAGCCCTTCGGGGGGACTGCAACGGAGCCCTTCGGGGGGACTGCAACGGAACTCTTCGGGGGGACTGCAACAGAACCCTTCGGGGGGACTGCAACGGAACCCTTCGGGGAGACTGCAACGGAGCCCTTCGGGGAGACTGCAACGGAGCCCTTCGGGGGGACTGCAACGGAGCCCTTCAGGGGGACTGCAACGGAGCCCTTCGGGGAGACTGCAACGGAACCCTTCGGGGAGACTGCAACGGAGCCCTTCGGGGAGACTGCAACGGAGCCCTTCGGGGAGACTGCAACGGAGCCCTTCGGGGAGACTGCAACGGAGCCCTTCGGGGAGACTGCAACGGAGCCCTTCGGGGAGACTGCAACGGAGCCCTTCGGGGAGACTGCAACGGAGCCCTTCGGGGAGACTGCAACGGAGCCCTTCGGGGAGACTGCAACGGAGCCCTTCGGGGAGACTGCAACGGAGCCCTTCGGAGAGACTGCAACGGAGCCCTTCGGGGAGACTGCAACGGAGCCCTTCGGAGAGACTGCAGCGGAGCCCTTCGGGGAGACTGCAACGGAGCCCTTCGGGGAGACTGCAACGGAGCCCTTCGGGGAGACTGCAACGGAGCCTTTCGGGGAGACTGCAACGGAGCCCTTCGGGGAGACTGCAACGGAGCCCTTCGGGGGGACTGCAACGGAGCCCTTCGGGAAGACTGCAACGGAGCCCTTCGGGGAGACTGCAACGGAGCCCTTCGGGAAGACTGCAACGGAGCCCTTCGGGGAGACTGCAACGGAGCCCTTCGGAGAGACTGCAACGGAGCCCTTCGGGGAGACTGCAACGGAGCCCTTCGGGGAGACTGCAACGGAGCCCTTCGGAGAGACTGCAACGGAGCCTTTCGGGGAGACTGCAACGGAGCCCTTCGGGGAGACTGCAACGGAGCCCTTCGGGGAGACTGCAACGGAGCCCTTCGGGAAGACTGCAACGTAGCCCTTCGGGGGACTGCAACGGAGCCCTTCGGGGGGACTGCAACGGAGCCCTTCGGGGGGACTGCAACGGAGCCCTTCGGGGAGACTGCAACGGAGCCCTTCGGGGAGACTGCAACGGAGCCCTTCGGGGAGACTGCAACGGAGCCCTTCGGGGAGACTGCAACGGAGCCCTTCGGGGGGACTGCAACGGAGCCCTTCGGGGGGACTGCAACGGAGCCCTTCGGGGGGACTGCAACGGAGCCCTTCGGGGGGACTGCAACGGAGCCCTTCGGGGGGACTGCAACGGAGCCCTTCGGGGGGACTGCAACGGAGCCCTTCGGGGGGACTGCAACGGTTATAGGCCCTGGCCGCCTGCTGTGCCCTTCCCCCAACATGCTACCTGCCATACCTGTCCTGACGCACCGCTTGCCTTGTCAGTCCCTCGACGGGTGGCATGACATTTGGGGACTGACACGGCAAGTGGCACATCGGCGGACTGACATGGCAATCAGGGGACCGACACGGCAAGTGGCCCTTCGGGGGACTGCAACGGCGCCCTTCAGGGGGACTGCAACGGCGCCCTTCGGGGGGACTGCAACGGAGCCCTTCGGGGGGACTGCAACGGAGCCCTTCGGGGGGACTGCAACGGAGCCCTTCGGGGGGACTGCAACGGAGCCCTTCGGGGGGACTGCAACGGAGCCCTTCGGGGGGACTGCAACGGAGCCCTTCGGGGGGACTGCAACGGAGCCCTTCGGGGGGACTGCAACGGAGCCCTTCGGGGGGACTGCAACGGAGCCCTTCGGGGGGACTGCAACGGAGCCCTTCGGGGGGACTGCAACGGAGCCCTTCGGGGGGACTGCAACGGAGCCCTTCGGGGGGACTGCAACGGAGCCCTTCGGGGGACTGCAACGGAGCCCTTAGGGGGGACTGCAACGGAGCCCTTCGGGGGACTGCAACGGCGCCCTTCGGGGGACTGCAACGGCGCCCTTCGGGGGACTGCAACGGCGCCCTTCGGGGGGACTGCAACGGCGCCCTTCGGGGAAATGCAACGGAGCCCTTCGGGGGGACTGCAACGGAGCCCTTCGGGGGGACAGCAACGGAGCCCTTCGGGGGGACAGCAACGGAGCCCTTCGGGGGGACAGCAACGGCGCCCTTCAGGGGGACTGCAACGCGGCCCTTCGGGGGGACTGCAACGACTAGAGGCCCTGGCCGCCTGCTGTGCCCTTCCCCCAACATGCTACCTGCCATACCTGTCCTGATGGACCGCTTGCCTTGTCAGTCCCTCGACGGGTGGCATGACATTTGGGGACTGACACGGCAAGTGGCACATCGGCGGACTGACATGGCAATCAGGGGACCGACACGGCAAGTGGCCCTTCGGGGGACTGCAACGGCGTCCTTCCGGGGGACTGCAACGGAGCCCTTCGGGGGGACTGCAACGGAGCCCTTCGGGGGGACTGCAACGGAGCCCTTCGGGGGGACTGCAACGGAGCCCTTCGGGGGGACTGCAACGGAGCCCTTCGGGGGGACTGCAACGGAGCCCTTCGGGGGGACTGCAACGGAGCCCTTCGGGGGGACTGCAACGGAGCCCTTCGGGGGGACTGCAACGGAGCCCTTCGGGGGGACTGCAACGGAGCCCTTCGGGGGGACTGCAACGGAGCCCTTCGGGGGGACTGCAACGGAGCCCTTCGGGGGGACTGCAACGGGGCCCTTCGGGGGGACTGCAAAGACTATAGGCCCTGGCCGCCTGCTGTGCCCTTCCCCCAACATGCTACCTGCCATACCTGTCCTGATGGACCGCTTGCCTTGTCAGTCCCTCGACGGGTGGCATGACATTTGGGGACTGACACGGCAAGTGGCACATCGGCGGACTGACATGGCAATCAGGGGACCGACACGGCAAGTGGCCCTTCGGGGGACTGCAACGGAGCCCTTCGGGGGGACTGCAACGGAGCCCTTCGGGGAGACTGCAACGGAGCCCTTCGGGGAGACTGCAACGGAGCCCTTCGGGGAGACTGCAACGGAGCCCTTCGGGGAGACTGCAACGGAGCCCTTCGGGGAGACTGCAACGGAGCCCTTCGGGGAGACTGCAACGGAGCCCTTCGGGGAGACTGCAACGGAGCCCTTCGGGGGACTGCAACGGAGCCCTTCGGGGGGACTGCAATGGAGCCCTTCGGGGGGACTGCAACGGAGCCCTTCGGGGGAACTGCAACGGTTATAGGCCCTGGCCGCCTGCTGTGCCCTTCCCCCAACATGCTACCTGCCATACCTGTCCTGACGCACCGCTTGCCTTGTCAGTCCCTCGACGGGTGGCATGACATTTGGGGACTGACACGGCAAGTGGCACATCGGCGGACTGACATGGCAATCAGGGGACCGACACGGCAAGTGGCCCTTCGGGGGACTGCAACGGCGCCCTTCGGGGGACTGCAACGGCGCCCTTCGGGGGGACTGCAACGGCGCCCTTCGGGGGGACTGCAACGGCGCCCTTCGGGGGGACTGCAACGGCGCCCTTCCGGGGGACTGCAACGCCGCCCTTCCGGGGGACTGCAACGCCGCCCTTCGGGGGGACTGCAACGGAGCCCTTCGGGGGGACTGCAACGGAGCCCTTCGGGGGGACTGCAACGGAGCCCTTCGGGGGGACTGCAACGAAGCCCTTCGGGGGGACTGCAACGAAGCCCTTCGGGGGGACTGCAACGGAGCCCTTCTCGGGACTGCAATGGTTATAGGCCCTGGCCGCCTGCTGTGCCCTTCCCCCAACATGCTACCTGCCATACCTGTCCTGACGGACCGCTTGCCTTGTCAGTCCCTCGACGGGTGGCATGACATTTGGGGACTGACTGCAACGGCGCCCTTGGGGGGGACTGCAACGGCGCCCTTGGGGGGGACTGCAACGGCGCCCTTCGGGGGGACTGCAACGGCGCCCTTCGGGGGGACTGCAACGGCGCCCTTCGGGGGGACTGCAACGGCGCCCTTCGGGGGGACTGCAACGGCGCCCTTCGGGGGGACAGCAACGGAGCCCTTCGGGGGGACAGCAACGGAGCCCTTCGGGGGGACTGCAACGGAGCCCTTCGGGGGGACTGCAACGGAGCCCTTCGGGGGGACTGCAACGGAGCCCTTCGGGGGGACTGCAACGGAGCCCTTCGGGGGGACTGCAACGGAGCCCTTCGGGGGTACTGCAACGGAGCCCTTCGGGGGGACTGCAACGGAGCCCTTCGGGGGGACTGCAACGAAATCCTTCGGGGGGACTGCAACGGTTATAGGCCCTGGCCGCCTGCTGTGCCCTTCCCCCAACATGCTACCTGCCATACCTGTCCTGACGGACCGCTTGCCTTGTCAGTCCCTCGACTGGTGGCATGACATTTGGGGACTGACACCGCAAGTGGCACATCGGCGGACTGACATGGCAAGCAGGGGACCGACACGGCAAGTGGCCCTTCGGGGGGACTGCAACGGAGCCCTTCGGGGGGACTGCAACGGAGCCCTTCGGGGGGGACTGCAACGGAGCCCTTCGGGGGGACTGCAACGGAGCCCTTCGGGGGGACAGCAACGGAGCCCTTCGGGGGGACAGCAACGGAGCCCTTCGGGGGGACTGCAACGGAGCCCTTCGGGGGGACTGCAACGGAGCCCTTCGGGGGACAGCAACGGAGCCCTTCGGGGGGACAGCAACGGAGCCCTTCGGGGGGACAGCAACGGAGCCCTTCGGGAAGACTGCAACGGAGCCCTTCTCGGGACTGCAACGGAGCCCTTCGGGGGGACTGCAACGGAGCCCTTCGGGGGGACTGCAACGGAGCCCTTCGGGGGGACTGCAACGGAGCCCTTCGGGGGGACTGCAACGGAGCCCTTCGGGGGGACTGCAACGGAGCCCTTCGGGGGGACTGCAACGGAGCCCTTCGGGAGGCTTGCAACGGAGCCCGTCGGGGAGACTGCAGCGGAGCCCTTCGGGGGGACTGCAACGAAGCCCTTCGGGGGGACTGCAACGGAGCCCTTCGGGGGGACTGCAACGGAGCCCTTCGGGGGGACTGCAACGGAGCCCTTCGGGGGGACTGCAACGAAGCCCTTCGGGGGGACTGCAACGAAGCCCTTCGGGGGGACTGCAACGAAGCCCTTCGGGGGGACTGCAACGAAGCCCTTCGGGGGGACTGCAACGAAGCCCTTCGGGGGGACTGCAACGGAGCCCTTCTCGGGACTGCAATGGTTATAGGCCCTGGCCGCCTGCTGTGCCCTTCCCCCAACATGCTACCTGCCATACCTGTCCTGACGGACCGCTTGCCTTGTCAGTCCCTCGACGGGTGGCATGACATTTGGGGACTGACACGGCAAGTGACACATCGGCGGACTGACATGGCAATCAGGGGACCGACACGGCAAGTGGCCCTTCCGGGGGACTGCAACGGCTCCCTTCCGGGGGACTGCAACGGCGCCCTTGGGGGGGACTGCAACGGCGCCCTTCGGGGGGACAGCAACGAAGCCCTTCGGGGGGACAGCAACGGAGCCCTTCGGGGGGACAGCAACGGAGCCCTTCGGGGGGACTGCAACGGAGCCCTTCGGGGGGACTGCAACGGAGCCCTTCGGGGGGACTGCAACGAAATCCTTCGGGGGGACTGCAACGGAGTCCTTCTCGGGACTGCAATGGTTATAGGCCCTGGCGGCCTGCTGTGCCCTTCCCCCAACATGCTACCTGCCATACCTGTCCTGACGGACCGCTTGCCTTGTCAGTCCCTCGACTGGTGGCATGACATTTGGGGACTGACACCGCAAGTGGCACATCGGCGGACTGACATGGCAATCACGGGACCGACACGGCAAGTGGCCCTTCGGGGGGACTGCAACGGCGCCCTTCGGGGGGACAGCAACGGAGCCCTTCGGGGGGACAGCAACGGAGCCCTTCGGGGGGACAGCAACGGAGCCCTTCGGGGGGACAGCAACGGAGCCCTTCGGGGGGACAGCAACGGAGCCCTTCGGGGGGACAGCAACGGAGCCCTTCGGGGGGACAGCAACGGAGCCCTTCGGGGGGACAGCAACGGAGCCCTTCGGGGGGACAGCAACGGAGCCCTTCGGGGGGACAGCAACGGAGCCCTTCGGGGGGACTGCAACGGAGCCCTTCGGGGGGACTGCAACGGAGCCCTTCGGGGGGACTGCAACGGAGCCCTTCGGGGGGACTGCAACGGAGCCCTTCGGGGGGACTGCAACGGAGCCCTTCGGGGGGACTGCAACGGAGCCCTTCGGGGGGACTGCAACGGAGCCCTTCGGGGGGACTGCAACGGAGCCCTTCGGGAGGACTGCAACGGAGCCCTTCGGAGCCCTTCGGGGGGACTGCAACGGAGCCCTTCGGGAGGACTGCAACGGAGCCCTTCGGAGCCCTTCGGGGGGACTGCAACGGCTAGTGGCCCTGGCCGCCTGCTATACCCTTCCCCCAACATGCTACCTGCCATACCTGTCCTGACGGACCGCTTGCCTTGTCAGTCCCTCGACGGGTGGCATGACATTTGGGGACTGACACGGCAAGTGGCACATCGGCGGACTGACATGGCAATCAGGGGACCGACACGGCAAGTGGCCCTTCGGGGGACTGCAACGGCGCCCATCCGGGGGACTGCAACGGAGCCCTTCGGGGGGACTGCAACGGAGCCCTTCGGGGGGACTGCAACGGAGCCCTTCGGGGGGACTGCAACGGAGCCCTTCGGGGGGACTGCAACGGAGCCCTTCGGGGGGACTGCAACGGAGCCCTTCGGGGGGACTGCAACGGAGCCCTTCGGGGGGACTGCAACGGAGCCCTTCGGGGGGACTGCAACGGAGCCCTTCGGGGGGACTGCAACTGAGCCCTTCGGGGGGACTGCAACTGAGCCCTTCGGGGGGACTGCAACTGAGCCCTTCGGGGGGACAGCAACGGAGCCCTTCGGGGGGACAGCAACGGAGCCCTTCGGGGGGACAGCAACGGAGCCCTTCGGGGGGACAGCAACGGAGCCCTTCGGGGGGACAGCAACGGAGCCCTTCGGGGGGACAGCAACGGAGCCCTTCGGGGGGACAGCAACGGAGCCCTTCGGGGGGACAGCAACGGAGCCCTTCGGGGGGACAGCAACGGAGCCCTTCGGGGGGACAGCAACGGAGCCCTTCGGGGGGACAGCAACGGAGCCCTTCGGGGGGGACTGCAACGGAGCCCTTCGGGGGGGACTGCAACGGAGCCCTTCGGTCGGGACTGCAACGGAGCCCTTCGGGGGGGACTGCAAAGGAGCCCTTCGGGGGGGACTGCAACGGAGCCCTTCGGGGGGACTGCAACGGAGCCCTTCAGGGGGGACTGCAACGGAGCCCTTCGGGGGGACTGCAACAAAGCCCTTCTCGGGACTGCAATGGTTATAGGCCCTGGCCGCCTGCTGTGCCCTTCCCCCAACATGCTACCTGCCATACCTGTCCTGACGGACCACTTGCCTGGTCAGTCCCTCGACGGGTGGCATGACATTTGGGGACCGACACGGCAAGTGGCCCTTCGGGGGGACTGCAACGGCGCCCTTCGGGGGGACTGCAACGGCGCCCTTCGGGGGGACTGCAACGGCGCCCTTCGGGGGGACTGCAACGGCGCCCTTCGAGGGGACTGCAACGGCGCCCTTCGAGGGGACTGCAACGGCGCCCTTCGGGGGGACTGCAACGGCGCCCTTCGGGGGGACTGCAACGGAGCCCTTCGGGGGGACTGCAACGGAGCCCTTCGGGGGGACTGCAACGGAGCCCTTCGGGGGGACTGCAACGGAGCCCTTCGGGGGGACTGCAACGGAGCCCTTCGGGGGGACTTCAACGGAGCCCTTCGGGGGGACTGCAACGGAGCCCTTCGGGGGGACTGCAACAGAGCCCTTCGGGGGGACTGCAACGGAGCCCTTCTGGGGGACTGCAACGGAGCCCTTCGGGGGAATGCAACGGAGCCCTTCGGGGGGACTGCAACGGAGCCCTTCGGGGGACTGCAACGGCGCCCTTCGGGGGGACTGCAACGGAGCCCTTCGGGGGGACTGCAACGGAGCCCTTCGGGGGGACTGCAACGGAGCCCTTCGGGGGGACTGCAACGGAGCCCTTCGGGGGGACTGCAACAGAGCCCTTCGGGGGACCACAACGGCGTCCTTCGGGGGACCACAACGGCGCCCTTCGGGGGACCACAACGGCGCCCTTCGGGGGACCACAACGGAGCCCTTCGTGGGGACCACAACGGAGCCCTTCGTGGGGACTACAACGGCTCGAGGCCCATCGGGTACTACAACGGCTCGAGGCCCATCGGAGGTCTACAACGGCTCGAGGCCCATCGGGGGACTACAACGGATCGAGGCCCATCGGGGGACTACAACGGCGGCTAGAGGCCCATCGGGGGACTACAACGGCTAGAGGCCCATCGGGGGACTACAACGGCTAGAGGCCCATCGGAGGACTACAACGGCAAGAACCCAGCTTGCCGTGGTCCGCCTCCTGTGCTTGCCACTCCACGGGCTGCTTGCCTTGTCAGTCCCCCAATGGGCGGCCTTACATCGGGGGACTGACATGGCAAGCAGCCCATCAGGGGACAGACAACAATAGGGGGACTACAACAGCAAGAGGCCCATCGGGGGACTAAAACGGCAAGAACCCAGCTTGCCGTGGTCCGCCTCCTGTGCTTGCCACTCGACGGGCTGCTTGCCTGGTCAGTCCTCCGATGGGCAGCCTGACATCGGGGGATTGACATGGCAAGCAGCCCATCAGGGGACTGACAGCAATCGGGGGACTACAACAGCTAGAGGCCCATCGGGGACTACAACGGCTAGAGGCCCATCGGGGGACTACAACAGCTAGAGGCCCATTGGGGGAGTAATACACCCCTTTTCCTACACATCTAAACTAACTGCAACTGAGTTCTACTACAAGGAAGCCTCCAGTGTTCCAGTGTTCCTCAAGTGCTTTTAACAGTGCATAACACAAGTAGCTTCACATATGCACACATGGAGTGATTAATATAAAAGTATTTTATATCTGTTGGCCTTCATACTACATGAGGTAAAACTGACCAGTGACGGGGCAATCAAGATATATTGTGTGTACTGGGCTTTAAATGAATGGTTATGTCATTTTTGCGCTTTTTCACTTGAGAAAAGAAGATCTTAAATGAAATATATATTTGCACATCTAAAGAAAAAAAAATCATGCATTTCAAGAATTTTGATTTAAGAGGCAGTGACTCCTAGCACCTTGTGCAGAGTTCTCCGTGTACTTACCTGCAACTGCTTCTTAGGATGACTAAGCAGCGGTTGATATGGGAACGATTTCTCTCATGTTAACATGTTTCCTGTGAAATGAATCAATGCAGTAAAGCTGGATAACATACACAAATCAGATTTCACACATTACTTTAAAATTTTGATACTTAGCCAACAATATTAGTTTTTTTAAGGCAGTCCTCTTCAGCATTAATGGCATAGCTGAAACTCTGCTATACCACTGCAAAAATAGGCCCTAAAGAGACTAAAAAAAGGTTCCCCTGGGGGGGTATTCCTCGGCTGTAGCTGCAGGCAATCCAGCGCTTGCTCCCCCAAAGCGTGCCACAATCCTGGCTCGACTGATGTATTTACCTTCCCTGGCTCCAGCGGGGGCGCTGCTGCGGCTCTCAGAACGGAGATAGGCTGAAATAGCCGATTTCTGTTGGGTCCGCTTTACTACGCAGGAGAGTGGTCCAACAGCGATCGGCTATTCCGTTTATCTCCGAGTGGAGAGCCAATGCGCCTGCGCTGGAGCCGGGAAGGTAAATATTTACATCCCCGCTGTTCGGAGGGGCACAGCAAGACCACTGTGGAACACAGGAGGACGGGGGACTCCTCAAAAGGATCTGGAGGCTTCCCCCACCCGAAGCGAGAAACCCCCAGGGGAACTTTTTTTAGTTGCAGGTTTTCTTTAATCACCCGAAGTCCCCGGGGCAAATTGCGGGGCTCCTTCCTGTTGGAGGCAGAGCTGTGAGCAGTCAGTAGCTCTGCCTCTCCTCGCATTAATCCCTGCTGATCGCCGCCTCTCCCCCGCCCCTCTCAGTCCTTTGAGTGGGGCAGGGGAGAGGCAGAGATCTGTGGAGATTGACGAGAATTGAGGCAGAACTACAACGCTACGCTCAGCCTCTCCAGGCAGCAAAATCCACAACTTTGAAGGTCATGGATTTTTGCCCCAGTATTTGGTGGCGATTAAGGTATCTTTTTGTTGCAGGATAGCAGCGTTTTAGCTATGCCATTAATGCTGAAGAGGACTACCTTAAAAAAGGTAATGTGTAGGCTTTAGACTCTTTAAGCAAACCTCAAATGTTGCCATGGTTTTCGGCAAGGTTTCTTAAAAGCTATGGCAGTCAGTAAATGTCTTGTGCAGTGATAAGGTAAATGTATTTAAGTGGAGTTACTCTGAATTCCTACTGAGAGCAAAAACTAGAAAGAAAAGCTAGTGCAGACTATTTCAGCGCTTACCTCCATCTGACGCACTCCTTCCTTGGTGCCTGTGATGTCAGTTTATCCAGCAGTGCTAAGGTTTCACAGATTAACACTATGTGGCCTACACATGTGCAGCCCAGAGCGAAAGTTGCTAGAACCATTATACATGTAAGAGCCAAAGTGCAAGCTTTAATAGAGTGTTAAAGGACCACTGAAGTGAGGTACATGGAGGCTACCATATTTATTTCCGTTTTGCCAGAAAATCCTGCTGATCTCTTTAGCTGAAATAGTATCTGAATAACACACTTGAAAAAAAAGAAAAACATAAGGCTAATCCAGTCAGACTTTAGTCAAACATCTGATCTGCATGCTTGCTCAGAGTCTGGCGAAAAGTATTTGAGGGAGAGTATAGGCAGGACAGCCAGGCAATATGAATGGTTTAAAAGTAAATATATCAGCCTCCATATCCCTCTCACTTCATGTGTGCTTTAATTTTTAGCCATCTCAAACTCACATTTAAACTTTCCCCCACAGGATAAAATTAACCCCTTTAATCATTTCTTTCAAGTTTTAGCATTACTTTTTTAACCTTGAGACAAGAGAATAAACCACACAACAAAATAAATAACTTTATTTCACAATCAACATACATTGTATCAAAAGAAATTGAAAGATTGTAAAAAAATGTATATATATATATATATATATATATATATAGATAGATAGATAGATAGATAGATAGATAGATAGATAGATAGAGAGAGAGAGAGAGAGAGAGAGAGAGAGAGAGAGAGAGAGAGAGAGAGAGAGATAGAGAGAAAATAGCTATACATAATTTGTGATTTTTCTTCTCAGCAATGGAACTTGCATTGGCCCAAGAACACTTTGTAAAAAAACGTAAAGGTTTCGCGAGAATGATATGGAGGCGGCCATATTTATTTCCTTGTAAACAATAGCAGTTGCCCGGCAACCCTATTGAGCTTGCATAAGTAGTTTGAGTCGAAACCCTGGAACAAGCATATGGCTAATCCAGTAAAACCGAAGTCAGTGTACCTGATCTGCTGCATGCTTATTCAGGGTCTATGGATCTAAGTATTCGAGACCCAGGATCAGGAAGACTGCCAGGTAATTGATATTGTTTATAAGGAAATGCATATGGCAGCATTCAATATCCTTTTCACCTCGGGTTCCCGTTAAAGCACATCTTAATTGAGGGATATGGAGGCTGCCATATTTATTTCCTTTCAAAGGAAATCAGTTGCCTGGCTATCCTGCTGATCCTCTGCCTCTAATACTTTTAGCCATAGACCCTGAGCAAGTATGCAGCAGATCAGGTGTTTCTGACATTGTCAGATCTGACAAGTTTAGCTGCATGCTTGTTTCTTGTGTTATTGAGACACTACTGCAGCCAAATCGATCAGCAGGGCTTCCAAGCAACTGGTATTGTTTACAAGAAAATAAATATGGCAGCCTCCATATCCCTCCCACTACAGTTGTCCTTTAGGAGATGAGCAACAAACAATGGAATACAATTTTTCTGTATTAATGCAAACTTGAGAAATTCAAGACAAGACAAACAACATTTATATAGCGCTTTTCTCTTGGCGGACTCAAAGCGCCAGAGCAGCAGCCACTAGGGTGCGCTCTATAGGCAGTAGCAGAGTTAGGGAGACTTGCCTAAGGTCTCCTACTGAATAGGTGCTGGCTTACTGAACAGGCAGAGCCGAGATTCAAACCCTGGTCTCCTGTGTCAGAGGCAGAGCCCTTAACCATTACACCATCAAGCAGCTTGGAAGTGGGTCAATAACATGCAGTTGGCCTAATTGTAAGTTGTATGCAATTACAGCAAATTTGCATCAGCCTGATCAATTAACGTCAACCTAAAGGTGCCCAGACAGATCAAATCTGATTAGAGAGGGATCTGTTGGCTACCCCATATACCGCAAGACAGTTCTGCCTTGCTATTCCATATATACTTCGACACCCCAAATGTTATCCTCCCGTCCATCCCCCCCTCCCCCAATGCCCCTGCTATGTAATCTCACCTGCTCCAGCTGCCACAGCTGCTCCTGGTCTCATTACTGGGTCACAAGCAAGCATGACAGCATCTCATCCCAAAATGTCATATGATCCTTAAAGAAAAAAGATGGACATCTGTAAACATATGTAAAACTCTGAAAAATACTAAATTCTTTACTAAGCAAGCAAATGAGGATAACTTCAAAGAAGCACATGTGTTACAAATAAGGCTGTGTTCCCACTAGAGCGGAGAATGGACTTTTTTTGTCCATCTTCTGCTCATTGCTAAACGGACAGTGAACAGCTCCTATTTTTAAATAGAAGCTGCTGGCACTTGTCATGGATCCATAACAGTAAGCTGACTGCACTTCTGTGCAGTCCGCGATAATCCCGGGCAGGCAGATGTGTTCCCTCATATAGCCTATGGGGAGCACATCCACCCCAGGCTCCAGCCGTACCATCTGAGCGGATTCTACACTGTTCCCGCTAGCCACGTGTGTTCCGGCAAAAAGTGGAAACAGTCTTCGAGGTAAAGACATGCAGATATTGCCAACAATTAGAAAAATAGATATCACTTAAACACAGATATTCCCAATTATAAGAAAAAAAATACCAAAAGGGAAAAATATCAGGGACATTCAATTGACAGCGGTAGGCAGATAATGGCATTCATGTGTGGTGGATGCGGTATAACAGCGTACAACATCCCAAAGAACTGCATGCAGTGCGTTACTGCAAAACGTGTTAAAAGAGAAGACAATTTTTAATGGATTGTATGCTTCACTGTGTGCAACACAACCTGCTGCTAACGTGCTACATTGCTTTCCCGCTGTCACAGGGAATAACAGGCAGACATTACCAGCAATGACCGGCATATGTCACATTTACAGTATAAACGATTTGCAGGCATTGCCAAGTGTAGGCAAAAAGCAATGACCTGCATATATTATCAGTAATGACCAGCAGAGAGGAATTATCTGCAGATCTTACACTCAGCATTGCCAGCGATGACCCACAGGCATTACCACATTGCCAAAATGACCTCTAGGCATTAGCAAATGGCCTGCAGACATTGCCAGGTGACCTGCAGGCATAGCCAATGGAAGGCAGACCGTGATGACCTGCAGACATTACCAAGAACAAACCACAATGATCTGCAGACATTGCCAAATGACATGCAGCCATTACCAATAGCAAGAAGAAAGCAATGACCTGCAGAAATTACAAATGCCAGGCATTGCCAGGTGACCTGCAGGTATGGCCAAATGACCTGCTAGTGTAACGAATGGTAGGCAGAAAGCAAAGACCGGCAAGACATTACCACATTGCCAGAGGACCTGCAGACATTGCCAGAGGACCTGCAGACATTGCCAGAGGACCTGCAGACATTGCCAGAGGACCTGCAGACATTGCCAGAGGACCTGCAGACATTGTCAGAGGACCTGCAGACATTGTCAGAGGACCTGCAGACATTGTCAGAGGACCTGCAGACATTGCCAGAGGACCTGCAGACATTGCCAGAGGACCTGCAGACATTGCCAGAGGACCTGCAGACATTGTCAGAGGACCTGCAGACATTGTCAGAGGACCTGCAGACATTGTCAGAGGACCTGCAGACATTGTCAGAGGACCTGCAGACATTGTCAGAGGACCTGCAGACATTGCCAGAGGACCTGCAGGCAGAAAGGGATAGCCGGCACTCATTGCAATGACCTGTAAACCTTACCAGCAATAGCCTGCAGACAGCTATGGCAGGCAGACATTACCACATTGTAAATTGACATGCACACAATGCCAGGTGACCTGCTGGCATAGCTAATGGTAGGCAGACAGCAATGACCTGCAGACATTGGCCAAAGGACCTGCAGAAAACAATGACCTGCAACCATAGTCAATGGTAGGCAGAAAGCAATAAACGGCCGTCATTAACAGCTGACCCGCAGACAGAAAGCGATAGCCTGCACACATTGAAATGACCTATAGACAGGAATACCCTGCAGGCAGACAGCGATGGCAGGCAGACATTACCGCATTGTCAAATGACACGCACACAATGCCAGGTGACCTGCAGGCATAGCCAATGGTAGGCAGACAGAAATGATCTGTATAAATTACCAACAGACATTATCAGCAATGGCCTGCAGACATTACCATCCATGACCTGCAGGCAGACAGCAATGGCCTGCAGACATTACCATCCATGACCTGCAGGCAGACAGCAATGGCCTGCAGACATTACCATCCATGACCTGCAGGCAGACAGCAATGGCCTGCAGACATTACCATCCATGACCTGCAGGCAGACAGCAATGGCCTGCAGACATTACCATCCATGACCTGCAGGCAGACAGCAATGGCCTGCAGACATTACCATCCATGACCTGCAGGCAGACAGCAATGACCTGCACACATTACCGCATTGTCAAATGACATGCACACAATATCAGGTGACCTGCAGGCATAGCAAATGCCCGGCAGACATGGGCAAATGGTATGCAGACATTACCTGCAATAACCTGCAGACAGTTAGTGCCAGGTCACCTGCAGACAGTTAGTGCCAGGTCACCTGCAGACAGTTAGTGCCAGGTCACCTGCAGACAGTTAGTGCCAGGTCACCTGCAGACAGTTAGTGCCAGGTCACCTGCAGACAGTTAGTGCCAGGTCACCTGCAGACAGTTAGTGCCAGGTCACCTGCAGACAGTTAGTGCCAGGTCACCTGCAGACAGTTAGTGCCAGGTCACCTGCAGACAGTGCCAGGTCACCTGCAGACAGTGCCAGGTCACCTGCAGACAGTGCCAGGTCACCTGCAGACAGTGCCAGGTCACCTGCAGACAGTGCCAGGTCACCTGCAGACAGTGCCAGGTCACCTGCAGACAGTGCCAGGTCACCTGCAGACAGTGCCAGGTCACCTGCAGACAGTGCCAGGTCACCTGCAGACAGTGCCAGGTCACCTGCAGACAGTGCCAGGTCACCTGCAGACAGTGCCAGGTCACCTGCAGGCAGTGCCAGGTCACCTGCAGGCAGTGCCAGGTCACCTGCAGGCAGTGCCAGGTCACCTGCAGGCAGTGCCAGGTAACCTGCAGGCAGTGCCAGGTGACCTGCAGACATTGCCAGGTGACCTGCAGGCATGGCCAAATGATCTGCAAGCATAGTCAATGCTAAGCAGAATGCAATGACCTGCAGACATTACAAGCAACGACCTGCAGGTATTACCAATAGATGGCAGAAATGACCTGAAGACATTACCAGCGATGACTGGCAGACAGCAATAACCTGCAGACATTACCACATTGGCCAAATGACCTGCAGGTATGACCAGCAAAAAGCCCAGACTGACAGGCATGGGCCAATGACCTGCAGACGCCACCCGCAATGCAACGGCCTGCAGACGCCACCCGCAATGCAACGGCCTGCAGACGCCACCCGCAATGCAACGGCCTGCAGACGCCACCCGCAATGCAACGGCCTGCAGACGCCACCCGCAATGCAACGGCCTGCAGACGCCACCCGCAATGCAACGGCCTGCAGACGCCACCCGCAATGCAACGGCCTGCAGACGCCACCCGCAATGCAACGGCCTGCAGACGCCACCCGCAATGCAACGGCCTGCAGACGCCACCCGCAATGCAACGGCCTTTGTCTACCCGACTGCTATAAATACTGCATCTGCTTAGGGACTAGGCTTTTGATGGACACTGACATTCTTTGGCGGTTATTCTATTACTGGATAGTCCCTGTGACGGCTCATGTATGTTTTTGATAATGAAGATTTCTATGAGTTTTGGAAGAAATCCCTGAGTGTGCTGGTCCTTTTGGACTTTATTACTAGCAAAGACCAACAAACCGCAATCACCTGCAGACATTACCAGGGATGACATGCAGAAAGCAATAATCTGCAGACATTAGCCAAAATACCTTCAGACATTGTCAATGGTAGGCAGAGAGTGATGACCTGCTGACATTAGCCAGGTGACCTGCAGACAGCCAGGTGACTTGCAAGCATAGTCAATAGTAGGCAGACGGCAATAGCCTGCAGGTGTTGCCAAATGACCTGTAAGCATTATCAAATGACCTGCAGGGATGGCCAATGGTAGGCAGACAGCGATGACCTGCAGCCATGGCCAATGGTAGGCAGACAGCGATGACCTGCACACACTACCAGCAATGACCTGCAGACACTGCCAAATAACCTGCAGGTATTACCAATAGCAGGCAGGCAGCAATGACCTGAAGACATTACCAGCGATGACTGGCAGACAGCAATGACCTGCAGACATTGCCAGCTGACCAGCAGACATGGGCAAATGACCTACGGACAACCCCAGCAATGCAGCCACCAGCAGACATTATCAATGGCAGGCAGACAGCGATGGCCTGCACACACTACCAGCGATGACCGGCAGACATAACCACATTGCCAGGTGACCTGCAGGCGTAGCCAAAGGTAGGCAGAAAGCAATGAACTGCAGACATAACCAGACTGGCAGACCGCAATAGCCTGCAGGCATTGCCAAATGACCTGCAGGCAGACAGCTATGGCCTGTAGACATTACCAGTGATGACCGGCAGACCGCAATGACCTGCAGACATAGCCAGCAATAGACTGCAGACATTACCATCAATTAGCTGCAGGCAAAAAGCAATACCCTGCACACATTGCCATGACCTGCAGGCAGAAAGCAATAGCCTGCACACATTGCAATAACCTGCAAACAGAAAGCAATAGCCTGCACACATTGCAATGCCCTGCACACATTACTGCATTGTCAAATGACATGCACACAATGCCAGGTGACCTGCAGGCATAGCCAATGGTAGGCAGACGGCAAATGACCTGCAGAAATGGGCAAATGACCTGCAGACATTACCAACAACCAGCAGAAAGCAATAGCCTGCAGGTGTTGCCAAATGACCTGAGAGCATTATCAAATGATCTGCAGGCATTGCCAGGTGACCTGCAGGCACGGCCAAATGACCTGCTAGCATAGTCTGGTAAGCAGATGGCAATGACCTGCAGACATTACCAACAATGACCAGCAAACAGCAATGACCTGCTGACATTGCCAAATGACCTGCAGGTATTACCAATAAAAGGCAGCAATGACATGGAGACATTACCAGCGATGACTGGCAGACAGCAATAACCCGCAGACATTACCAGCGATGCAATGACCTGCAGACATTGGCCAGATGACCTGCAGGTAGGACCAGCAAAAAGCACTGACCTACAGGCATGGGCCAATGACCTCCAGACAACCCCAGCAATGCAATGACCTCCAGACAACCCGAGCAATGCAATGACCTCCAGACAACCCGAGCAATGCAATGACCTCCAGACAACTCCAAGGACCTGCAGACGCCACCCGCAATGCAAGGACCTGCAGACGCCACCCGCAATGCAAGGACCTGCAGACGCCACCCGCAATGCAAGGACCTGCAGACGCCACCCGCAATGCAAGGACCTGCAGACGCCACCCGCAATGCAAGGACCTGCAGACGCCACCCGCAATGCAAGGACCTGCAGACGCCACCCGCAATGCAAGGACCTGCAGACGCCACCCGCAATGCAAGGACCTGCAGACGCCACCCGCAATGCAAGGACCTGCAGACGCCACCCGCAATGCAAGGACCTGCAGACGCCACCCGCAATGCAAGGACCTGCAGACGCCACCCGCAATGCAAGGACCTGCAGACGCCACCCGCAATGCAAGGACCTGCAGACGCCACCCGCAATGCAAGGACCTGCAGACGCCACCCGCAATGCAAGGACCTGCAGACGCCACCCGCAATGCAAGGACCTGCAGACGCCACCCGCAATGCAAGGACCTGCAGACGCCACCCGCAATGCAAGGACCTGCAGACGCCACCCGCAATGCAAGGACCTGCAGACGCCACCCGCAATGCAAGGACCTGCAGACGCCACCCGCAATGCAAGGACCTGCAGACGCCACCCGCAATGCAAGGACCTGCAGACGCCACCCGCAATGCAAGGACCTGCAGACGCCACCCGCAATGCAAGGACCTGCAGACGCCACCCGCAATGCAAGGACCTGCAGACGCCACCCGCAATGCAAGGACCTGCAGACGCCACCCGCAATGCAAGGACCTGCAGACGCCACCCGCAATGCAAGGACCTGCAGACGCCACCCGCAATGCAAGGACCTGCAGACGCCACCCGCAATGCAAGGACCTGCAGACGCCACCCGCAATGCAAGGACCTGCAGACGCCACCCGCAATGCAAGGACCTGCAGACGCCACCCGCAATGCAAGGACCTGCAGACGCCACCCGCAATGCAAGGACCTGCAGACGCCACCCGCAATGCAAGGACCTGCAGACGCCACCCGCAATGCAAGGACCTGCAGACGCCACCCGCAATGCAAGGACCTGCAGACGCCACCCGCAATGCAAGGACCTGCAGACGCCACCCGCAATGCAAGGACCTGCAGACGCCACCCGCAATGCAAGGACCTGCAGACGCCACCCGCAATGCAAGGACCTGCAGACGCCACCCGCAATGCAAGGACCTGCAGACGCCACCCGCAATGCAAGGACCTGCAGACGCCACCCGCAATGCAATGACCTGCAGACGCCACCCGCAATGCAATGACCTGCAGACGTCACCCGCAATGCAACGACCTGCAGACGCCACCCGCAATGCAACGACCTGCAGAAGCCACACTAGCCAGATGACCTTCAGACATTGTCAATGGTAGGCAGAGAGCAATGCCCTGCAGACATTGGACAAATGACCTGCAGACATAGCCAGGTGACCTGCAGATAGCAATGACCTCCAGGCATAGCCAATGGTAGACAGACAGCAATGACCTGCAGGCATAGCCAATGGTAGGCAGACAGCAATGACCTGCAGGCATTACCAGCAACAACTGGCAGACAGCAATAGCCTGCAGGTGTTGCCAAATGACCTGTAAGCATTATCAAATGACCTGCAGGCATGACCAATGGTAGGCAGACAGCGATGACCTGCAGCCATGGCCAATGGTAGGCAGACAGCGATGACCTGCACACACTACCAGCAATGACCTGCAGACACTGCCAAATAACCTGCAGGTATTACCAATAGCAGGCAGGCAGCAATGACCTGGAGACATTACCAGCGATGACTGGCAGACAGCAATGACCTGCAGACATTGCCAGCTGACTAGCAGACATGGGCAAATGACCTACGGACAACACCAGCAATGCAACCGCCAGCAGACATCATCAATGGCAGGCAGACAGCAATAGCCTGCACACACTACCAGCGATGACTGGCAGACATTACCACATTGCCAAATGACCTGCAGGCAGACAGCAATGGCCTGTAGACATTACCAGTGATGACCGGCAGACCGCAATGCCCTGCAGACATTACCAGCAATAGACTGCAGACATTACCATTATTTTTATTATTATTATTTATTTATAAAGCGCCAACATATTCCGTGGCGCTGTACAATGTAAGAAAACAAACAAGGGATACATAAATGATACAGACAATGATATACATCAAATATGAGCACTGATACAAAATACAGCACTGCTGATTACAATTTGATTTAACATGATGACTAAAATGTATAAATGTCTAACAGTGTGCAAGCAATTAAATTAATAACAGTCCATGACACAAAAGGATGGGAACCATCAATGAGCTGCAGGCAGAAAGCAATACCCTGCACACATTGCCATGACCTGCAGGCAGAAAGCAATAGCCTGCATACATTGCAATGACCTGCACACATTACCGCATTGTCAAATGACATGCACACAATGCCAGGTGACCTGCAGATATAGCCAATGGTAGACAGACGGCAAATGAACTGCAGACATGAGCAAATGACCTGCAGACATTACCAACAACCAGCAGACAGCAATAGTCTGCAGGTGTTGCCAAATGACCTGCAACCATTATCAAATGATCTGCAGGCATTGCCAGGTGACCTGCAGGCACGGCCAAATGACCTGCAAGCATATTCAATGGTAAGCAGATGGCAATGACCTGCAGACATTACCAGCAACGACCAGCACACAGCAATGACCTGCAGAGATTACCAGCAACAACCAGCAGACATCAATAGCCTGCCGGTGTTGCCAAATGACCTGTAAGCATTATCAAATGACCTTGACCTGCAGGCATGGCCAATGGTAGGCAGACAGCGATGACCTGCAGACATTGCCAGCTGACCAGCAGACATGGGCAAATGACCTAGGGACAACACCAGCAATGCAACCGCCAGCAGACATTATCAATGGCAGGCAGACAGCGATGGCCTGCACACACTACCAGCGATGACTGGCAGACATTACCAAATGAGCTCCAGGCATGGCCAGGTGACCTGCTGGCATAGTCAATGGCAGACAACACCAGAAATGACCTGCAGACAACACCAGAAATGACCTGCAGACAACACCAGAAATGACCTGCAGACAACACCAGAAATGACCTGCAGACAACACCAGAAATGACCTGCAGACAACACCAGAAATGACCTGCAGACATTATCAAGGGCAGACAGACAGTGATGTGCTGCAGACATTACCACATTGCCAGGTGACCTGCAGGCGTGGCCAATGGTAGGCAGAAAGCAATGAACTGCAGACATTACCAGACTGGCAGACCGCAATAGCCTGCAGGCATTGACAAATGACCTGCAGGCAGACAGCAATGGCCTGTAGACATTACCAGTGATGACCGGCAGACCACAATGACCTGCAGACATTACCAGCAATAGACTGCAGACATTACCATCAATGAGCTGCAGGCAGAAAGCAATACCCTGCGCACATTGCCATGACCTGCAGGCAGAAAGCAATAGCCTGCATACGTTGCAATGACCTGCACACATTACCGCATTGTCAAATGACATGCACACAATGCCAGGTGACCTGCAGGCATAGCCAATGGTAGGCAGATGGCAAATGACCTGCAGACATGAGCAAATGACCTGCAGACATTACCAACAACCAGCAGACAGCAATAGCCTGCAGGTGTTGCCAAATGACCTGCAAGCATTATCAAATGATCTGCAGGCATTGCCAGGTGACCTGCAGGCACGGCCAAATGACCTGCAAGCATATTCAATGGTAAGCAGGTGGCAATGACCTGCAGACATTACCAGCAACGACCAGCAAAGAGCAATGACCTGCAGAGATTACCAGCAACAACCAGCAGACATCAATAGCCTGCCGGTGTTGCCAAATGACCTGTAAGCATTATCAAATGACCTTGACCTGCAGGCATGGCCAATGGTAGGCAGACAGCGATGACCTACAGACATTGCCAGCTGACCAGCAGACATGGCAAATGACCTAGGGACAACACCAGCAATGCAACCGCCAGCAGACATTATCAATGGCAGGCAGACAGCATCGGCCTGCACACACTACCAGCGATGACTGGCAGACATTAACACATTGCCAAATGACCTCCAGGCATGGCCAGGTGACCTGCTGGCATAGTTAATGGCAGGCAAGCAGCAATGACCTGCAGACAGCACCAGAAATGACCTGCAGACAGCACCAGAAATGACCTGCAGACAGCACCAGAAATGACCTGCAGACAGCACCAGAAATGACCTGCAGACAGCACCAGAAATGACCTGCAGACAGCACCAGAAATGACCTGCAGACAGCACCAGAAATGACCTGCAGACAGCACCAGAAATGACCTGCAGACAGCACCAGAAATGACCTGCAGACAGCACCAGAAATGACCTGCAGACAGCACCAGAAATGACCTGCAGACAGCACCAGAAATGACCTGCAGACAGCACCAGAAATGACCTGCAGACAGCACCAGAAATGACCTGCAGACAGCACCAGAAATGACCTGCAGACATTATCAAGGGCAGGCAGACAGCGATGGGCTGCAGACATTACCACATTGCCAGGTGACCTGCAAGCGTAGCCAATGGTAGGCAGAAAGCAACGAACTGCAGACATTACCAGACTGGCAGACCGCAATAGCCTGCAGGCATTGCCAAATGACCTGCAGGCAGACAGCAATGGCCTGTAGACATTACCAGTGATGACCGGCAGACCGCAATGACCTGCAGACATAACCAGCAATAGACTGCAGACATAACCAGCAATAGACTGCAGACATTACCATCAAAGAGCTGCAGGCAGAAAGCAATACCCTGCACACATTGCCATGACCTGCAGGCAGAAAACAATAGCCTGCACACATTACCGCATTGTCAAATGACATGCACACAATGCCAGGAGACCTGCAGATATAGCCAATGGTAGGCAGACGGCAAATGACCTGCAGACATGAGCAAATGACCTGCAGACATTACCAATGACCTGCAGACATTACCAACAACCAGCAGACAGCAATAGCCTGAAGGTGTTGCCAAATGACCTGCAAGCATTATCAAATGATCTGCAGGCATTGCCAGGTGACCTGCAGGCACGGCCAAATGACCTGCAAGCATAGTCAATGGTAAGCAGATGGCAATGACCTGCAGACATTACCAGCAACGACCAGCAAACAGCAATGACCTTCAGACATTACCAGCAACAACCGGCAGACAGCAATAGCCTGCAGGTGTTGCCAAATGACCTGTAAGCATTATCAAATGACCTTGACCTGCAGGCATGGCCAATGGTAGGCAGACAGCGATGACCTGCAGCCATGGCCAATGGTAGGCAGACAGCGAAGACCTGCAGCCATGGCCAATGGTAGGCAGACAGCGAAGACCTGCAGCCATGGCCAATGGTAGGCAGACAGCGATGACCTGCACACACTACCAGCAATGACCTGCACACACTACCAGCAATGACCTGCAGACACTGCCAAATAACCTGCAGGTATTACCAATAGCAGGCAGGCAGCAATGACCTGGAGACATTACCAGCGATGACTGGCAGACAGCAATGACCTGCAGACATTCCCAGCTGACCAGCAGACATGGGCAAATGACCTACGGACAACACCAGCAATGCAACCGCCAGCAGACATATCAATGGCAGGCAGACAGCGATGGCCTGCACACACTACCAGGGATGACTGGCAGACATTACCACATTGCCAAATGAGCTCCAGGCATGGCCAGGTGACCTGCTGGCATAGTCAATGGCAGGCAAGCAGCAATGACCTGCACACAACACCCGAAACGACCTGCAGACAACACCCGAAACGACCTGCAGACAACACCCGAAACGACCTGCAGACAACACCCGAAACGACCTGCAGACAACACCCGAAACGGCCTGCAGACAACACCCGAAACGGCCTGCAGACAACACCCGAAACGGCCTGCAGACAACACCCGAAACGACCTGCAGACTACACCCGAAACGACCTGCAGACTACACCCGAAACGACCTGCAGACAACACCCGAAACGACCTGCAGACAGAACCAGAAATGACCTGCAGACAGAACCAGAAATGACCTGCAGACAGCACCAGAAATGACCTGCAGACAGCACCAGAAATGACCTGCAGACAGCACCAGAAATGACCTGCAGACAGCACCAGAAATGACCTGCAGACAGCACCAGAAATGACCTGCAGACATTATCAAGGGCAGGCAGACAGCGATGGGCTGCAGACATTACCACATTGCCAGGTGACCTGCAAGCGTAGCCAATGGTAGGCAGAAAGCAATGAACTGCAGACATTACAAGACTGGCAGACCGCAATAGCCTGCAGGCATTGCCAAATGACCTGCAGGCAGACCACAATGACCTGCAGACATAACCAGCAATAGACTGCAGACATTACCATCAATGAGCTGCAGGCAGAAAGCAATACCCTGCACACATTGCCATGACCTGCAGGCAGAAAACAATAGCCTGCACACATTGCCATGACATGCACACATTACTGCATTGTCAAATGACATGCACACAATGCCAGGTGACCTGCAGGCATAGCCAATGGTAGGCAGACGGGAAATGACCTGCAGACATGAGCAAATGACCTGCAGACATTACCAACAACCAGCAGACAGCAATAGCCTGCAGGTGTTGCCATATGACCTGCAAGCATTATCAAATGATCTGCAGGCATTGCCAGGTGACCTTCAGGCACGGCCAAATGACCTGCAAGCATATTCAATGGTAAGCAGATGGCAATGACCTGCAGACATTACCAGCAACGACCAGCAAACAGCAATGACCTGCAGAGATTACCAGCAACAACCGGCAGACATCAATAGCCTGCCGGTGTTGCCAAATGACCTGTAAGCAATATCAAATGACCTTGACCTGCAGGCATGGCCAATGGTAGGCAGACAGCGATGACCTACAGACATTGCCAGCTGACCAGCAGACATGGGCAAATGACCTAGGGACAACACCAGCAATGCAACCGCCAGCAGACATTATCAATGGCAGGCAGGCAGGCAGACAGCATCGGCCTGCACACACTACCAGCGATGACTGGCAGACATAAACACATTGCCAAATGACCTCCAGGCATGGCCAGGTGACCTGCTGGCATAGTCAATGGCAGGCAAGCAGCAATGACCTGCAGACAGCACCAGAAATGACCTGCAGACAGCACCAGAAATGACCTGCAGACAGCACCAGAAATGACCTGCAGACAGCACCAGAAATGACCTGCAGACAGCACCAGAAATGACCTGCAGACAGCACCAGAAATGACCTGCAGACAGCACCAGAAATGACCTGCAGACAGCACCAGAAATGACCTGCAGACAGCACCAGAAATGACCTGCAGACAGCACCAGAAATGACCTGCAGACAGCACCAGAAATGACCTGCAGACAGCACCAGAAATGACCTGCAGACAGCACCAGAAATGACCTGCAGACAGCACCAGAAATGACCTGCAGACAGCACCAGAAATGACCTGCAGACAGCACCAGAAATGACCTGCAGACAGCACCAGAAATGACCTGCAGACAGCACCAGAAATGACCTGCAGACAGCACCAGAAATGACCTGCAGACAGCACCAGAAATGACCTGCAGACATTATCAAGGGCAGGCAGACAGCGATGGGCTGCAGACATTACCACATTGCCAGGTGACCTGCAAGCGTAGCCAATGGTAGGCAGAAAGCAATGAACTGCAGACATTACCAGACTGGCAGACCGCAATAGCCTGCAGGCATTGCCAAATGACCTGCAGGCAGACAGCAATGGCCTGTAGACATTACCAGTGATGACCGGCAGACCGCAATGACCTGCAGACATAACCAGCAATAGACTGCAGACATAACCAGCAATAGACTACAGACATTACCATCAATGAGCTGCAGGCAGAAAGCAATACCCTGCACACATTGCCATGACCTGCAGGCAGAAAACAATAGCCTGCACACATTACCGCATTGTCAAATGACATGCACACAATGCCAGGTGACCTGCAGATATAGCCAATGGTAGGCAGACGGCAAATGACCTGCAGACATGAGCAAATGACCTGCAGACATTACCAAAAACCAGCAAACAGCAATGACCTTCAGATATTACCAGCAACAACCGGCAGACAGCAATAGCCTGCAGGTGTTGCCAAATGACCTGTAAGCATTATCAAATGACCTTGACCTGCAGGCATGGCCAATGGTAGGCAGACAGCGATGACCTGCAGGCATGGCCAATGGTAGGCAGACAGCGATGACCTGCAGCCATGGCCAATTGTAGGCAGACAGCGATGACCTGCACACACTACCAGCAATGACCTGCAGACACTGCCAAATAACCTGCAGGTATTACCAATAGCAGGCAGGCAGCAATGACCTGGAGACATTACCAGCGATGACTGGCAGACAGCAATGACCTGCAGACATTGCCAGCTGACCAGCAGACATGGGCAAATGACCTACGGAAAACACCAGCAATGCAACCGCCAGCAGACATATCAATGGCAGGCAGACAGCGATGGCCTGCACACACTACCAGCGATGACTGGCAGACATTACCACATTGCCAAATGAGCTCCAGGCATGGCCAGGTGACCTGCTGGCATAGCCAATGGCAGGCAAGCAGCAATGACCTGCAGACAACACCAGAAATGACCTGCAGACAACACCAGAAATGACCTGCAGACAACACCAGAAATGACCTGCAGACAACACCAGAAATGACCTGCAGACAACACCAGAAATGACCTGCAGACAACACCAGAAATGACCTGCAGACATTATCAAGGGCAGGCAGACAGCGATGGGCTGCAGACATTACCACATTGCCAGGTGACCTGCAAGCGTAGCCAATGGTAGGCAGAAAGCAATGAACTGCAGACATTACAAGACTGGCAGACCGCAATAGCCTGCAGGCATTGCCAAATGACCTGCAGGCAGACCACAATGACCTGCAGACATAACCAGCAATAGACTGCAGACATTACCATCAATGAGCTGCAGGCAGAAAGCAATACCCTGCACACATTGCCATGACCTGCAGGCAGAAAACAATAGCCTGCACACATTGCAATGACATGCACACATTACTGCATTGTCAAATGACATGCACACAATGCCAGGTGACCTGCAGGCATAGCCAATGGTAGGCAGACAGCAAATGACCTGCAGACAACACCAGAAATGACCTGCAGACAACACCAGAAATGACCTGCAGACAACACCAGAAATGACCTGCAGACATTATCAAGGGCAGGCAGACATTACCACATTGCCAGGTGACCTGCAAGTGTAGCCAATGGTAGGCAGAAAGCAATGAACTGCAGACATTACCAGACTGGCAGACCGCAATAGCCTGCAGGCATTGCCAAATGACCTGCAAGCAGACCACAATGACCTGCAGACATAACCAACAATAGACTGCAGACATTACCATCAATGAGCTGCAGGCAGAAAGCAATACCCTGCACACATTGCCATGACCTGCAGGCAGAAAACAATAGCCTGCACACATTGCAATGACATGCACACATTACTGCATTGTCAAATGACATGCACACAATGCCAGGTGACCTGCAGGCATAGCCAATGGTAGGCAGACGGCAAATGACCTGCAGACATGAGCAAATGACCTGCAGACATTACCAACAACCAGCAGACAGCAATAGCCTGCAGGTGTTGCCAAATGACCTGCAAGCATTATCAAATGATCTGCAGGCATTGCCAGGTGACCTGCAGGCACGGCCAAATGACCTGCAAGAAAAGTCAGTGGTAAGCAGATGGCAATGACCTGCAGACATTACCAGCAACGACCAGCAAACAGCAATAACCCGCAGACATTACCAGCAACGACCAGCAAACAGCAATAACCCGCAGACATTACCAGCGATGCGATGACCTGCAGACATTGGCCAGATGACCTGCAGGTATGACCAGCAAAAAGCACTGACCGGCAGGCATGGGCCAGATGACCGGCAGGTATGACCAGCAAAAAGCACTGACCGGCAGGCATGGGCCAGATGACCTGCAGGTATGACCAGCAAAAAGCACTGACCGGCAGGCATGGGCCAGATGACCTGCAGGTATGACCAGCAAAAAGCACTGACCGGCAGGCATGGGCCAGATGACCTGCAGGTATGACCAGAAAAAAGCACTGACCGGCAGGCATGGGCCAGATGACCTGCAGACGCCACCCGCAGTGCAATGACCTGCAGACGCCACCCGCAGTGCAATGACCTGCAGACGCCACCCGCAGTGCAATGACCTGCAGACGCCACCCGCAGTGCAATGACCTGCAGACGCCACCCGCAGTGCAATGACCTGCAGACGCCACCCGCAGTGCAATGACCTGCAGACGCCACCCGCAGTGCAATGACCTGCAGACGCCACCCGCAGTGCAATGACCTGCAGACGCCACCCGCAGTGCAATGACCTGCAGACGCCACCCGCAGTGCAATGACCTGCAGACGCCACCCGCAGTGCAATGACCTGCAGACGCCACCCGCAGTGCAATGACCTGCAGACGCCACCCGCAGTGCAATGACCTGCAGACGCCACCCGCAGTGCAATGACCTGCAGACGCCACCCGCAGTGCAATGACCTGCACACAATGCCAGGTGACCTGCAGGCATAGCCAACGGTAGGCAATGACCTGCAGACATTACCAGAGATGACATGCAGACCCGCAATGAACTGCAGACATTACCAGCGATGACATGCAGACAGCAATAACCTGCAGACACTAGCCAAATGACCTTCAGATATTGTAAATGGTAGGCAGAGAGCGATGCCCTGCAGACATAGGACAAATGACCTGCAGACAGCCAGGTGACCTGCAGATAGCAATGACCTCCAGGCATAGCCAATGGTAGGCAGACAGCAATGACCTGCAGGCATAGCCAATGGTAGGCAGACAGCAATGACCTGCAGACATTACCAGCAACAACCGGCAGACAGCAATAGCCTGCAGGTGTTGCCAAATGACCTGTAAGCATTATCAAATGATCTGCAGGCACTGCCAATGGTAGGCAGACAGCGATGACCTGCAGCCATGGCCAACGGTAGGCAGACAGCGATGACCTGCACACACTACCAGCAATGACCTGCAGACACTGCCAAATAACCTGCAGGTATTACCAATAGCAGGCAGCAATGATCTGGAGACATTACCAGCGATGACTGGCAGGCAGCAATGACCTGCAGAAATTGCCAGCGAACAAGCAGACATGGGCAAATGACCTAGGGACAACACCAGCAATGCAATCGCCAGCAGACAATCAATGGCAGGCAGACAGTGATGGCCTGCACACACTACCAGCGATGACCGGCAGACATTACCACATTGCCAAATGACAGCCAGGCATGGCCAGGTGACCTGCAGGCATAGTCAATGGCAGGCAAGCAGCAATGACCTGCAGACATTATCAAGGGCAGGCAGACAGCGATGAGCTGCAGACATTACCATATTGCCAGGTGACCTGCAGGCGTAGCCAATGGTAGACAGAAAGCAATGAACTGCAGACATTACCAGACTGGCAGACCGCAATAGCCTGCAGGCATTGCCAAATGACCTGCAGGCAAACAGCAATGGCCTGTAGACATTACCAGCAATAGACTGCAGGCATTACCAGCAATACCATGCAGGTGTTGCCACCAAAGGCAGGCAGACAGCGACGGCCTGCAGACATTACCAGAGATGACCTGGTAGACCTGCAAACATTAAAGGACACCCGAAGTGAAAATGAATGAAAAACAATTGCATCTATCTTCCTTCTACTAAAAATGATATTCCACAGTTTTATTTTATATTTAAATCTACTTTTTAAGTTTTAACGGTTTTATTGTTTTTGCTCAATGACACATTCATTGAACTATGCCAGAGTCAAAATCTAAGAAATATTGACCCTTTTTATCTCTTTCCTGCTTTCAGAAGCCATTTTCTACTAGGAAAGTGTTTTATAGTTGGAATTTCTTATCAGTGAGGGTCACACTGTAGTCACTTCCTGTCTAGTCAGGACTGAGTCAGCCACTTATATACCTGATATTTAACTTTCAGGCAGAGAAAGAAAAAAAAGGAACACAGCATAGTTATTAGTGTGCTTGGCACTGTATATATACATGTCTATCATTATGTCACACGTCACTTTGGGTATCCTTTAACAAAGATGACTTGGTAGACCTGCAAACACTACCAATGGCAGGCAGTCAGCAATGACTTCAAGTAAAATTTGAAGCCACAAGCACACAGCATCAACCTACAGATATTTCCAGTGCCAAGAAGTAGCAATGGTGCTTCCCCAACACCATTATGAACCTCCCCTAGGGAGAGGTTCATTTTTTATCATTCAGAAGAACACTAAATGACAGGCAGCTACCAAAGCAAAACTACACCAATGACAGGGAAATAAAGGAAGCCATACATCTAGCGATGATGGGCAGATTCGACCAAGAGACAAATCTCTCTCTAATCAAATCTGATTAGAAAGATCTGTTGGCTGCCCATACACCACAGACTAATTACTGATCAATTCCATGCTGGAATCGATCTGGAATCGGCCTTGTGACACCACCTCGCCACCCCAATGCTATCCCCCGAATGTTAAACATCCCCCCGGTGCCCAGTGCAAGTGATACGATGCCTGTCCGTGGCCTCCGCTGGCTTACGGGCGCACTCTAATCTATATATACGCGTGCCATGTGGTTGTCTAGTAATATGGCCACATGTATAATGTCTGACTTCATATGCGCGCACTTACTAGGCAACTACTTGGGAGGCCGCGTGTATGTAGAGTGGAGAGCGCCTGGAATAAGCACAAGCGTTGGCCGCGGACAGGTAATGTATAATTTCCACGGGGCACATTTAACATTAGGAGTCGACAGCGCCGGCGGCTTCGTTGCATTGGTCAATCATCCCAAAATTGCACGCTGTTACCGCCATGCACCCGATCGAGCAGGTTGTCCCAACACCTTACAGCATGTGCAATCGACTTATGCAACCAATTTTATCCCGAAATTGTTCGCATTATTGGTCGGGCATGCATTAGCACAGATTTTCATCCGATTCAATTATAATCGAATTGGATGGTCGATCAGTCGCCTGATATATGGCTACCTTAAAGAGAACCCGAGGTGTGTTTAAAGAATGTTATCTGCATACAGAGGCTGGATCTGCCTATACAGCCCAGGCTCTGTTGCTATCGCAAACCCCACTAAGGTCCCCCTGCACTCTGCAATCCCTCATAAATCACAGCCGTGCTGTGAGGCTGTGTTTACATCTGTAGTGTCAGTCTCAGCTGCTCCCCCGCCTCCTGCATAGCTCCGGTCCCTGCCCCTGTCCTTTCCCTCCAATCAGCAGGGAGGGAAGGGATGCAGGCGGGGACTGGAGTTCTGCAGGAGGAGGGGAGAGCAGCAGACTGACACTATAGAGATAAACACAGCCAGCTCTGACAAGCTGTTTGTCAGCAGCGTGGCTGTGATTTATGCGGGATTGTAGAGTGCAGGGGGACCTTAGGGGGGTTTGGGATAGCAACAGATGCTAGGCTGTATAGGCAGATCCAGCCTCTGTGTGCAGATAATATTCTTCAAACCCACCTCGGGTTCTCTTTAACAGGACAAACAGATATCACTAACATACCAATGACAGGCAGACAGCAATGACCTGCAGGCATTACCACATGACCTACAGATAGCAATGACTAAAAATCAATTTCAAGAGAAAAGCAGACAGCAACGACCTACAAATATTTCCAGTGGCAAAAAAACACAAGAAGACCAATGACACGTACATAGCAACATACATACATTGCCAATGGCAAGTGGACAGTAATGACAACTGTTAAAGGATACCTTAGCTCATATCAAAATTTAAAGATGGGGAGCAGGCATGTGTAGGAGGCTCTCATGCCCCTCCGCTCTCCTCCATCCCCCTCCGTTATGGTGTAATGTCCACCCGAAGCTACTTCCGGGTCAGTGAACATTGAGCAGGCGCTGCCTGGTGACACGCATCCTTGATCATGTGGCTAGGAGCGCTCTGAGCATGCACACTATGAAGTAGTTCTGTAGTGCGCATGCACAGAGCACTCCTGGGCAGCGATCAAGAATGTGCGTTGTTGGGCAGCACTTCCACAGTGTGCACCGACCCTCCCAACCCAGAAGTAGCTTCAGGGGACATTACACCATTACGGGAGCAGAAGGAGAATGGGGGAGTGGTGGGCATACGGAGAGCCACCTACACATGCCTGCTCCTGGTTTTAAATTTTGATATGGGCTAAGGAATCTTTTAAAAAGCAAATACTAGCAATCAACGAATGGCAATAGAATTAAGATGTTACCAAATACAAGCATTTATCAGCAATAGCCATCTTACCAAGACAGAAAAGCAGCATAGCTATGAAGCTATCACACTAAAATGTACACGTTAAACTGCTAGCAACAGCTTAAAGAGAACCTGAGGTGGTTCTTGGAAAGGTGAGGGGGCAGATGGGACAAAGGCATGTTCTCTGCCTCATGACATGCCTCTGTGTCCCCAACTGACGCTCTCTGCCCTCCCCCCACCGCCGTGCTGTAGCCCCCTGAGTTAAGCGACAATTTGTTGCAAACTCAGAGGTAGACACGGAAGAGCGGCGGTTTTTGTGGCTACCTGATCCTCTCGGCCCCACGGATCAGGTAGCCTACTTTTTTTTTTTTCATTTTTTGAGCCCGCCTCAGGTTCTCTTCAAAGCCTGGTACACACGGTGCGCTAGTTACTTTAGGGAACCCAGCAGGAAACCTCATAGGGAAATTCAGGTAACGTGATTGGTGAATGGCTCCCCCTCGAATTGCTAGGTTTCCAGTAGGTTGTAGCAAACTACGCCCACTCTATTTGGCAAATCACAACATTGTGTTCCCTATGAGGTTTCCTGCTGGGTCCCTGAAAGGCAACTAGCAGCACACACATCCAATTTTGATTGGCCAATAACGAGCCAATTTTAACTCCTCCATGCAGAAGGAAGGCCAGATTTCGAGGGAAGGCTCTGGGTCTTATAGAGCATTCCCATTCCTCTCCTGGTCCCCTCATTGCAGCCCAGGCTCCCTCTCCATTACATTCTCCTGCAGCGGGAGGCTTTGAAGGTCTTTGGGAGCCCGAGTGCTCCCAAAAACAGGCAGCTGTGCTTACGCATGCACAGTATGAAGCGACCAGCACTTGGACTCCTGAAGACTTCTGAAGTCAACCGCAGTAGCAGAGAGCAGTTTCCGACAACGGTCAGAGACTGTAAACGAGGGAGCCAGCGTTTGAACGAGGGGACCAGGAGGGGAATGGGAAGGCTCTATAGCACCCAGAGCCTTCCCTCTCCTTAAGTATCCTTAATTTTTGCTTCAGACTCCTGTTAAAGTCTGAAGCCTTTCAAAATACCTTTTTATGCTGCAGGCTTCTTCAGTATTATAAGCCAAGCTGATTCACTGTGGAGACGCGGCAGACCACACAACTCCACATAAATACAGACAGCATTTAAGGACTTCAGATGCGAAAATCAAAATCAATTTTTTACTCACCTGGAGCTTCTTCCAGCAGTTCAGCCCCTCACCGCTGCCCCAGTCCTCTTCGTGTCCCCGCTGGCTATCCACAAAGATGGCGACCCGCCGGCGGGGTCGGCTCTTCTAAGAGCACAACTAATAAGTGCCTGTGCATCCACGTCATCTTGTGCATAATGCGCCTGCACAGTAGTTGTGCAGGAGTGCCCGCGCAGGCGATGAAGCGCCAACCATGCCAGCGGGTCAACATCATTGTGGACGGCCAGCGCGGATAATGAGGAGGACAAGGGCTATGGACTGAACTGCTGCACGGGGCTGGAAGAGGCCCTAGGTGAGTAAAAAATAGATTTTGATTGTAGCATCAGAAGTCCTTTAAAGTCTAAGGATGTATATGAAAATTTGACCAAGAGACAGCGCAATCTGATTGAATCTGATCAGAGAGATCTGTTGCCTGCCCACATATTGCAGGCCAATTACAGATCGATTACAATATGAAATCTCAGTTATTGGCCGTGTGATGCTACATCTGCCCCTGTCCCCCTATTGTTATAGGTTAGATAGGTAGCTGCCCCCCAGTGTAGGTTAGATAGGTAGCTGCCCCCCAGTGCAGGTTAGATAGGTAGCTGCCCCCCAGTGCAGGTTAGATAGGTAGCTGCCCCCCAGTGCAGGTTAGATAGGTAGCTGCCCCCAGTATAGGTTAGATAGGTAGCTGCCCCCAGTATAGGTTAGATAGGTCGCTGCCCCCCAGTGTAGGTTAGCTAGGTCGCTGCCCCCAGTATAGGTTAGATAGGTCGCTGCCCCCCAGTGTAGGTTAGATAGGTAGCTGCCCCCAGTATAGGTTAGATAGGTCGCTGCCCCCCAGTGTAGGTTAGATAGGTAGCTGCCCCCCAGTGTAGGTTAGATTAGGTAGGTGCCCCCCAGTGTAGGTTAGATTAGGTAGGTGCCCCCCAGTGTAGGTTAGATTAGGTAGGTGCCCCCCAGTGTAGGTTAGATTAGGTAGGTGCCCCCCAGTGTAGGTTAGATTAGGTAGGTGCCCCCCAGTGTAGGTTAGATTAGGTAGGTGCCCCCCCCCAGTGTAGGTTAGATTAGGTAGGTGCCCCCCCAGTGTAGGTTAATTAGGTAGCTGCCCCCCAGTGTAGGTTAGATTAGGTAGGCGCCCCCCAGTATAGGTTAGATTAGGTAGCTGCCCCCCAGTGTAGGTTAGATAGGTAGCTGCCCCCCAGTGTAGGTTAGATTAGGTAGGTGCCCCCCAGTGTAGGTTAGATTAGGTAGGTGCCCCCCAGTGTAGGTTAGATTAGGTAGGTGCCCCCCAGTGTAGGTTACATTAGGTAGGTGCCCCCCAGTGTAGGTTACATTAGGTAGGTGCCCCCCAGTGTAGGTTACATTAGGTAGGTGCCCCCCAGTGTAGGTTACATTAGGTAGGTGCCCCCCAGTGTAGGTTAGATTAGGTAGCTGCCCCCCAGTGTAGGTTAGATTAGGTAGCTGCCCCCCAGCGTAGGTTAGATAGGTAGGTGCCCCCCAGCGTAAATTAGATTAGGTAGGTGCCCCCCAGCGTAAGTTAGATTAGGTAGGTGCCCCCCAGTGTAGGTTACATTAGGTTACATTAGGTAGGTGCCCCCCAGTGTAGGTTACATTAGGTAGGTGCCCCCCAGTGTAGGTTACATTAGGTAGGTGCCCCCCAGTGTAGGTTACATTAGGTAGGTGCCCCCCAGTGTAGGTTACATTAGGTAGGTGCCCCCCCAGTGTAGGTTACATTAGGTAGGTGCCCCCCCAGTGTAGGTTACATTAGGTAGGTGCCCCCCCCCCCCAGTGTAGGTTAGATTAGGTAGGTTCCCCCCCCAGTGTAGGTTAGATTAGGTAGGTGCCCCCCCAGTGTAGGTTAGATTAGGTAGGTGCCCCCCCAGTGTAGGTTAGATTAGGTAGGTGCCCCCCCAGTGTAGGTTAGATTAGGTAGGCGCCCCCCCAGTGTAGGTTAGATTAGGTAGCTGCCCCCCAGTGTAGGTTAGATAGGTAGCTGCCCCCCAGTGTAGGTTAGATTAGGTAGGTGCCCCCCAGTGTAGGTTAGATTAGGTAGGTGCCCCCCAGTGTAGGTTAGATTAGGTAGGTGCCCCCCAGTGTAGGTTAGATTAGGTAGGTGCCCCCCAGTGTAGGTTAGATTAGGTAGGTGCCCCCCAGTGTAGGTTAGATTAGGTAGGTGCCCCCCAGTGTAGGTTAGATTAGGTAGGTGCCCCCCAATGTAGGTTAGATTAGGTAGGTGCCCCCCAGCGTAAATTAGATTAGGTAGGTGCCCCCCAGCGTAAATTAGATTAGGTAGGTGCCCCCCAGCGTAAGCTAGATTAGGTAGGTGCCCCCCAGCGTAAGTTAGATTAGGTAGGTGCCCCCCAGTATAGGTTAGATAGGTAGCTGCCCCCCTATAATGGAGGTGGGAGCCGGAGCCGCGTGGAGGACAGCCCGACCTCTCCCTCTCTCTCGGGCCGCCCTCCGTGCTCCCCCCTCCAGACTGCAGAGTAATGCGCAGGGAGCGCTGTATACAACATACCTCCCTGCGTTCCAAGCGCTGCTCTCTCGCCGCCGGTCTCTTCCTCTCTGCCTATACGATGATACACACGCTGCAGCAGCGTGTGTATCGTCGTATAGGCAGAGAGGAAGAGACCGGCGGCGAGCAGCGCTTGGAACGCAGGGAGGTATGTTGTATACAGCGCTCCCTGCGCATTACTCTGCAGTCTGGACTCTGGAGGGGGGAGCACGGAGGGCGGCCCGAGAGAGGGAGAGGTCGGGCTGCCCTCCACGCGGCTCCGGCGCCCCCCATGCAGCCACAAGCGAGCGAATCGATGCCCACCAACAGCCAGTGTAAATAGCAGTGCTGGCCAAGCCGCTCCCCCGACCCGCGCTATTGGATGCCTGGAGAATGTGAGCGCAGCGATTGGGCTGCTGACAGCGCGTGCGGGGAGCAGCTGAATGTTCGCCCGCCTGATACTAGTAGTACTAAACACAATAAAAGACACAAACCAGCAAACGGAACTTACAGAGCGCCGCAGCGATCTCCCCAACAGTCACATTCATTAAGGCCGGAGTCGGCGTAACACAAAGCTATTTATTGGAGCAGCTGCTCATTTGGCGCCTTTTTTTTACACCATCACGTGACCGAACAGGCAAACTTTTAAAATGTTTGAAATTACTTTTTAAGCTGGATAACTGAATATATCTCGGCTCATAAGCCGTGTTTTAATGTGAACATTGTGAAAAAAATTGAAATTCAAAGCAAGAAAAAAAACCGTATGCTAGACCTTCACCATGCCCCGCCCACGGAGCTTTAGTCAATCCCTGGCCACGCTCTCAGTGATCCAGTCGTACGGGCAAGCTGTGTGTATAACGTGCTGAGTGATCTTTGGCTGTCTGTGTAACGTTATAGCACTGAGAAGCTGCAGGATCTGCTATGCACAAAATCTCGTGTGAAAAAACTGATCTGTCCTGAATATAGCAGACCTGGGGAAAGGCAGCACCCTCCTCTGCAGGACATCACAAGAATTCACATCCACATTTTAACTAGGACCATAAGACCCCGTTCACATCTAAAAACACTAGCGATTATCGCTAGTGTTTTGCGGGAGTGATTTTTCTGCGATTAATGAGGAAAAATCACTGGACACTAGCATTTTGGGAGTGATCGCGATTAGCGGTTCTATACATGCTAATCACGATCACTCGGGAATCTCTGCCAAAACGCTGCATGTAACGCGTTTGTGGTTAACGCTAACCGGAAAACGCCCTGCGATCGCAGCAGTGAAAATACTGCTATAGGCTAACATGGGCTAGCGGTTTTGTGAGCGGGAATCAAGCGTTAAGGGCTCGTTCACACTGAAGGCGTTTTCATTTTTTTTCGTCCGCCTGTGGTTTTTGAAAACGCCCCCCACCCGACGGCGTGGCAAATGCATGTCTATGAAAAGGTTCATATCAGCGCAGGTCGTTCGTGTGCGGGCAGGAAAGCTGTGCGTGCTCCATTTTCAGGCCGATTCCGCGTCAGTGAAAGATAAAGGAAAATCCGTGAGCGCATACGAACATGATTGCGCTCGCGTTTTTAAGAATAAATACATTGTATTTCTTTTCCAGGTCAAAGAGTTCACTTCCTGACTTGCGTCAGGGAGTGCATTACAAAACCGCTCAGAAAAATGCTTAGAAAATCGTTAAGCACAAAAACGAATCGCCCACCCAAGCACCGGGAATCGGGAAAAAAAGCTTTTCTAAGCGTTTTTGCAGAGCGATTGTTTTTTCAATTCCTGACGTGAGTCAGGAAGTGAACTCTTTCACCCAGAAATGAATAAATACAATGTATTTATTTATGAAAGCGCTTTTTCAAGTGCTTTGCGATTTCACTATACCTTCCATCGAGCAAAAACGCTCAGAAAATGGTACAGGCAGAGGTTTGCTGAGCGGATCGGAAACGAACCGCTCAGATGTGAACTTTCTCATAGGTAATCATTGCACAAGCACTCTTAGGGCAATTTTGAAAATCGCCGGCGCTTAGAAGAAAAAAAACGAAAGCACCCTAGGCGTGAACAAGTCCAAAGGGAATGTTAAAGGATACCCGAGGCAAAGTCATTTGTACAAACAGAGGGAGCTGGCATGTGTGGGAAGTGAAAATTGAAATGCCCAATTACTCAGCTATAGCTTCTTCCAAGGGCTCCCTGAAGTCTTCCTGGTCTCTGCGCTGCTCTGGTGCCCCCCGGTGTATGCTGCAAAACTGCGCTGTAGTTATTTTTATGAGGAAGTGTGTGGACCAGGCAGACGTCAGGCCGGAGCACGCCCCAGGTAAGTAACTGGACACTAACATTTGCACTTTAAATTCCCTTAAGGTTACATTCCCAGTGGCAATTGCGATCCCTGTAGGAACGCAAATGATCAGGAACTTGGCACCGAACATTATCCGCGCATTGGGCTTGATTCACAAAGCCGTGATAACTCTTATCACGGTCGTGCTAGCGTTTTGCGCGCACTAGAATGCGCATAATGGTTTTCACGTGTAAACGGGCGCGTTTTGCGCAAAAAAAAGGACATTTTTGCACAAAAATTCATAATTGCGGCGAAAACCGTTATGCACGTTATAGCGCGCACAAAATGCTAGTGCGACCATCAAGCCCATTGTGTCGGATACAGTAAAGCACACAGTGAAAAGTGTGCTTCACTTTTACTGTTAACGTATGTGCTACATCACAATGCTCCCACCTCACTGTGTGTATTCCTATATGTGATGCATTTCAGTTCAGCAAGCCACTTTACAAGGCAGCCGTCATGCCACACTGCAATGCACCACTGTTAACCTAAAAATGTCCCTGTATAAGGAAAAGTGCCCAAGGTAGATACTTACCTCAGTAAAGAGCCTCTGGATAATGAAGAGGTTTCCACCTTCCTCTCGAGCAGAGCACGCCGTTACAGCACTGGGACATTCTGAACTTATTCAACAAGGGCTTTTTGTATGGGTTTGCACTGCGCAGGCATACTGATGGCCTGCACAGTAGCATGGTGCTGCTCTTCAGTGTGCCTGTGGAGTGTGGCCGTGTTTGTTCAGAGACGGGGACTTTCAGAGGGTCCCAGATTGTGGTCTCAAGGAGGGCATGGGAAGCCTGATGTAAGTATATAACTTTTCCCTGAGGGCCCTTTCACACTGGCGCGGTGTTGTGCATCAAATAGACACACTGTTACGGCAGCCGAATGAAAGTCTACAGTGGCTTGCAAAAGTATTCGGCCCCCTTGAAGTTTTCCACATTTTGTCATATTACTGCCACAAACATGAATCAATTTTATTGAAATTTCACGTGAAAGACCAATACAAAGTGGTGTACACGTGAGAAGTGGAACAAAAATCATACATGATTCCAAACTTTTTTTTACAAATCAATAACTGCAAAGTGGAGTGTGCGTAATTATTCGGCCCCCTTTGGTCTGAGTGCAGTCAGTTGCCCATAGACATTGCCTGATAAGTGCTAATTACTAAATAGAGTGCACCTATGTGTAATCTAATGTCAGTACAAATACAGCTGCTCTGTGACGGCCTCAGAGGTTGTCTAAGAGAATCTTGGGAGCAACACCATGAAGTCCAAAGAACACACCAGACAGGTCAGGGATAAAGTTATTGAGAAATTTAAAGCAGGCTTAGGCTGCAAAAAGATTTCCAAAGCCTTGAACATCCCACGGAGCACAGTTCAAGTGATCATTCAGAAATGCAAGGAGTATGGCACAACTGTAAACCTACCAAGACAAGGCCGTCCATCTAAACTCACAAGCCGAACAAGGAGAGCGCTAATCAGAAATGCAGTCAAGAGGCCCATGGTGACTCTGGACGAGCTGCAGAGATCTACAGCTCAGGTGGGGGAATCTCACCATAGGACAACTATTAGCTGTGCACTGCACAAAGTTGGCTCTTATGGAAGAGTGACAAGAAGAAAGCCATTGTTAACAGAAAAGCATAAGAAGTCCCGTTTGCAGTTTGCCACAAGCCCAGGGCCGGATTTGGGGGCAAGCCACCAAGGCCTGTTCCTAGGGCGCCAGAATCCACCAGAGTTTTAGGGGCGGGTGGTGACAGGTTGACTGCACCTGTCACCAGCCCTGAGAGGAGCCGCTGCGAGTCCACAGCCGCCCCTTTGATATGTGGGCTTGGATTGGTGCTGGCTGCCTGGTGGAGAGAGCAAGCCTGCTGTGACCCCCGGGCAGCGCTGTACAGCTTCCTGTAAGCGGCCAGTGGCCGCATCACTTCGCTCAGCGCTCCTCTCTCCCTCCCTCCTTTTCCCGATAATCCCCCCGCACATACCCGCAGAGACGGCCACTTTACCTCTCCAGGCTCCAGCGCCGAAGCTTCCTTTGTCCCGCTGCAGCTGGGCGCTTCTTTCTCCAGTCAGCGTCGCTCCCATGTGACTCGCCGGCAGGTTACCAGCGAGTCACATGGTGGGAATCGCCAGCAAGAGAGAGGCGCATAGCGGCTGCGGGACAAAGGAAGCATCGGCACTGGAGCCTGGAGAGGTAAAGTGGCTGTCTCTGCTGCTCTCTGCGGGTGCGTGCGGGGGGAGGATCGGGGAAGGGAGGGAGAAGGAGTCTGGCCGCCCTGGCTGCTTCAAAAGTTTATAGATAGCAGCGGGCAGGCTGGACATCCAGGTCTGGCATGTGACATCTCGTCACACAGTGGCAGCGGCTGGCAGAGGATGAAAAATCTCGGAGGGGCACTGGAGGCAGGAAGCGGAACATACAGCAGGCAACTTCCACATGTTCCACAACTTCCATAAAGTGCAGATCAGCATCCCGATGTGTGCCATTCGCTGATTCTGCTTCCGCCCAGGGAGAGACTGAGTGCTACCCATCACAATCTGTGAACTGCTGTGCCTGTGATGCTGCCGATGCCCAGCTTCCCCTCCTATTCAAGTCACAGGACAGGATTTTGCCTCTGGTCCCCTGTGGCTTCAGCTTGCGCTGGATATCTCTCTTCTGCAGTTCAGCACACGGCTGCTTCCGTGACTCTGGGAGCTGAAGTTTCTTAGCGTCCTGCCAGGTCAGATGAGGAGGTCAAAGGTCTTGGAGCTGCCGTGCTGCAGGGGCTGGCACTCGTGGTCCAGGCAGTGTGTGGAGGAAGGAGACAGCTTTGGTAAGACTCTTTTCTCCCCTTCCCTCTCTCTGCCCCCCCCCTCTTTCTCCCCACTCTTTCTCCCCACTCTCTCTCTCTCTCTGCCCCCTCTCTATTTCTCTGATCCTCCCTCTTTCTCCACACTCTCTTTCTCTGCCCCTCCCTCTTTCTCCCCACTCTCTCTCTCTGCCCCCCTCCCTCTCTTTCTCCCCACTCTCTCTCTGCCCCATCTCTCTTTCTCTGCCCCCCTCTTTCTCCCCCACTCTCTCTCCCTCTGCCCCCTCCCTCTCTTTCTCTCCACTCTCTTTCTCTGCCCCCTCTCTCTTTCTCTCCACTCTCTCTCTCTGCCCCCTCTCTCTTTCTCTTCCCCCTCCCTCTCTTTCTCCACACTCTCTTTCTCTTCCCCCTCCCTCTCTTTCTCCCCTCTCTCTCTCTTTCTGCCCCCCTCCCTCTCTTTCTCCCCACTCTCTCTCTCTGCCCCCCCTCTCTTTCTCCCCACTCTCTCTCTCTCTGCCCCCTCTCTTTCTCTGACCCTCCCTCTCTTTCTCCACACTCTTTCTCTGCCTCCTCCCTCTCTTTTTCCTCTCTCTCTGCCGCATCTCTCTTTCTTTTCCCCCCTCCCTCTCTTTTTCCCCACTTTCTCTATCTCAGCCCCCCCCCCCCCCCCCTCTTTCTCTGCCCCTCTCTTTCTCTGCCGGGGGAGGCAGTTGAATCCGGGCTGGTGTTGTGTGGCGCGCTACAAAATGGAGCTACGCCGAAAAATGGGTGTGGTCATGAACCAGAATGTGGGTGTGGTCGTGGGTGGAGACAAGTTTACATGAACTAAGCAATGGTGGGACATTAGATTAGGACAGTGGTGGCGAACCTTTTGGAGGTCGAGTGTCCAAACTGCAAAGTCACTTTACTATCACAAAGTGCCAACAGCAATTTAAACTAAATACAAACGTTTTAACTCATACATGAACATTATGGAAAATTAAGTTGAAAATAAACTGTGAAGATAAACAATTTCATCCATCGTACTCCTGAAAAAAATTATTCATTTTTTTAGAACCTCCCAGTTTCATTTTCTGTTTTAAAAAGCGGAAAAAGTAGGTTTAATGCTATTGTCTCATATGATGATGATTCAGCTTTTTCCATAGTCTCGCAATCATGTGACCCCCAACAAGACAAATTCAGCAATCATGAGGCCCCCCCCCCCCCCCCCATCAAGACATATTCAGCAATCATGAGGCCCCCAACATGACCAACTCAGCAATCATGAGGCCCCCAACAAGACAAATTCAGCAATCATGAGGCCCCCAACAAGACAAATTCAGCAATCATGAGGCCCCCAACAAGACAAATTCAGCAATCTTGAGGCCCCCAACAAGACAAAGTCAGTAACCATGAGGCCCGCAACAAGACAAATTCAGCAGTCATGAGGCACAGTGGTGCTCAGCAGAGCTCGAATATATTCGAGTAGCTCGAATATTCGAGCTCTTTTTTCAGCTATTCGAGCTCGAATACCGAGCTTGAATAGCTGCAGCTACTCGAATGGGCTATTCGAGTGAACTCGAATAGCCCATTCACTATTCGAGCTATTCGAGCTAACAGCGCTATTCGAGCTCGAATACCGAGCTCGAATAGCGTCATAGCACAGATTGATGTCCTTAGAGCCAATCAGAGGGCTCCCAGGCCCTCTGACGGCAGCCAATCACAGAGGGGGACCCTGGCCAGCCCCTACCCTATAAATAGCGGCCGCCATGTTCCGTTTTTCCGTCCTTGCCTGACTTTGTACAGAGAGAGATCTGCTCCTTTGTGCTTTGGCTTAGCAAGAGCTTTATTGTGGTCAACTACCTAGCGTTTTTGCTCACATACACCTCCTATACACACCTATATTGTTGTTAGTTAGATAGACATTGTATTTTAGTTAGTAGCTTGTGTGTTACATAGAGACAGACACAGCTGCTGCAGGCAAGCTCACACTGCTTTAGGCCTCAGGGCCTTGCCTGTGTGGGCAGCTGTCCTCCTGTCCTCTGTTAGTTTATTATACCAGTGTTTCTGCTGTCCTACCTTTACTACTGAGTGATTGTATTTTGTAGTAACTGTACTAGGACACTCACTGTCACTGTTTGTTCATAGCTCCTGCGTGTGTGCGTCCACAGTACACACACTCTATTTCCTTCTGATTACTATTGATTATTGTAATTTCTAGTTGTACTTACTACTTACTACTAGGGACACTCAGTCACTGTTCATAGGCTAGCTCCTGCGCTGCGTGTGTGTGTGCGTGCACTGTCAGTACACACACTCTATTTCCTTCTGATTACTACTGATTATTGTAATTTCTAGTTGTACACTTACTTACTACTTACTACTAGGGACACTCAGTCACTGTTCATAGGCTAGCTCCTGCGTGTGTGTGTGCGTGCACTCACTGTCTGTAGTGTACACACTCTCTATTTCCTTCTGATTACTACTGATTATTGTAATTTCTAGTTGTACTTACTGTTACTACTTACTACTAGGGACACTCAGTCACTGTTCATAGGCTAGCTCCTGCGTGTGTGTGTGCGTGCACTCAGTACACACACACACACTATTTCCTTCTACTTAATCTGATTACTACTGATTATTGTATTTTCTAGTTAGTGTACTAGGGGACACACTCACTGTTCACTGTTCACTGTTCACTGTTCACACTTATACTGATTACTGAATTATTGTATTTTGTATTAGTACTGTACTAGTAATCACTTAGCGATCTAATCACTTAGTGATTAGTGTCACCTCACCCACCAACCCACTCCATTAAAGTACCCCATTTTTTCACCCGCCCTTTTAAAAAACTTTTTTGTTTACGCTCAAAACATCAAAGATGTCTGGAAGTGGCAGCCAGCGCGGTTTGGGCAAGGGGAAGGGCCGCAAGGGAATCAAGAGGAGAGGGAGCAGCATTGTGGCAAGCCGCGGCCGCGCCACCATGCACAGTTCCGCAGCAGCAGCAGCTGCGTCAGTGGCTAACATTCCTCCTATAGCCACTGGCCGTGGACGCCTTGGGCGCTGCCCAGCAGGAGCAACTCACGCTGCAGAGACACAGCAGCAGCAGTAGCAGCGTGTAGTACCTGCTCCTATTTTCCTCCAGCCGGGTCGGAAACGTCCCATTGAGGAAAAGGATGCAGCCACTGTGGTGCAACTGATGACGGAGGATGAGCAGCCCGCCATCAGCTCTGCATCCGAGGCCTCCACCCTCACCACCACCACCACCCCTGTTCGCAGCAGCCGCCCAGCAGGGCCTGGGGAGGAGTTCCAGTTCACCGTCACAAGTTGGCGACCTGTCACTCAGCAGTATTTTTACCCCAGGCACCATCAGGGTATTGTCTGCTGTTGTTGGCGATTTGGAGGAGGAGATGCTGATGGGCACTTTGGGGGATGAGGGATTGGACAGCAAGACTGTGGCGACAGTCAAGCAGCCCATCCATGCATCAGGAGAGGAGTTTGGGGGATCATCATCCCAGCAGGACATGTTTCAGGAGGGGGAGGATGATGATGATGTGGTGACAGACAAAGACTGGGTGCCGCCACCACCAGCACCTGGGGAAGTCATCATCAGCAGCTCTGAGGAGGAGGAGGAGGATGCGCTTGTGGGCCTTGCAAGGAGGCGCATCATTGCAAGCATTGGCAGCAGTAGGCAGGTCCCACAGCCTGCTGGTGTCTCAGGGTCAGCAGCAGCAGCAGCAGCATCTGCCAGTACCACCACCAGCCGCACCCAAGCCCCCGCCCCAACCACCACAGGGAGACAGGCAGCAGCGGCTCCAGGCCGTAGGGGGTTGTTTTTGTCACCAATCTGGCGATTTTTCACCATGCCCACAGTGTACAGCAAGTACGCCACTTGCAACCACTGTCAGCGGAAGTTGAGCAGAGGTGCAGACCCCTTAAAGTTCAGCACCAGCTCGCTCATCAACCACCTTGCTGCGAAACATTTCCACCAGCATGAGGAGTTCCAGAGGCTGAAGGCATCTGGTGCTGGCAGTGGCACCACACCCATCACTGCACAGCCTTCAGCAGCAGCAGCAGCAACAGCAGCCACCCGCCCTCCTGCTCCTCCAGCAGCACCAGCAGGAGTGCGGAAACGCACTGCTCCTCCCCCCTCTGCAACTCCTGCCGCCGACACTGAGGCCTGTTCTGGCAGCCAGTCCTCAGTGGCCTCCTCTGCTGTGTCCGCTGATTCCCGTGCCAGCAAAAGGCCACGCCAGAGCCTTTTGAGCGAGTCCTTCCAGGGGGTGGTTAGGGCTCTGCCTCCCAGCAGCCGTCGCGTGCGTCAGCTGAACGACTTGCTGGCATGGGCCATGTGCTCCCAACTCCTGCCGTACATGCTCGTGCAGGAGGGGAGCGACATGCGTGCGCTGCTTGCTTGTGCAGTCAGTTGCCCTTTGGTCTGAGTGCAGTCAGTTGCCCATAGACATTGCCTGATAAGTGCTAATTACTAAATAGAGTGCACCTATGTGTAATCTAATGTCAGTACAAATACAGCTGCTCTGTGACGGCCTCAGAGGTTGTCTAAGAGAATCTTGGGAGCAACACCATGAAGTCCAAAGAACACACCAGACAGGTCAGGGATAAAGTTATTGAGAAATTTAAAGCAGGCTTAGGCTGCAAAAAGATTTCCAAAGCCTTGAACATCCCACGGAGCACAGTTCAAGTGATCATTCAGAAATGCAAGGAGTATGGCACAACTGTAAACCTACCAAGACAAGGCCGTCCATCTAAACTCACAAGCCGAACAAGGAGAGCGCTAATCAGAAATGCAGTCAAGAGGCCCATGGTGACTCTGGACGAGCTGCAGAGATCTACAGCTCAGGTGGGGGAATCTCACCATAGGACAACTATTAGCTGTGCACTGCACAAAGTTGGCTCTTATGGAAGAGTGACAAGAAGAAAGCCATTGTTAACAGAAAAGCATAAGAAGTCCCGTTTGCAGTTTGCCACAAGCCCAGGGCCGGATTTGGGGGCAAGCCACCAAGGCCTGTTCCTAGGGCGCCAGAATCCACCAGAGTTTTAGGGGCGGGTGGTGACAGGTTGACTGCACCTGTCACCAGCCCTGAGAGGAGCCGCTGCGAGTCCACAGCCGCCCTTTTGATATGTGGGCTTGGATTGGTGCTGGCTGCCTGGTGGAGAGAGCAAGCCTGCTGTGACCCCCGGGCAGCGCTGTACAGCTTCCTGTAAGCGGCCAGTGGCCGCATCACTTCGCTCAGCGCTCCTCTCTCCCTCCCTCCTTTCCCCGATAATCCCCCCGCACATACCCGCAGAGACAGCCACTTTACCTCTCCAGGCTCCAGCGCCGAAGCTTCCTTTGTCCCGCTGCAGCTGGGCGCTTGTTTCTCCAGTCAGCGTCGCTCCCATGTGACTCGCCGGCAGGTTACCAGCGAGTCACATGGTGGGAATCGCCAGCAAGAGAGAGGCGCATAGCGGCTGCGGGACAAAGGAAGCATCGGCACTGGAGCCTGGAGAGGTAAAGTGGCTGTCTCTGCTGCTCTCTGCGGGTGCGTGCGGGGGGAGGATCGGGGAAGGGAGGGAGAAGGAGTCTGGCCGCCCTGGCTGCTTCAAAAATTTATAGATAGCAGCGGGCAGGCTGGACATCCAGGTCTGGCATGTGACATCTCGTCACACAGTGGCAGCGGCTGGCAGAGGATGAAAAATCTCGGAGGGGCACTGGAGGCAGGAAGCGGAACATACAGCAGGCAACTTCCACATGTTCCACAACTTCCATAAAGTGCAGATCAGCATCCCGATGTGTGCCACTCGCTGATTCTGCTTCCGCCCAGGGAGAGACTGAGTGCTACCTATCACAATCTGTGAACTGCTGTGCCTGTGATGCTGCCGATGCCCAGCTTCCCCTCCTATTTAAGTCACAGGACAGGATTTTGCCTCTGGTCCCCTGTGGCTTCAGCTTGCGCTGGATATCTCTCTTCTGCAGTTCAGCACACGGCTGCTTCCGTGACTCTGGGAGCTGAAGTTTCTTAGCGTCCTGCCAGGTCAGATGAGGAGGTCAAAGGTCTTGGAGCTGCCGTGCTGCAGGGGCTGGCACTCGTGGTCCAGGCAGTGTGTGGAGGAAGGAGACAGCTTTGGTAAGACTCTTTTCTCCCCTTCCCTCTCTCTGCCCCCCCCCCTCTTTCTCCCCACTCTCTCTCTCTCTCTCTGCCCCCTCTCTATTTCTCTGATCCTCCCTCTTTCTCCACACTCTCTTTCTCTGCCCCTCCCTCTTTCTCCCCACTCTCTCTCTCTGCCCCCCTCCCTCTCTTTCTCCCCACTCTCTCTCTGCCCCATCTCTCTTTCTCTGCCCCCCTCTTTCTCCCCCACTCTCTCTCCCTCTGCCCCCTCCCTCTCTTTCTCTCCACTCTCTCTCTCTGCCCCCTCTCTCTTTCTCTCCACTCTCTCTCTCTCTGCCCCCTCTCTCTTTCTCTTCCCCCTCCCTCTCTTTCTCCACACTCTCTTTCTCTTCCCCCTCCCTCTCTTTCTCCCCTCTCTCTCTCTTTCTGCCCCCCTCCCTCTCTTTCTCCCCACTCTCTCTCTGCCCCCCCTCTCTTTCTCCCCACTCTCTCTCTCTCTGCCCCCTCTCTTTCTCTGACCCTCCCTCTCTTTCTCCACACTCTTTCTCTGCCTCCTCCCTCTCTTTTTCCTCTCTCTCTCTCTGCCTCATCTCTCTTTCTTTTCCCCCCTCCCTCTCTTTTTCCCCACTTTCTCTCTCTCAGCCCCCCCCCCCCCCTCTTTCTCTGCCCCTCTCTTTCTCTGCCGGGGGAGGCAGTTGAATCCGGGCTGGTGTTGTGTGGCGCGCTAAAAAATGGAGCTACGCCGAAAAATGGGTGTGGTCATGAACCAGAATGTGGGTGTGGTCGTGGGTGGAGACAAGTTTACATGAACTAAGCAATGGTGGGACATTAGATTAGGACAGTGGTGGTGAACCTTTTGGAGGTCGAGTGTCCAAACTGCAAAGTCACTTTACTATCACAAAGTGCCAACAGCAATTTAAACTAAATACAAACGTTTTAACTCATACATGAACATTATGGAAAATTAAGTTGAAAATAAACTGTGAAGATAAACAATTTCATCCATCGTACTCCTGAAAAAAAATATTCATTTTTTTAGAACCTCCCAGTTTCATTTTCTGTTTTAAAAAGCGGAAAAAGTAGGTTTAATGCTATTGTCTCATATGATGATGATTCAGCTTTTTCCATAGTCTCGCAATCATGTGACCCCCAACAAGACAAATTCAGCAATCATGAGCCCCCCCCCCCATCAAGACATATTCAGCAATCATGAGGCCCCCAACATGACCAACTCAGCAATCATGAGGCCCCCAACAAGACAAATTCAGCAATCATGAGGCCCCCAACAAGACAAATTCAGCAATCATGAGGCCCCCAACAAGACAAATTCAGCAATCTTGAGGCCCCCAACAAATCATGAGGCCCCCAACAAGACAAAGTCAGTAACCATGAGGCCCGCAACAAGACAAATTCAGCAGTCATGAGGCACAGTGGTGCTCAGCAGAGCTCGAATATTCGAGTAGCTCGAATATTCGAGCTCTTTTTTCAGCTATTCGAGCTCGAATACCGAGCTTGAATAGCTGCAGCTACTCGAATGGGCTATTCGAGTGAACTCGAATAGCCCATTCACTATTCGAGCTATTCGAGCTAACAGCGCTATTCGAGCTCGAATACCGAGCTCGAATAGCGTCATAGCACAGATTGATGTCCTTAGAGCCAATCAGAGGGCTCCCAGGCCCTCTGACGGCAGCCAATCACAGAGGGGGACCCTGACCAGCCCCTACCCTATAAATAGCGGCCGCCATGTTCCGTTTTTCCGTCCTTGCCTGACTTTGTACAGAGAGAGATCTGCTCCTTTGTGCTTTGGCTTAGCAAGAGCTTTATTGTGGTCAACTACCTAGCGTTTTTGCTCACATACACCTCCTATACACACCTATATTGTTGTTAGTTAGATAGACATTGTATTTTAGTTAGTAGCTTGTGTGTTACATAGAGACAGACACAGCTGCTGCAGGCAAGCTCACACTGCTTTAGGCCTCAGGGCCTTGCCTGTGTGGGCAGCTGTCCTCCTGTCCTCTGTTAGTTTATTATACCAGTGTTTCTGCTGTCCTACCTTTACTACTGAGTGATTGTATTTTGTAGTAACTGTACTAGGACACTCACTGTCACTGTTTGTTCATAGCTCCTGCGTGTGTGCGTCCACAGTACACACACTCTATTTCCTTCTGATTACTATTGATTATTGTAATTTCTAGTTGTACTTACTAACTACTTACTACTAGGGACACTCAGTCACTGTTCATAGGCTAGCTCCTGCGCTGCGTGTGTGTGTGCGTGCACTGTCAGTACACACACTCTATTTCCTTCTGATTACTACTGATTATTGTAATTTCTAGTTGTACACTTACTTACTACTTACTACTAGGGACACTCAGTCACGGTTCATAGGCTAGCTCCTGCGTGTGTGTGTGCGTGCACTCACTGTCTGTAGTGTACACACTCTCTATTTCCTTCTGATTACTACTGATTATTGTAATTTCTAGTTGTACTTACTGTTACTACTTACTACTAGGGACACTCAGTCACTGTTCATAGGCTAGCTCCTGCGTGTGTGTGTGCGTGCACTCACTGTCTGTAGTGTACACACACTCTATTTCCTTCTGATTACTACTGATTATTGTAATTTCTAGTTGTACACTTACTTACTACTTACTACTAGGGACACTCAGTCACTGTTCATAGGCTAGCTCCTGCGTGTGTGTGTGCGTGCACTCAGTACACACACACACTCTATTTCCTTCTACTTAATCTGATTACTACTGATTATTGTATTTTCTAGTTAGTGTACTAGGGGACACACTCACTGTTCACTGTTCACACTTATACTGATTACTGAATTATTGTATTTTGTATTAGTACTGTACTAGTAATCACTTAGCGATCTAATCACTTAGTGATTAGTGTCACCTCACCCACCAACCCACTCCATTAAAGTACCCCATTTTTTCACCCGCCCTTTTAAAAAACTTTTTTGTTTACGCCCAAAACATCAAAGATGTCTGGAAGTGGCAGCCAGCGCGGTTTGGGCAAGGGGAAGGGCCGCAAGGGAATCAAGAGGAGAGGGAGCAGCATTGTGGCAAGCCGCGGCCGCGCCACCATGCACAGTTCCGCAGCAGCAGCAGCTGCGTCAGTGGCTAACATTCCTCCTATAGCCACTGGCCGTGGACGCCTTGGGCGCCGCCCAGCAGGAGCAACTCACGCTGCAGAGACACAGCAGCAGCAGTAGCAGCGTGTAGTACCTGCTCCTATTTTCCTCCAGCCGGGTCGGAAACGTCCCATTGAGGAAAAGGATGCAGCCACTGTGGTGCAACTGATGACGGAGGATGAGCAGCCCGCCATCAGCTCTGCATCCGAGGCCTCCACCCTCACCACCACCACCACCCCTGTTCGCAGCAGCCGCCCAGCAGGGCCTGGGGAGGAGGCCAGTTCACCGTCACAAGTTGGCGACCTGTCACTCAGCAGTATTTTTACCCCAGGCACCATCAGGGTATTGTCTGCTGTTGTTGGCGATTTGGAGGAGGAGATGCTGATGGGCACTTTGGGGGATGAGAGATTGGACAGCAAGACTGTGGCGACAGTCAAGCAGCCCATCCATGCATCAGGAGAGGAGTTTGGGGGATCATCATCCCAGCAGGACATGTTTCAGGAGGGGGAGGATGATGATGATGTGGTGACAGACAAAGACTGGGTGCCGCCACCACCAGCACCTGGGGAAGTCATCATCAGCAGCTCTGAGGAGGAGGAGGAGGATGCGCTTGTGGGCCTTGCAAGGAGGCGCATCATTGCAAGCATTGGCAGCAGTAGGCAGGTCCCACAGCCTGCTGGTGTCTCAGGGTCAGCAGCAGCAGCAGCAGCATCTGCCAGTACCACCACCAGCCGCACCCAAGCCCCCGCCCCAACCACCACAGGGAGACAGGCAGCAGCGGCTCCAGGCCGTAGGGGGTTGTTTTTGTCACCAATCTGGCGATTTTTCACCATGCCCACAGTGTACAGCAAGTACGCCACTTGCAACCACTGTCAGCAGAAGTTGAGCAGAGGTGCAGACCCCTTAAAGTTCAGCACCAGCTCGCTCATCAACCACCTTGCTGCGAAACATTTCCACCAGCATGAGGAGTTCCAGAGGCTGAAGGCATCTGGTGCTGGCAGTGGCACCACACCCATCACTGCACAGCCTTCAGCAGCAGCAGCAGCAACAGCAGCCACCCGCCCTCCTGCTCCTCCAGCAGCACCAGCAGGAGTGCGGAAACGCACTGCTCCTCCCCCCTCTGCAACTCCTGCCGCCGACACTGAAGCCTGTTCTGGCAGCCAGTACTCAGTGGCCTCCTCTGCTGTGTCCGCTGATTCCCGTGCCAGCAAAAGGCCACGCCAGAGCCTTTTGAGCGAGTCCTTCCAGGGGGTGGTTAGGGCTCTGCCTCCCAGCAGCCGTCGCGTGCGTCAGCTGAACGACTTGCTGGCATGGGCCATGTGCTCCCAACTCCTGCAGTACACGCTCGTGCAGGAGGGGAGCGACATGCGTGCGCTGCTTGCTTGTGCAGCCCCAGACTGGCAGCTCCCCAGCAGACACTTTTTCGCCCGCAAGGCCATTCCTGCACTGCACCGCTTTGTGATGGCCAATGTGGAGCGAGGGCTGGAGCACGCGGTTGGTGAAAGGGTCCACGTCACCATGGACTCCTGGAGCAGCCGCTTCGGGACAGGCCGCTACCTGTCCTTCACTGTCCACTGGGTCAGCTTGGTGGAAGGGGGTGAGGATGGGAGAGCAGCAGCGGGCACAGCAGCAGCAGCAACACAGTGAGTGGTGCCACCCCGCAGGGTCAGGGGAACTGCAGCAGGTTCCTCCGATCCTCTGCCATCCTCCGGCACACCTGGCCAAACCCCCCGCCTCAGCAGCAGCGTGAAGGCCCGCCACTGCCAAGCGCTGCTGCAGTTGGTCAGCCTTGGGAAGACCAAATTGACGGCAACCCATGTGTTGGCCAAACTCCAGGAGCAGGAGAGGATTTGGCTGACCCCCAGAGGCCTCAGAGTCGGAGAGGTGGTGGCCGACAATGGGGCCAATCTGGTTGCCGCAATTGACAGGGGAAACCTGACCCACATCCCCTGTCTTGCCCACGTGCTGAACCTGGTGGTGCAGAAGTTCTTGCGCACCTACCAGGGGATGGGCGAACTGCTGGAAATGGCAAGGAACGTTGTGCGTCACTTCCGGCGCTCGGCTGCAGCCTGTGCGAGCCTGGAAGACGTGCAAAAGGAGCTGGAGCTGCCACGCCATCGGCTGATCCTTGACGTTCCAACTCGCTGGAACTCCACCCTGGCGATGTTGGAGCGTCTGGTTGAACAGAAGCACGCTGTCAACCAGTACCTTGCCCAGGCCACTGTTTCCGCCGCTCAGAGAAGGGACAAGACCAGCAACATCCCGTCCATCGTCCCCGATGATGACTGGAGGCACATGCAGCAGGTGTGCTTAGTGCTGGCTTCCTTTCTGCAGGCCACTAACATGGTGAGCAGGGACCATGCTATGGTCTGCGAGTGGGTGCCCCTGGTTTGTCTGCTGAACAGGGCCCTCGATGCTTTGCTGGAACAGGGAGCGGCAGCCTTGGACCAGCAGGAGCGGCAAGCAGCTGCACAGTCCACCTCTGAGGGGGAGGAGGAGGACTTGGTGGAGGTCCCTGACCTTGCTGCTGATGAGGGGGATCAGCACAGCGCAGCTGAGCTGGTGCGGGGGTGGAGAGAGGATGAGGCGGCAGAGGAGGAGGATGAGGACAGCACTGCCGTCGATGTGCCAGCACACGTGGCCCGCCTCTTCCCAATGGCAGCGCACATGCTGACGTGCCTGCGCAAGGACCCCAGGGTGATCCAGATGAAGCAGAGGGAGGACATCTGGATCAGCATGATGTTGGACCCATGCCTCAAGGGGAAGTTGAGCCAGTTCCTGCCGCCTGCAGGAGGAGACCCAGCGCAACAAATAAGGAGCTTGCAGCAGGCCCTTGTTGAGCGCTTGGAGGAAGCCTTCCCCCAGCCTTCCACCCCCACTGTCCAGCCAGCACAGAGGCAGCAGCAGGTGCCTGCATCCAGCAGCAAGCGCCCCACAGACCTGCTGTCTCTCAGCAACGAGCTCTACAGGACTGTAGAGGCTCCGGCAGCAGTGACTAGAGAGGAGGTGCATGCAGCAGCATCCTCCTCCGGTCACAGCCAGCGCCTGACCCGAATGGTGGCTGACTACATGGGGTCCTACAGCGGGCTTGACAGCGATGCCCCTGTTGATCCCATGGAGTATTGGGTCAAGCGCCTGGAGATCTGGAGCGAGCTGGCGCAGTACGCCCTGGAAGTGCTGTCCTGCCCCCCTTCCAGCGTGCTGTCCGAGCGCTGCTTCAGTGCAGCTGGTGGCGTGGTCACCGAGAAACGCTCACGTCTGTCTCACAAGTCTGTGGACAGACTGACGTTTCTCAAGATGAACCAGGCGTGGGTGGAAGGCGAGTTCCTGGCCCCTGTTGTCGGCGAGAGGGGGACATGAACTGGCTGCCGGAAGAACCATCGTTAATGTGCCTTACCACCCTTTACCACCTCCTGGCTCCTGCTCACTAAGCCAGCCTGGTTCACTTTGACTATTACGTCGCCTGCAGCCACACATTTTACATCTACAGTGGGCTGCTGTGTACTGCCCTTCTGCTGTCTGTCTGTGTTTCCCACTGCCAGGGTACACAGATTTACCTTCTGCTGCCGCTCTGCCACCAGCTATTACGTCCAACAATAGCTATATCTGTGTAATTTGCTGTAAAAAAAAAAAAAAAAAAAGTAAACCATTAAAAAAAAAAAGGTTTAATTTTTCTGAGGTGCCCGGGTTGAAAACTGTGTTGTCCCAGTTGTGTATTGGACACGATGTGGGCTGCACGACCGCTGTCTGGGACCTCCTGTTGTGTTTATTTACAGCCCTGGTATCAACGCTAGGTACCAGGGCTATTATGTCACGCTGCCTACCTACCTGACTGCCTGCTGCCACACACTCATCCTCCTCCTCCTGCTGCTGAATTTACCTCCTGCTGTCTGTGTGTTTCCACTGCCAGGGAGCACATACAATGGCGCTTCCAACATGCGTGCGCCACCAGCTATTTATTACGCTCAAAAATAGCTGCATTTCTTTAAAAAAAAATATATAAAAGAGAAATAAGTGAAGAAGAAGAAGACGATATAGAAGAAGAAGAAGATATAGAAAAAGAAGAAGACGAAATAGAAAAATAATAATAAGAAGAGGATATAGAAAAAGAAGATATAGAAAAAGAAGATATAGAAGATGAAGAAGATGAAGAAGAAGATGAAGAAGATGAAGAAGAAGATGAAGATGAAGAAGATGAAGAAGAAGAAGAAGACGATGAAGAAGAAGATGATGATGAAGATGAAGATGAAGAAGATGAAGAAGATGAAGAAGATGAAGAAGAAGAAGAAGAAGATGATGATGAAGATGAAGAAGATGAAGATGAAGAAGATGAAGAAGAAGATGAAGATGAAGAAGAAGAAGAAGAAGAAGAAGATATAGAAGAAGATATAGAAGAAGAAGAAGATATAGAAGAAGATATAGAAGAAGAAGATATAGAAGAAGAAGAAGAAGAAAATGAAGAAGAAGATATAGAAGAAGAAGAAGAAAATGAAGAAAAAGATATAGAAGAAGAAGAAGAAAATGAAGAAGAAGAAGAAGAAGATATAGAAGAAGAAGAAGAAGAAGATATAGAAGAAGAAGAAGAAGAAGAAGAAGATATAGAAGATAAAGAAGAAGAAGAAGAAGAAGAAGTATATACACTACTGAACAGAATTTTGGACACAACTTCTCTTCTCTTTCCACCTTTTTTTTTAAAGGAACATCCCCACATAATCACTTGCTGTTGTTACTTGGGAAAAAAGATGTTTCTTGCATCATTCACCCTCAAAACAAGTGTTGGAAGCTATTTAAGGCCAATTCGAATAGTCAGCTCGAATAATGAGCTCGAATACCGACTCGAATAGTGAGCTCGAAGTCCGAGGTCGAATCGAATAGCAAAAAATATTCGACTCGAATATTCGACCGAATTCGAATAATTTACTATTCGAATTCGACCAAACTCGAATAATAAAAAGGGGTATCCGAGCATCACTGATGAGGCACATAAATAGACAGCTTTTCACATAAATAGGCAGAATGCCCCCTTAATATGTAGACACCTCTCACCTGGCAGCAGTTCCCCAAAATACACTCAATCGAACAGCAGTGGTTCCCCAAAAATAGGTAGCCCCAGGTCTATAGGTGTCCCCAGAATAGGTGGCCAGCGGTATAGATGTCCCCAGAACTGGTAGCCAGGGGTAGAGATGTCCCCAGAACAGGTAGCCAGGGGTATATGTGCCCAGTATATGTAGGCAGGGGTATATGTGCCCAGTATACGTAGGCAGGGGTATATGTGCCCAGTATATGTAGGCAGGGGTATATGTCCCAGTATATGTAGGCAGGGGTATATGTCCCAGTATATGTAGGCAGGTGTATATGTCCCAGTATATGTAGGCAGGGGTATATGTCCCAGTATATGTAGCCAGGGGGATATGTCCCAGTATATGTAGCCAGGGGGATATGCCCCAGTATATGTAGGCAGGGGTATATGTCCCAGTATATGTAGCCAGGGGTATATGTCCCAGTATATGTAGGCAGGGGTATATGTCCCAGTATATGTAGGCAGGGGTATATGTCCCAGTATATGTAGCCAGGGGTATATGTCCCAGTATATGTAGGCAGGTGTATATGTCCCAGTATATGTAGGCAGGGGTATATGTCCCAGTATATGTAGGCAGGGGTATATGTCCCAGTATATGTAGGCAGGTGTATATGTCCCAGTATATGTAGGCAGGGGTATATGTCCCAGTATATGTAGCCAGGGGGATATGTCCCAGTATATGTAGGCAGGGGTATATGTCCCAGTATATGTAGCCAGGGGTATATGTCCCAGTATATGTAGGCAGGGGTATATGTCCCAGTATATGTAGGCAGGGGTATATGTCCCAGTATATGTAGGCAGGGGTATATGTCCCAGTATATGTAGGCAGGGGTATATGTCCCAGTATATGTAGCCAGGGGTATATGTCCCAGTATATGTAGGCAGGGGTATATGTCCCAGTATATGTAGCCAGGGGTATATGTCCCAGTATATGTAGGCAGGTGTATATGTCCCAGTATATGTAGGCAGGGGTATATGTTCCAGTATATGTAGGCAGGTGTATATGTCCCAGTATATGTAGGCAGGTGTATATGTCCCAGTATATGTAGGCAGGGGTATATGTCCCAGTATATGTAGGCAGGGGTATATGTCCCAGTATATGTAGGCAGGGGTATATGTCCCAGTATATGTAGGCAGGGGTATATGTCCCAGTATATGTAGGCAGGGGTATATGTCCCAGTATATGTAGGCAGGGGTATATGTCCCAGTATATGTAGGCAGGGGTATATGTCCCAGTATATGTAGGCAGTAGTATATGTCCCAGTATATGTAGGCAGGGGTATATGTCCCAGTATATGTAGGCAGGGGTATATGTCCCATATATGTAGGCAGGGGTATATGTCCCAGTATATGTAGGCAGGGGTATATGTCCCAGTATATGTAGCCAGGGGGATATGTCCCCAGAAAAAGTGGCCATGTCTGCGTGCAGGAGGAGGGGAGCAGCGGAGAGAAGAGGGAGAGCTATGGGCACTTACCTTAGGGGGCTCTCCCTCCCTCTCTCGCTGTCCCCTCCGGAGTCCGGAATGAAGTGTGCAGCGGCTGGCAGCGGGCGGAACTTACCTCCTCTCGTCGCACGCGCCGGATGGATTAGCCGCTACTCTGGCCTGATCCAGACCAGAGTGCGGCACCAGAACTTCCGGCGCAGGAGCGAGAGGAGGTAAGTTCCGCCCGCTGCCAGCTGCTGCACAGTGCACACTTCATTCCGGAGTAGAGATGGGAAGTTCGGATCTTTTCAATGATCCGGATGATTCGAATCGGATCATTGAAAAGATCCGGATCTTTGATCCGAATCTCGGATCATTTTACTACCGAAGCATTCGGGGGTGAAATGACTAGCAGGACAGGTCTTTCCCTGCTGTGGACAGGAGAAGGGGAGAGGGGTGGACACACAGAGAGTAGGGGAGAAGATGGACAGAGGGCAGGGAGTGGACAGAGAAGGAAGGAGGGACGAGCAGAAAGCAGAAATGTTTGTTTGCACACAATACCCACATGCTGCAATCATATGCTTTACATGTATTTCACCTATATGCTCATCTGTGTACTTTGAATGCAAACTTCGCACAGTGAAAGAAAGCATTCCACAAAGCATTCCCAGAAGTAAAGTGCAGCTGATCATATTGCCCTGCAATCAGTTCCTGCAGAGCCGTGCTGAGCTGATCCAAAAGCTTCCAATGTGTTCACTGTGCACAACTACGGAACAGCCAGCCTATAATGAGCAGCACGTTATAGCCAGTATGTGTGCTCTACACATATCTGGCAGTGGCACCCATGTCCTCCTCTCTCTCATCTACCTGTCTCCCTGCAAGGCTGCCTCCCATCCAACAGAGCGATCCATCTCAGCTCTGCTTCCAGGACCCCGCTGCCCGCTGAGAGGGGGCGTGTCGCTCCTGGCCCCGCCCCTTTTGCGATCCGAATCACTCATTTTGATGATTCGGATGATTCGACTCACAAAATAGATTCGGATCAAAGATCCGAATCGTTCATGATCCGGACAACACTATTCCGGAGGGGACAGCGAGGGAGAGAGAGCCCCCTAAGGTGAGGGAAGGGGGGGGGAGACGTCCGCCCTTCCCCACTGTGCCCATAGCGCTCTCTCTTCTCTGCGCTGTTCCCTCCTGCTGGCTGCACGGGCACGCGGCCAGGGGGGGGGCAGCGGGCGGCCAGGCTCGGGCAGATGCCCGGTTTTGCCATATGTGCGGACGCCCATGGATGGAGCCAAATACAGGGCAATCTTGGAAGAAAACCTCTTGGAGTCTGCAAAAGACTTGAGACTGGGGCGGAGGTTCACCTTTCAGCAGGACAACAACTCTAAACATAAAGCCAGGGCAACAATGGAATGGTTTAAAACAAAACATATCCATGTGTTAGAATGGCCCAGTCAAAGTCCAGATCTAAATCCAATCGAGAATCTGTGGCAAGATCTGAAAACTGCTGTTCACAAACGCTGTCCATATAATCTGACTGAGCTGGAGCTGTTTTGCAAAGAAGAATGGGCAAGGATTTCAGTCTCTAGATGTGCAAAGCTGGTAGAGACATACCCTAAAAGACTGGCAGCTGTAATTGCAGCAAAAGGTGGTTCTACAAAGTATTGACTCAGGGGGCTGAATAATTACGCACACCCCACTTTGCAGTTATTGATTTGTAAAAAATGTTTGGAATAATGTATGATTTTCGTTCCACTTCTCACGTGTACACCACTTTGTATTGGTCTTTCACGTGGAATTCCAATACAATTGAATCATGTTTGTGGCAGTAATGTGACAAAATGTGGAAAACTTCAAGGGGGCCGAATACTTTTGCAAGCCACTGTATATGGAAGTTCATACTTCCCACGTTGTCGTACGCTGTGCCGGAGGTCCCCAATTTACCGCTAACACAAAACTACGTTACCGCGTGGCTCCTGCGTCAATCTGTGTCGGCCCGGAAGTCATGTTAGTCTATGCGACCCAGGCTTCTTTAAAGAAGTTGACGTGTTGCTTCCGTGCACTTCCGCATACTCGAAGCAGGAAGTGACCATAAGCACACCTCACTTCCTGCTTGGCCTAATGCCAGACAGGGAACACCGTGTACTAACGTGGTGTTCCCTGAAGGCCTGTTTTTGGCGATGCGGTGCGACGGGCGCAACGCACTGCATCGATGACGCCAGTTTGCAGTGTGAAAGCATCACAGTTTTGCTTCAAATTGCCTGAGGTGAACCTTTAGTCAAAAGTTAAAGAGATTCAGAGACAAGGGTTAAGCTAGTTTTTTTTACTTACCCTGGGCTTCCTCCAGCCCCCTAAGCACATCTGCGTCCCTCGCCGTCCTCCTGCGATCTCCTGTTCAGCCACGGTGAGCCCCGATAACAGGCTCAGTGACGTCATTCCGGGTCTACTGTGCATGCGCAGTAGGTCCGCGCATGCACAGAAGACCCTGACTTGCTTCGAGCTCACCGCGGGCAGAACGGGAGAGAGCAGGAGGACGGCGAGGGACGCAGCCGTGCTTAAGGGGCTGGAGGAAGCCCCGGGTAAGTAAAAAAAAACAAGCTTAACCCTCATCTCTGAGTCCCTTTAAATACCTAAGAAGTGGTAAGACTCTGGATCCTATAAAGGCTTCCCACACTGTCCTCCATTACTGTGTCCCAAACACCCCCCCCCCCCCAAGGAATCTGTAGAGCTTGTCAGATTTCAAGCTTGCAGTTGCGCTCCTCTTCAAGCATGGCCATACTGTGTGAGCACAGCCGCGTCTGTGCAATAAGCTGTGCTGCTGCACCAATGCTTCTGCTTGAAGAGGGTCACAGTTGGCAATGTGCAGAGTGTCCCAGACAGTGGTGGACTCCTTGGGTAAGTATTTGATTTATTACCGGAGAAAGAAAAAAAATTACACATACTTGGGGCTTCCTCCATCCCCCTCCGGGCTGATCGCTCCCTCGCCATCCTCCTCCGCCTCCTGGATTGTCCACAATTCACCCCAGAAAGTCCCCTGGCTGGGGCGTAATGTAAGCCCCTGTCAACGCAGACTTGCACCTGCGTAGTAGAGTGGCCCGACAGCGATCAGCTATTTCCGCCTATCTCCGAGCGGAGAGCCGATACTGTGCCTGCGCTGGAGCCCGGGAGGTAAATATTTGCATCCTCGCAGTCTCGGGAGGATTTTCACCGTCGCCGTGGGACCCAGGAGGACGGGGGAAGCCTCAATAGGATCCAGAGGCTTCCCCCACCTGACGGGGAGTACCCCCCAGGGGATGTTTTTCTTATTACAGGTTTTCTTTAATCTGATCACATTGTTTAGGAGATTTTTGTTAGTGGTCCCAAAGGATCATTTCCGATCGTTCACATGAATAATGGTTTGTAAATGATCGTTTGGCAAATTGTATGATTAGTGGCCACTTTTCCGAGGCTTTGCACAGAGCTCACGGCCAGGCTGAAAAGAGGAAGCAGATAAACTTACTGCTCCGATGTGCTCTTGTGCATATATCAGGGGGAGGAGGGTAACCCTCCAGACTCCCTAACTCTAGCTGGGTGGAGCGGTGCACTGCCCGACGTAGATTTGTACTGCATCTGTCCGGAAGAAGTTAATAATAAACAATGGACCCAGCAGTGCCGGCCTCTGTTACCATCTCTTCTACTGAAACATACTGCTTAAAGTGGACCAGAACTCAGAACTCCCCCTCTGCTCTAAAAGATAAGCAACAGCATAATAACCTTTAAAGAAAAACATTTCTTTTGTTACAGCCGATACCGATCCTGCAATAAATCTGCAGTGTGCCTACTTCCTGCTTTTGTGGAAGCAGACATAGGTTTAATAAACTGTGTTTACAAATCAGCTGCTCTGCCGAGGCAGCCAGTTGACACAGCTGAGCGCTCAAGTTACACTTGTGATTAGTCACAGAGGAGGGGGAATTAGACAGGCTAAACTCTCTAAATACATACAAGGTGCATTTCTCTCTCTTTCCTTCTGTCCTGTGCAGGAGTTCAGGTCCACTTTAATAGAACTACACAATTCTTCTAACATCTGGGCACACAAATGCTTCCTAATACTTAAGGAGAAGGGAATCCTATTACCACCTAAAGGTGACCATTAACGATACAATCCTACGGCCAATCTATAATTTCTGATTGTAAAGGTAATCATAAACAATAGGTGGTGCCCATTAATGTCCGAATTCCTGTTAACTTGAATTGGGCAACGGGAATTTGGCTTGTTAAAGGGGAGGGGAGTGTTCCAGAGACGGGAGGCAGCTCTAGAGAAGTCCTGCAGTCATGTGTGGGAGTTCGTGATATGTGGGGCGGCCAGGTGAAGGTCCTTGGAGGAATGGAGAAGGCAGCCATCGAGGTGTGACCCCAGATGCTGATGGTCTCTCTTTCAGCAGTCCAATATATTGAATAATGCAAACTTGGAGAGCAAAGGAGTCGGCACTAGTAGCTGAGGCAAACAGAGTGGGGGTTGGTGGATAGATCAATGTGCCTCCAGACAAGGCCAAGTACATCAGATCAAATGAAAAGAAAGGTAGAATCCGGGCACCATGAGCTGCAGTTACCACACTTTATTACATCCCCAAACACAGACAGATACAGGTGTAGAGGGCTGGTCTGACAGCCGTTTCACAAGCAGGCTTGCTTGCTTCCTCAGAGACCAGTCTCTGAGGAAGCAAGCAAGCCTGCTTGTGAAACGGCTGTCAGACCAGCCCTCTACACCTGTATCTGTCTGTGTTTGGGGATGTAATAAAGTGTGGTAACTGCAGCTCATGGTGCCCGGATTCTACCTTTCTTTTCATTTGATATTGAATAATGCTTGTGTATCTCATTGTTGTGCTGCTGTAGTCCCCGCAGCATTGCACCTCACACTAGTCCCTCTGCCTCCATCTCAATAGAACAGAACAGGCTGCTTCCCAGCAAGCAGAGCAGAATGTTCATGCGTTAATCATTCATTTGAGCATGAATCATTGCAAGTAAGTGGGCAGCTTGATATTGCTTCCATTAGAATGTCACCATCCTTCTGCATTGATTTTGCTGTTCAATTCCTTGCAGGTTCAAGCACTGTAATCAAATCTGCTGGTAATCTATTGCCTTTAAATATGTTATCGATCAACTTTCAACGATTTTGACTAAAATTGATCAAAAGTATTGATTGAGTAGGATGTAAACACTTCTGTGGATTACACTCGGAGCAGGAGTGGCAGTCGATTGATATGGTTCCCACTGAAAATCGATGTGTTGTGTAGGGAAGTAATCGATCACAATTAGACCAAATTCTTACTCGATGGTGATTGAGTGGATAGCTTTACACCAACCTCCATAGTTAGCAGTGCAGGGAGGGGAGGGGTTGGAAAAATTTACAGCAGATTTTTAGAATTTTTTTTTGCCCAGGCAGGGCAGACAGTAGTTATCCCTGACTCTGGGTTCAGAACTTGCACTTCAACTCCTTTTTCTTTAAGTGAGTTAGATACTTACCTATGAAGAGGGCAGGTTCTGGATCCCATAGAGCCTTCATGGTTCCCTCTCCATGCGCTAGGTCCACTGCTGTCTCCCGTTGAAGTTATTCACCAGCTGGTGGAATAACCTTCAGGAACACTCGTGAAGGCTTTGGAAATACTCGTGCTACCCAGTATTCCGAAGATGCGTGGATCTGTACTGTGCGCGCAAGAGTCCGGGCTCAAGCATGCACAGTACGGATGCAACTGTGAATGCTCTTGAAGACTTTCCATTTTTGTTAGATATTCTGAGCCAGTTGTCAAGCCATTACAGTTTGGCTCTTGTCAATGCCATTACGCCTGCCCATTTTTCCTTCTTACCACACCATGTAGAAGTAGTAACTGTTCACTTGCTGCCTAATATATTTTAGCCCTTGTAGGTGCCATTGTTTTAAGATAGTCTATGCTATACAAGTCACCTGTTAGTCCTTTCACACTGGGGCAGTGCGGTGCGTCAAATTGACGCACTGCTACCACTCTCCAATGCAAACCTATGGGGAAAACACATTACCTGCGTCACGGTGAGGTCTGCCAGAAGTTTTCAATCTGACGCGGCTCCAAAACTACGTTGCCACGCGACTTCTGCGGCGATCTGTCTGTGTTGGCCTGAAAGTCATGTTAGTCTATGGTGACGCACAGATTTTTAAACACTTTCCAACATAACATTGCGGCGCGGAAGTACATTTTTTACAATACACTTCCGAGCACATGATTGCTTGGCCGTCAGGAAGTGAGCGTTAGTTCCTGCTTGGCCAGATGAGGAATACCGCGTAGTAACACTGCCAGTTTGCAGTGTGAAACCAGCCTAAAGGTGTACATGTAATTAACGAGCCGGCAAATTTGGGCACAGGGTGAAGCCAAAAAAAGGCTCACTGCTCCTGCACAAGTCCCCGCAGCATTACTATTCCCCTCCAGACCGCCGGCGACTGTGATGTAAGCTGTAATTCGGCTGGCAGCTATTGCTCTATGCTATTTGTATCGTTATTTGGACCATCTGTTGATGGCGCCTAAATTAGTGCCTGGAATAAACATACATATTTAGTGCCTGAGCACCGAAATAGCTGTAATGCGTATGTACAGTATATACTTGTCACCGGTGAATTGGGCACAGAGTGAGCCGAATGACGGCTGTCCCTGCTGGCGCAAAACTCCACAGCAGTGTTAAATATTATCCCCCCTCTGAGTTTTCGCAACTCGGGGTAGATGTAATTTGAGGCCCGGCAACACACAGTATTACATTACTGCTATGAGGCTCCTAGTTTCGGTGCCCTGAAACAACCTGCTTCGGCTTTCCATTACCACCTATGGCGGCGGCGGCTGCTGCGCCCAAATTTCCTACGCCGTTTTTGCCTGACTCATCTTAAAGGGCATCGAAAGGGAGAAGGACACAGAGACTGACATAATATTTCCTTTTAAACAATGCTAATTGCCTTGCTGCCCTGCTGATCCTTTGCCTTTAATACTGTAATTTTAGCTAAAGACCCTGAAAAAGCATACAGATTAGATTTTTCTGACTGAAGTCTGACAAGATTAGCTGCATGCTCGTGTTTCAGTTGTGTGGTTCAGACACAACTGACCAGAAAGATCAGCATATTCCTTTCATTTCAGGGGCTTGATTCACTAAACCGTAATAACGCGTTTTGCGTGCATTATAACGCACGTAGCAATTTTCACGCACAATCACGAATTTTTGCACGCAATCGCAAATTTTCACACGAAAATTTGCAATTGGGCACGAAAATTGTTACGCGTGTTATGACGTGTGCAAAACGCTAGCACGGCCGTGATATCAGTTATCACAGTTTAGTGAATCAAGTCTAAGGTGTGTTTTAAAGTTGTGACTGATTGGTATTTGTTTGCTGCATTTCTGGAAGGGTGAGCAATGCTGAAATGGTTAAAAAACAATACTGAGACGGAATTTAAAATGCTTAAAGTGTACCTGAGATGAATGGAGGCAAAACATTTATACTTACCTGAGCCTTCCTCTAGCCCCCTTCAGGCTGTGGGCTCCCTCGCCGCCTCTCTCGGGCCACTCCGGTCACCGCTAGCTGTCCCAGTATTTCTGTGAGTCATGCTCCTTCACCCATGCTCATTATGCTCCCGTGGCCGGGAGCGCTCTATACCTGCGCAGGCCGCCCATGCATGACAGAGCGCGACTCACAGAAATACCAGGACGGCTAGCGGACAATGGCAGCAGCCCAGAGAGACGGCAAGGGCCTGAAGGGGGCTGGAGAAAGCCCCAGGTATGTACTGTATGTTTTGCCTCCATTCATCTCAAGTCTCCTTTAATAAACTTCTTTAATAGATAAGCTTATTTATTTATTTTCCTTACAATGGTTGTTTGTTATTAACTTCATTATTAAAATCAACTTATAAATAGTTTTATTTAGTTCTTAAAGCCAGCGGAGTTTTCCTTTAAAAATCATCGGCAAATCCTTTCTGTTGTGGATGCGGTCATCAGTCCTCTCAAAGGGAAGCCTCTGTGAAAAGATTTACCCAGCTGAATGCGGAGGGAGAAGGTGCACCTACCATGGAAATATCACTGTGAGTACACATCGGTGGGGTTCAGCACTAATGATGGGCATGTCTAAGAGAACTCATGGAGAAGCATGTGATGTTTGATCAGCTGATAGATTTGCAAAGCTCTGATTTGGTGGGATCACATCCTGCTTTAGCACATGAGCATGACTAGCAAATCAGAGACTTACATATCTATCACATGACTGGCGCTACACTAGGGCATGGAGAGGCACGTGCCCCCCTACTGATGATTGTACACCCCCCCCCCCCCCCCCCCCGGGCAGACACGTCACAAACAGCCGGTGTATCATGCACACAGCACACACACAGCAACATGCTGCTGTGTGTAGAATGACTGGTTGTGATTCCCCACCCCCTCTCCCAGCAGAGCTGACTCTAGTTAAATGTGTATCTATGACACACAGCCTACTGCCTGTCCCTGGAACAGCTGTTCTGCTCACCCCCCCCCCCCCCCCCCAGCAGACAGGAGAAGAGGAGGAACACCTGCAGCAATGGAAGATCAGCATCTCACTGCTGCAGTAGAGATTGAAAACCGGCACACCTGTGAAGCTGACAGTGATGAGCACAGGCGTCTCACCCACCAGGCAGCTATAAATTCTCGCCTAGAGCGGCAGGAGGAAGCAGGAGCGCTGCTGCACTGAGTAGTGAGAGAAGAAATGCCTCTCAGGTATCAGTTTACACTACAGCAGCAGCTAACAGCAGCGCCTGACTGGACTCATAACTGATTCACTGACTGATTCATTCAGTTCCTTCAGCTCAGTGATTCAAAGAACCACAGTAATGAGTCAGTGAGAGAAGGCTCCGAGTACAGCATCAGCTCCTGAGTCCTGACACTTCACTCTTAACTGATTCATTCAGTTCCTCTCTCTCTGCTACTGGTAACTGTGTGGATGACTGAGTGGAGGGACGGGCTGAGGCAGAGGTGAGAGAGGCTCCAGCCTCATGGTGCAGTGTAGAAGGGGGGCGCACAACTCACTCAGCTATCATTCCCCTATTGTGTTTGAAGCAGAGAGAAATAAGAAAAGGGGATACATGGTAGTGACTACAAGCCACCAGACTAGAGATTAAGGTGTTCGGGGGGGGGGGGGGGGAGGAGGGGGGGGGTTGGGGGCCTGGGGTGCCTCTTAGTCTAATAACAATCAGTGTGTGACAGATGGGGGGGGCGAAATTTGGCATCTCAGCCTTGGGTGCTGGAGGACCTTGTCCCGGTACTGACTGAGTGTAGAAGCCAGGCATGGACTGCCCCCCAGACCGCCTTTTATTCAGTGATTTGGGGCTAGTCTGGTGTTTGGTGTGTTCAGGTTTGTTGTTGTAAGGCAAAGTGAAATACTAGGCTAGCTGATAAAAGTGCAATTAGAGGGCAGGCATGCTGGTAAATATACACAGCATGATGCAGAGCTCGTCTGGAGGGTCTGTGGGAAAAAAATCTGTCTGGTCTCTCCCCATTGTTATAATGACTGCATGTGTGGATAAGGTGTTAAACAGGTTGAAAAGTTTTGACAGTCCCTAGACTCCAGGAGGGCTGCTTTCTGACTTGTGTGAGAGACTGTCAGGGACAGCAGTCCTATTACCGGCAACTAGTCTCTGTGTAATGTGGGACTGCAATACAGATAAACTCTCTGCTCCATCTGCTGCTATTCTCAGTCTCACTCCACTCCTCCTCTCCTTGGGCTAGTGCACGACAAAATCGCAATAGCAATCGCTAGCAATTTGCAAATGCGACTTGATAATTTGGGCTGAGGCTGCCATGATAACGGGTCTCAAGTCTATGTTTCCCCCCAGGCCAAAAGGTCCCAGTCCTCCCCTGGTAGCAGCATAGTGTGTGTGTATAGTGTATGTCTACTGTGTGCTGTGTGTGTATAGTGTATGTCAGCAGTGTGTGTATAGTGTGTATAGTGTGCGTGTGTACTGTGTGTACTGTGTATAGTGTGTGTGTGTTGTGTGTATTTTCTGGTGAACCCATGCCGCAATAAGTGTATTTTCTGATTTTCTGGTGAAACGCTGCTGTATTATGATTTTCGGGGGTCTTGGGGTGGGGTTCACCACGGGGGTGGGGGGTATGGGGCTGGGGGGCAATCACGGGAGGTGGGGGGGGGGGGGCGCCACAGGATTTCTCGCCTGGAGTGACAAAATGGCTAGAGACGCCCCTGGTGATGAGGGCCTGTTCTCACTAGGGCAATTAGCTGGCGATGCCCTCTAATTGCCGAAGCACCAGCGGTTTTTTTTTTTTTTTTAACAAATCAGTTTTTACTATTTTGTAACATCAAAAACGTGAACAGAGTTAAGAAAAGTACGGTGATCCAACAGGGATCTGAATATTACAGGTATCCACAGCTTGTACAAGTATGCATCAAAAATAATTATACCTAGGTAACATTTCCAGACATTGACTGGGGTAACTTTCCAGACATTGACTGGGGTATTGAGGCTACCCATTCTGGTAAAAGCAGCAGATTTCTGGCAGCACTACAGGACAATTACTTGACTCAAATGGTAACGGAACCAACTAGGGGGAATGCGTTACTGGATCTGATCATTTCTAATAGACCAGATAATGTATCAAATGTGCAGGTTCAAGAACATTTGGGAAATAGTGATCACAACATGATAACGTTTGATCTGGTGACTGATAGGCCACGGGGCAGCGGGACCACTAAAACTATGAATTTTAGAAAAGCAAAGTTCAATCAAATTAGGCAGGCACTAAGTTTGGTGAACTGGGATAATGTACTACAAGGGGACGACACTGAAGGGAAATGGCAAGCTTTTAAACGTATTCTCAATCAATATTGTAGTATGTATATCCCATATGGAAACAAAATGTCTAGGAATAAAAAATGCCTCTATGGATGAATAGAAAGGTTAGGGATAAAATGAAGAGGAAAAAGAATGCCTATAAGGTCCTAAAACAGGAGGGGACTGAGGCTGCACTAAGCAATTATAAGGAGTGCAATAAAAATTGTAAAAAAGAAATTAGGCTGGCAAAGATCGAAGCTGAAAATCAAATCGCTAGGGATATCAAATCTAACCCAAAAAAGTTTTACAAGTACATCAACTCTAAAAAAAGAAAGGTTGACTGTATAGGGATGAGGGTGGGAACTCAATGGTGGATGACCAAGGTAAGGCAGAGTTATTAAATGCTTTCTTTGCTTCTGTCTTCACAAAGGAAACAGCACTGTTGCAAATTACAGAGGCAGAAGAGTCTCAATCTTCTAACTGTAATATTAAATACTTAACGCAGGAAGAAGTAAAGGCAAGACTAAATAAATTAAAAATAGACAAGGCACCTGGCCCGGATGGCATGCATCATCGGGTCCTAAGAGAATTAAGTTCAGTTATAGCTAAGCCCCTTTATCTTATCTTTTGTGACTCTCTTGCAACTAGCAGAGTCCCAGTGGATTGGCGTACAGCCCACGTTTTCCCATTATTTAAGAAGGGCAAAAAATCTGATCCAGGAAATTATAGACCTGTAAGCTTAACATCAGTTGTATGCAAACTATTTGAGGGGTTACTAAGAGATACTATACATGACTTCATAGTAGAAAATAATCTTATTTCTCAGCATCAACATGGGTTTACTAAAGACAGGTCCTGTTTGACTAACATGCTCAGCTTTTATGAGGTAGTGAATGCTAATATGGATATTGGGAATGCTGTAGATGTGATATACTTGGACTTTGCAAAGGCCTTCGACACTGTTCCCCACAGAAGTCTGGTGCAAAAGTTGAGGATGCAAGGACTGGGGAAGAGTTTGTGTGCATGGATAGGGAACTGGCTAATGGACAGAAAACAAAGAGTTGTAGTCAATGGATCGTACTCAAAATGGGAGACTGTTAGCAGTGGGGTCCCACAGGGGTCTGTACTGGGTCCAGTGCTCTTCAATTTATTTATTAATGACCTAGTAGATGCAGTAGTGAGCAATGTTGCTATTTTTGCAGATGATACAAAATTGTGCAGAATCATCAACTCTCAGGAAGATAGTGTCATATTGCAACAGGATCTGGATAGGATGGCTATATGGGCACATACATGGCAGATGAAATTCAATGTTGACAAATGTAAAGTCATGCATTTTGGTCGTACCAATGGTCTAGCACCATACAAAATAAATGGGATACAGTTGGGAACATCAAACTTGGAGAAGGACTTAGGAGTACTCATCGACAACAAGTTAAATAATCGTACTCAATGCCAAGCCGCTGCAGCTAAAGCGAACAAAATTTTGGGATGCATTAAAAGGGAAATAAAAACTCGAGATGCTAGCATAATATTGCCCCTGTTTAACTCTCTAGTAAGGCCACATCTGGAATATGGAATTCAGTTCTGGGCACCACATTACAAAAAAGATATTGCAGTTTTAGAGCAGGTGCAGAGACGAGCTACAAAATTGATACGTGGGATGGAAGGTCTCGCTTACCAAGAAAGGTTAGATAAACTGGGTTTATTTAGTCTAGAGAAAAGACGCCTTAGAGGAGATCTAATTAACATGTATAAATACATTAGAGGGCAATATAATAGCTTGGCGGATGAGCTTTTTGTCCCTAGGCCTTCTCAAAGGACTAGAGGACATGAGCTGCGCATGGAGGAAAAACGTTTTAGCCATTTATTTAGGAAAGGGTTCTTTACAGTAAGAGTGGTTAAGATGTGGAATGCATTGCCACAGGAAGTCGTTATGGCAAACTCTATATCTGCATTTAAAGGGGGCTTAGATGCTTTCCTTGCGTTGAAAGACATGCATGGCTACAATTACTAGGTTATGCCTAATGATGTTGATCCAGGGATTTTATCTGATTGCCATCTGGAGTCAGGAAGGAATTTTTCCCATTTGGGGCTAATTGGACCATGCCTGGTGGGGGTTTTTTCGCCTTCCTCTGGATCAACAGGGGTATGTGGGGGACGGGCTGGAGTTGTACTTTGTACTGGTTGAACTTGATAGACGTATGTCTTTTTTCAACCAAAATAACTATGTAACTATGTAACTATGTAACATGAGTATGCATTATGAAATTACATACAGGCAACTGCATTATCTATAAAATCATACAAGGAAGTTGCAGGTAGAGCTGTATTATGCTGGGCATACACAGTTAGATAGTTCTTAGATAGGTTAGATAGTTCTAGCTGAGGGCTCGATTGATAAGATCCAACCTGTCCGATCACCGTGGCAGATCGATACCGCGCTCGATCCCCGCGGGCGGACAATAGAAAAAAATAAAAAAGAAAATCCAAAAAGGTCCGTACACTCCGGGAATCAAATTCCAGCGTTTTATTCAGCCCATGTGACACAATTCCATTCCGTTACACCAACGAATCGTTTCGGGGCCCCGTGGGGTCCCCTTTGTCAAGGCAGTACTGCCCCACGGGGCCCCGAAACGATTCGTTGGTGTAATGGAATGGAATTGTGTCACATGGGCTGAATAAAAGGCTCGAATTTGATTCCCGGAGTGTGCGGACCTTTTTGGATTTTCTGTTGTATCGCTTTGGGTCCAGCACCTCGCCAATGGTGTGCGATCCCACATCTACTTATAGAAAAAAATGAAGCGCTGATAAGAAGTGCCCGCGAGGACGTGCGGGAATCGATCCGCGCGGACGAGCAGTGACGCGACGACATTGAGCCGCTGGCTCGATGCTGGCGCATAAACGAAGCGTGTATGCCCAGCATTACAGTGCAATATTTTAGCTGTGTAAAGTAATTATGTAACCAGTAGCCAATCAAGCAGAGTATACCTCAGATCTCATTGCGGATCTTAACCACTTGCCGACCGCCCACTGTACATTGGGCGGCTGCAAAGTGGCATGCCCAGGACCACGTAACACCAATTGGCGTTGCGTCCTGGGACTCTTCCGGGCCGGGGATCGCACGCTGTAATGCGCGTGCATCTGCCGGCAATAGGCTCCGCCCACCCGCCGGCCGTTCGGAAGCACTGGCGGGTTGTTAACCCTTCGATCGCCGCGTTAGAAACGTATAATACGCTTTGTAATGTATACAAAGTGTACTATACAGGCTGCCTCCTGCCCTGGTGGTCCCAGTGATCGAGGGACCACCAGGGCAGTCTGCAGCCCTCCCTGTCTGCACCCAAGCACACTGATCTGCCCCCCTTCTGCCCCCTGATCGCCCACAGCACCCCTCAGACCCCCCCCCCCCCTGCCCAGACCCCTGTTTGCACCTAATCACCCATCAATCACTCTCTGTGACTATCTGTCAATGCTACTTTTGAGATTAGGTCCTAAACTGCCCCCTGGGGGCTCCTGATCACCCCCCACACCCTCAGATCCTCCCCAGACCCCCCCCCCCCCCCGGTGTACTGTATACATCTATCCTCCCATATAATCATCCACTGATCACCTGTCAATCACCCATCAATCACCACCTGTCACTGATACCCATCAGATCAGACCCTAACCTGCCCCTTGCGGGCATCTGATCACCCACCCACACCCTCAGATCGCCCGCAGACCCGCCGTCAGATCACCTCCCAAGTGCATTGTTTACATCTGTTCTCTCCTCTAATCACCCATCAATCACTCCCTGTCACTATCTGTCAGCGCTATGTTTTAGATTAGTCCCTAAACTGCCCCCTGGGGGCACCTAAACTGCCCCCTGGGGGCTCCTGATCACCCCCCACACACACACACACACCCTCAGATCCTCCCCAGACCCCCCCCCCCCCCCCTGTGTACTGTATACATCTATTCTCCCCTGTAATCACCTGTCAATCACCTGTCAATCACAAATCAATCACCCCCTGTCACTGCCACCCATCAGCTCAGACCCTAACCTGCCCCTTGTGGGCACCTGATCACCCGCCTACACCCTCAGATTGCCCGCAGACCCACCCTCAGATCACCTCCGAAAGTGCATTGTTTACATCTGCTATCCCCTCTAATCACCCAGTGATCACCCATCAATCACCCATCAAACACCCCGTCACCACCTGTCACTGCTATCCATCAGATCAGACCCTAATCTGCCCCTTGCGGGCACCCAATCACCCGCCACACCCTCAATTAGCCCCCCAGACCTGCTCTGATCAACTCGCCAGTGCATTGCTTGCATATATTTTCCCTTGTAATCACCTACTTTTCACCTATCAATCACCCCGTCACCCCCTGTCACCACGTGTCACTGCTACCCATCAGATCAGACCCTCATCTGCCCCTTGCGGGCAACCAATCACCCGCCCACACCCTCAGATAGCCCCGCAGACTGGCTCTGATCAACTCGCCAGTGCATTGCTTGCATATATTCTCCCTTGTAATCACCTACTGATCACCTATCAATCATCCCGTCACCCCCTGTCACCACCTGTCACTGCTACCCATCAGATTAGACCCTAATCTGCCCCTTGCGGGCACCCAATCACCCGCCCACACCCTCAGATAGCCCTCCAGACCCTCTCTGATCAACTCGCTGGTGCATTGCTTGCATATATTCTCCCCTGTATTCACCTATTGATCACCTATCACCCCCTGTCACCACCTGTCACTGCTACCCATCAGATCAGACCCTAATCTGCCCCTTGCGGGCACCCAATCACCCGCCCACACCCTCAGATAGCCCTCTAGACCTTCTCTGATCAACTCGCTGGTGCATTGCTGGCATATATTCTCCCCTGTATTCACCTACTGATCACCTATCAATCACCCCCTCACCCCCTGTCACCACCTGTCACTGCTACCCATCAGATCAGACCCTCATCTGCCCCTTGGGGGCACTCAATCACCCGCCCACACCCTCAGATAGCCCCCCAGACCCCTCTGGTCACCTCCCCAGTGCATTATTTACATCTGTTCTCCCCTCTAATCACCCACTGATCACCCATCAATCACCCCCTGTCACCACCTGTCACTGCTACTCATCATACCCATCAGATCAGACCCTCATCTGCCCCTTGCGTGCACCCAATGACCGACCCACACCCTCAGATCGCCCTCAGATACCCCCGATAACCTCCCCAGTGCATTGCTCACATCTATTCCCCCCTCTATTCACACCCTAAGACACCCATCAATCACCTCCTGTCACCCCCTAGCACACCTACCCATCAAATCAGGCCCTAATTTGCCCTCCTGCGGGCATCTGATCACCCGGCCAAACCCTCACCCGCCCCACCACAGTGACATATTTTTTTTCTGATCACTGTTGGTACGACTTAATTGTGGCTGAGACCAACCGTTATGCCACACAATACGCAACCGCCAATCCAAGTTTCAATCACCTGTCAATCACCCATAAATCACCCTCTATCACCACCTGTCACTGCTACCCATCAGATCAGACCCTAACCTGCCCCTTGCGGGCATCTGATCACCCACCCACACCCTCAGATCGCCCGCAGACCCGCTGTCAGATCACCTCCCAAGTGCATTGTTTACATCTGTTCTCTCCTCTAATCACCCATCAATCACTCCCTGTCACTATCAGTTAGCGCTATTTTTTAGATTAGTCCCTAAACTGCCCTCTGGGGGCTCCTGATCAACCCCCACACCCTCAGATCCTCCCCAGACCCCCCCTCCATGTACTGTATACATCTATTCTCCCCTGTAATCACCTGCCAATCACAAATCAATCACCCCCTGTCACTGCCTCCCATCAGCTCAGACCCTAACCTGCCCCTTGTGGGCACCTGATCACCCGCCTACACCCTCAGATTGCCCGCAGACCCACCCTCAGATCACCTCCAAAAGTGCATTGTTTACATCTGCTCTCCCCTCTAATCACCCAGTGATCACCCATCAATCACCCATCAATCACCCATCAAACACCCCGTCACCACCTAACACTGCTACCCATCAGATCAGACTATAATCTGCCCTTGCGGGCACCCAATCACCCGCCACGCCCTCAAATAGCCCCCCAGACCCGCTCTGATCAACTCACCAGTGCATTGCTTACATATATTCTCCCTTGTAATCACCTACTGATCACCTATCATTCACCCCGTCACCCCCTGTCACTGCTACCCATCAGATCAGACCTTAATCTGCCCCTTGCGGGCAACCAATCACCCGCCCACACCCTTGGATAGCCCCCCAGACCCTCTCTGATCAACTCGCCGATGCATTGCTTGCATATATTCTCCCCTGTATTCACCTACTGATCACCTATCAATCACCCCCTCACCCCCTGTCACTGCTACCCATCAGATCAGACCCTAATATGCCCCTTGCGGGCACCCAATCACCCGCCCACACCCTCAGATAGCCCCCCAGACCCCCTCTGATCAACTCGCCAGTGCATTGCTTGCATATATTCTCCACTGTAATCACCTACTGATCACCAATCAATCACTCTGTCACCCCCTGTCACCACCTGTCACTGCTACCCATCAGATCAGACCCTAATCTGCCCTTTGCGGGCACCCAATCACCCACCCACACCCTCAGATAGCCCCCCAGACACCTCTGATCACCTCCCCAGTGCATTATTTACATCTGTTCTCCCCTCTAATCACCCACTGATCACCCATCAATCACCCCCTGTCACCACCTGTCACTGCTACCCATCAGATCAGACCCTCGTCTGCCCCTTGCGGGCACCCAATGACCGGCCCACACCCTCAGATTGCCCTCAGGGTCTGATCTTCTATGAACTCACCATACACCTAACGGAATACCTTGGGGTGTCTTCTTTCTAAAATGGGGTCACTTGTGGGGTTCCTATACTGCCCTGGCATTTTAGGGGTCCTAAACCATGAGGAGTAGTCTTGAAACCAAGTGCCTCAAAATGACCTGTGAATAGGACTTTGGGCCCCTTAGCGCACCTAGGCTGCAAAAAAAGTGTCACACATGTGGTATTGCCGTACTCAGGAGTAGTATAATGTGTTTTGGGGTGTATTTTTACACATACCCATGCTGTGTGGGAGAAATATCTCTGTAAATTACAATTTTTTTATTTTTTTTTTACACACAATTGTCTATTTACAGAGATATTTCTCCCACCCAGCATGGGTATGTGTAAAAATACACCCCAAAACACATTATACTACTTCTACTGAGTACGGCGATACCACATGTGTGACACTTTTTTGCAGCCTAGGTGCGCTAAGGGGCCCAACGTCCAATGAGTACCTTTATGATTTCACACGTCATTTTGAGACATTTGGTTTCAAGACTACTCCTCACGGTTTAGGGCCCCTAAAATTCCAGGGCAGTATAGGAACCCCACAAATGACTCCATTTTAGAAAGAAGACACCCCAAGGTATTCTGTTAGGAGTATGGTGAGTTCTTAGAAGATTTTATTTTTTTTTGTCTCAAGTTAGCGGAAATTGATTTTTATTGTTTTTTTTCCACAAAGTGTCATTTTCCGCTAACTTGTGACAAAAAATAAAATCTTCTATGAACTCACCATACTACTAACGGAATACCTTGGGGTGTCTTCTTTCTAAAATGGGGTCATTTGTGGGGTTCCTATACTGCCCTGGCATTTTAGGGGCCCTAAACCGCGAGGAGTAGTCTTGAAACCAAATGTCTCAAAATGACCTGTGAAATCCTAAAGGTACTCATTGGACTTTGGGCCCCTTAGCGCAGTTAGGGTACAAAAAAGTGCCACATATGTGGTACCGCCGTACTCAGGAGTAGTAGTATAATGTGTTTTGGGGTGTATTTTTACATATACCCATGCTGGGTGGGAGAAATATCTCTGTAAATGACAATGTTTTGATTTTTTTACACACTATTGTCCATTTACAGAGATATTTCTCCCACCCAGCATGGGTATGTGTAAAAATACACCGCAAAACACATTATACTACTTCTCCTGAGTACGGCAATACCACATGTGTGGCACTTTTTTGCACCCTAACTGCGCTAAGGGGCCCAAAGTCCAATGAGCACCTTTAGGATTTCACAGGTCATTTTGAGACATTTGGTTTCAAGACTACTCCTCACGGTTTAGGGCCCCTAAAATGCCAGGGCAGTATAGGAGCACCACAAATGACCCCATTATAGAAAGAAGACACCCTAAGGTATTCCATTAGGATTATGGTGAGTTCATAGAAGATTTTATTTTTTGTCACAAGTTAGCGGAAATTGATTTGTATTGTTTTATTGTCACAAAGTGTAATTTTCCGCTAACGTGACAAAAAATAAAATCTTCTATGAACTCACCATACTTCTAACTGAATACCTTGGGGTGTCTTCTTTCTAAAATAGGGTCATTTGTGGGGTTCCTATACTGTCCTGGCATTTTAGAGGCCCTAAACCGTGAGGAGTAGTCTTGAAACCAAATATCTCAAAATGACCTGTGAAATCCTAAAGGTACTCATTGGACTTTGGGCCCCTTAGCGCAGTTAGGGTGCAAAAAAGTACCACACATGTCGTATCACTGTACTCGGGAGAAGTAGCATAATGTGTTTTGGGGTGTATTGTATTTTTACACATACCCATGCTGGGTGGGAGAAATATCTCTGTAAATGGACAATTGTGTGTAAAAAAAAAATCAAAAAAATCTCATGTACAGAGATATTTCTCCCACCCAGCATGGGTATGTGTAAAAATACACCCCAAAACACATTATACTATTTTTCCTGAGTACGGTGATACCACATGTGTGACACTTTTTTGCAGCCTAGGTGCACTAAGGGGCCCAAAGTCCTATGAGCACATTTAGGCTTTACAGGGGTGCTTACAATTTAGCAGCCCCCAAAATGCCAGGACAGTAAACACACCCCACAAATGACCCCATTTTGGAAAGTAGACATCCCAAAGTATTCAGAGAGGGGCATGGTGAGTCTGTACCAGATTTCATATTTTTTTTGTCACACATTAGCAGAAATTGAAACTTTTTTTTATTAATTTTTTTTGTCACAAAGTGTCATTTTCCACTAACGTGACAAAAAATTAAATCTTCTATGAACTCACCATGCCTCTTAGTGAATACTTTGGGATGTCTTCTTTCCAAAATGGGGTCATTTGGGGGGTATTTATATTATCCTGGAATTCTAGCACCTCATGAAACCTGACAGGTGCTCAGAAAAGTCAGAGATGCTTCAAAATGGGAAAATTCACATTTTGCACCATAGTTTGTAAACGCTATAACTTTTACCCAAACCAATAAATATACACTGAATGTGTTTTTTGGACAAAAATGTATACAGAAATTTTACTTTATTTGACAAATTTTATCACAAAATTCATGTCTTTTTTGATGAATATAATAAAAACTAAGAATCACAGCAGCAATCAAATAGCACCAAAAGAAAGCTGTATTAGGGACAAGAAAAGGAGGTAAAATTAATTTAGGTGGTAGGTTGTATGACCGAGCAATAAACCGTTAAAGCTGCAGTGGTCTGAATGAAAAAAAAATGTCTGGTCCTTAAGGGCTCTTTCACACCAGAGCCCACTTCTGGCGTTTTAACGCAAAGTCTATATTTTGCGTTAACCAAGGTAAAAGGAAAGTCCATAGACTTTCCTTTTACCTTTCACACCCGACGCTGCGTTTCGATACGTTGCGGTACGACGCATCCCGGCGCATTTTATCGTCGGGAATCGGCGCTTCCCCTTCGGGGTAATTAACTACCACCGCCGCTACTCAGCGTCGCACCGGAGTTTCCCGACGACACGCCGCAACGCGTGCAGGAGCCGTTCTCCTGCACGCTTTTGGTGTGTAACGAGCCTAAGGGGTTTTATGACTGCAGTCCTTAAGTGGTTAAAGAGCTACAGAGAAGAAGAAGCAGCAGAGTAGAGAAGAAAGCTGAAGAAAGAGGGAAAAGGAGAAAGAGAGAAGACAAAGAGCTCTCCGACATCCCCGCCACCCGACCCCAGCCAAAGACCAATTATTAGCGACATATCTATTTAGAATCACCTTGGTTAGAAGCTAAGTGAGGATTAAATCAAACCTCAGAATAAGTAGGAAGGGCATCTACATTGTTATACCAGGGGGCCCAGATCTTATCAAATCGTTGAGGACAATTCCTACTTTTGTATGTTAGACCAGAGCCGGGACAAGGTCCTCCAGCACCCAAGGCTGAGACACCAAAGTGCGCCCCTCCATCCCTGCCACCCCAGCCATCACACACTGATTGCTATTAGACTAAGAGGTGCCACAGGGCCCACAACCTCCCCAACACCTTAATATCTAGTTATCTGGCTTGCAGTCACTGCCATGTATCCCCTTTTCTTATTTCTTTCTGCTTCAAACACAATTAGGAATGACAGCTGAATGAATTCTGCGCCCCTCCTACACTGCGCCCTGAGGCTGGAGCCTCTCCAGCCTATGCCTTGGCCCGGCCCTGTGTTAGACGATATAAAGGTAGAATTTTTAGGACGGTTCTCTTCCAGAAATTAAAAGAAGGGGATTTATCAAATGTCCATGTTCTTAGTATCTCTTTACGGCCATTGAAGCACAGGATTTTTACTAAGTATTGTGAGTGCTTATTTGCAGGAGTACCATCCAACAAACCTAGCAAAGCCATTCTAGGAGAAATCATCAAGTGAGTTTCAAGAATTTCATTCATTAATGAAATAATCTTATGCCAGAAGCTATTCACCTTAGGACAATCCCAGAACATATGGAAGAAGGTACCTGGATTGGCCATGCATCTTGGGCAGTTAGGGTTATGTATGTTAGAGATTTTGATCATACGCAAGGGTGTTTGGTTCTGTGCAAGAACTTAAATTGAAGGCGTTCTTTTGCTGAAATGGGAGTTTTGACAAATTCCTCCAATATTTCATCCTAGTCCGCTTCGTCCAACCCCATGATATCTTTGTTCCAGCGGGATTCACACCTAGATAGGCTATGCGTGTTGTTGTTCATTAGTGTAAAATAAATTACTGAAAGTGGTTTATCTAATTCCGCTAACATTAATGTTTTCTCTAAGTCACCAGATACCAGAGGTGGTCTACCTTGTGCAAACTGTGTATTGTACTCTAGAGATGGCCCGAAACCTCCGATTTTCGGTTCGCGAACTTCCGCGAAAGGTTCGGTTCGCGCAAACTTTGGCGAACCGCAATAGACTTCAATGGGGAGGCGAACTTTGAAAAATAGAAACACTTATGCTGGCCACGAAAGTGATGGAAAAGATGTTTCAAGGGGTCTAACATCTGAGTTTTTGCATGGATGAGTGGGATAGAAGCCAAAAGTCCCGGGGAAAAATCTGGATTTGACGCAAAGCAGCGTTTTAAGGCCAGAAATCACATTGCATGCTAAATTGCAGGCCTAAAGTGCTTTAAAACATCTTGCATGTGTATACATCAATCAGGGAGTGTAATAAACAGGGAGTGTAAACAGGGAGTACTGCTTCACACTGACACACCAAACTCACTGTGTAACGCACCGCAAACAGCTGTTTGCGTAGTGACGGCCGTGCTGGACTGGTGCGCACCATGGCGAGAGTGCAGGCCGTGGCGGTTTTCAAGCCCATATGGTCGCCAGGCTGTGGTAGCTCAATAATAGAACAACAGTGACTGTCCAGCTGATCAAATTTGGTCTGTCCACAATGAAGCAACAACCTTATTATCTTCTTGTATGTAGGTAGGCATAGGTAGGTGCCCCAGTATAGGTAGGTAGGCATAGGTAGGTGTCCCAGTAAAGGTAGATAGGCATAGGTAGGTGCCCCAGTAGTTAGCTAGGCATAGGTAGGAGTCCCAGTATAGGTAGGTAGGCATAGGTAGGTGTCCCCGTATAGGTAGATAGGCACAGGTAGGTGTCCCAGTATAGATAGGTAGGCATAGGTAGGTGCCCCAGTAGTTAGCTAGGCATAGGTAGGAGTCCCAGTATAGGTAGGTAGGCATAGGTAGGTGTCCCAGTATAGGTAGATAGGCATAGGTAGGTGCCTCAGTAGTTAGCTAGGCATAGGTAGTAGTCCCAGTATAGGTAGGTAGGCATAGGTAGGTGTCACAGTATAGGTAGATAGGCATAGGTAGGTGCCGCAGTAGTTAGCTAGGCATAAGTAGGAGTCCCAGTATAGGTAGGTAGGTATCCCAGTATAGGTAGATAGGCATAGGTAGGTGCCCCAGTAGTTAGCTAGGCATAGGTAGGAAACCCAGTATAGGTAGGTAGGCATAGGTAGGTGCCCTAGTATTGGTAGGTAGGTAGGCATAGGTAGGTGTCCCAGTATAGATAGTTAGGCGGGGCCTGGCTGGCACAGTAATAGCAATTACCAAGGTCCAGCTGCAACAGATAGGGCTGTATAATGCAGTGTCAGTGGGCAACACAAAAAAAAAACACACCAGTGTGACGCCGTCGATATGACCTATCGAATGCGTCATGGAGTTACGAACGCCAGTTCTTCGCAAACCAACCAAACTGACAGTTTTTGGTTTAAATACACTTTTTTTTCCCTTCGGCAAAGGGATGGAGAAATCTTTTCATGGTCAGTTAATTAGCCTCCTGTGAAAAGATTCTCTGCCAGCACAGGGGACCCCCTGAGGTGTTTATGACCTCATCCATCAGGTGAAGGGTAGATATCAGTTGACAGAAGCTCATAAAGTGTAGCTTTCTCCAGCCTGATCGGCCCCAGTCTCAGCATGAGATCTGACACCTCGGCTGCTCCCTGAGCTTCAAAAGACTTCTGACCTTAGCAAAACCTGCTGTGACCTCAGGAATCCCAATATTCATATGTTCTCCATATTTCCTTCATAATTCCTGGCATAGCAGACCTCCCTGGCCATGAAATCTGCACAGGTTATGGGACTCCACAGGGCGCTGGTTCTGACAGGTTTCCGGACCAATCGGACTGCCAGATCTAGCGTAAGACTGTTTTAAAATAACCCTCTAATACCCCAGGGGTCTGATCCCCCAAGTTTGGTATCAACGTTCTTGATAAATTCTGACAAACCTAAAAATGTTATTAGATTTAACATAACTTGTACGGTTTGCAGATGAGCACACTTATCATGATTCAGGTAAATTCTTGCCTCTATGAGAGGGGCAGAGACCTCCTGTTCCAAAGAGGTGTGTGATCCACGCCCCCTAACCCCTCCTTGCTGGAGTAGGGGCTATAACCACACAGAGCCCAGAAAGCTCTGAGTCCTTTACCTTCAATCTGATACCTAGTAACATCCTGGCAGCCCGCAGGGACACGGGCCAAAACCTCCATCTTTGAACTTTCTAACAAAGGCCTGTTGGCCGCATGGCAACCGCCATTTTGGGACTTTCGCCAAAGACTTGCGATTGCCGCATGGACTACCAATAACGGTATTTAAACTGTATATTCAGACATTCTGTTCCTTTTCTTCCCTTCTCTCTGTCAATCAATCTGTTCTAAAATAAGCTGTGTGTATGTAGTTTAGAAATAAACTAACGTTTTTTTCGTTCAGTCTTGTGCCTGTTCTGGTCATCTGATTGCTGCTATAACGAATCTACCCTCTGAAGAGTCAGTCATACCAGTGGCGGACACAGGCAGCAGTGGGCCCCTGTGCAAAATATCAATTGTGGGCCCCCCTGACCTGCGGCGCGCAAAGCGCGCCGCGGCAAAAAATGGGCGTGGCTATAACCTACGACGCGCGAAGCACGCCGCAGCAAAAAATGGGTGTGGATAGAACCTGCGGCGCGTAGCGCCGCGGCAAAAAATGGGCGTGGCAATGACCGGATAAGGGCGGAGTTAACTGTAATTTAAAGTGATCCCGGGGTGAGAGTGATATGGAGGCTGCCATATTTATTTCCTTTTAAACAATACTAGTTGCCTGGCGGCCCTGCTGATCTATTTGGCTGCAGTAATAAACTGAATTACACCAGCAACAAGCATGCAGCTTAATCTTCTCAGTTCTGACAATATTGTCAGAAACCCCTGACCTGCTGCATGCTTGTTCAGGGTCTATGGTTGAAAGAATAAGAGGCAGAGGACAAGAACGGCAACCAGGCAACTGGTATTGCTTAAAAGGAGAGAAATATGGCAGCCTCAATATTATTCTCACCTCAGGTTCCCTTGAAAAGTGCAACGCAAAGACAGTGGGCCCAGGTTTTGGTGACCCTTTCCCCAGAAAATTCACATAATTGTGCAGGTTTTCTCATGAAAATACACATAATGTGAGCAGATTTGCCCAGAAAATACGTGCAATGATGTCGGCAGATATGCCCAGAAAATACGTGCAATGATGTCGGCAGATATGCCCAGAAAATACGTGCAATCATGTCGGCAGATATGCCCAGAAAATACGTGCAATCATGTCGGCAGATATGCCCAGAAAATACGTGCAATCATCTCGGCAGATATGCCCAGAAAATACGTGCAATCATGTCGGCAGATATGCCCAGAAAATACGTGCAATCATGTCGGCAGATATGCCCAGAAAATACGTGCAATCATGTCGGCAGATATGCCCAGAAAATACGTGCAATCATGTCGGCAGATATGCCCAGAAAATACGTGCAATCATGTCGGCAGATATGCCCAGAAAATACGTGCAATCATGTCGGCAGATTTGCCCAGAAAACACATGCAATCATGTAGCAAATTTGCCCAGAACATACATGCAATCATGTGGCAGACCTGCCCAGAACATACACGCAATCATGTGGCAGACCTGCCCAGAACATACACCTGCTAAAATAAATAATAAAAAAAACCATTTACTCACCTGCAGCAGCAGACCTCCTGTCCCAGCCTCCATCCAGCGCGCAGCTCCCATGGGTGGTTGGGTGGATAGGTAGCCTGGTGGGTAGGTAGGTAGGCAGCCCTTAGCCGGGTGGGTAAGTAGCCTGGTGGGTGGCTGGGTAGCCGGGTGGGTGGGTAGCCTGGTGGGTAGGTAGCCTGGTGGGTGGGTAGGTGGGTGGTTAGGTAGCTGGGTGGGTGGGTAGGTAGCCTGGTGGGTCTTTAGGTAGGTAGCCGGGTGGGTTGGTAGGTAGCCGGGTGGGTAGGTAGGTAGGTAGCCTGGTGGGTGGGTAGGTAGCCGGGTGGGTGTGTAGGTAGCCGGGTGGGTGTGTAGGTAGCCGGGTAGGTAGCCGGGTGGGTGTGTAGGTAGCCGGGTGAGTGGTTGGGTAGCCGGGTGGGTGGGTAGCCAGGTGGGTAGGTAGCCGGGTGGGTAGGTAGCCGGGTGGGTAGGTAGCCGGGTGGGTAGGTAGGTAGCCGGGTGGGTAGGTAGCCGGCAGGGTGGTTAGGTAGCTGGGTGGGTAGGTAGACGGGTGGGTGGTTAGGTAGCCGGGTGGGTAGGTAGCCGGGTGGGTGGTTAGGTAGCCGGGTGGGTGGGTAGATGTGTGGGTGGTTAGGTAGCCGGGTGGGTAGCCGGGTGGGTGGTTAGGTAGCCGGGTAGGTAGCTGGGTGGGTAGGTAGCCGGGTGGGTGGGTAGGTATCCGGGTGGGTGGGTAGGTAGCCGGCAGTGTGGTTAGGTAGCTGGGTGGGTAGGTAGCCGGGTGGGTAGACGGGTGGGTGGTTAGGTAGCCGGGTGGGTAGGTAGCCGGGTGAGTGCGTAGATGTGTGGGTGGTTAGGTAGCCGGGTGGGTGGGTAGCCGGGTGGGTAGGTAGTCGGGTGGGTGGTTAGGTAGCCGGGTAGGTAGCCGGGTGGGTAGGTAGCCGGGTGGGTGGTTAGGTAGCCGGGTGGGTAGGTAGCCGGGTGGGTGGGTAGGTAGCCAGCAGGGTGGTTAGGTAGCCGGGTAGGTAGCCGGGTGGGTGGGTGGGTAGGTAGCCGGCAGGGTGGTTAGGTAGCCGGGTAGGTAGTCGGGTGGGTGGTTAGGTAGCCGGGTAGGTAGCCGGGTGGGTGTGTGGGTATCCGGGTGGTTAGGTAGCCGGGTGGGTAGGTAGCCGGCAGGGTGGTTAGGTAGCCGGGTAGGTAGCTGGGTGGGTGGTTAGGTAGCCGGGTGGGTGTGTGGGTATCCGGGTGGGTAGGTAGCCGGGTGAGTGTGTGGGTATCCGGGTGGGTAGTTAGCCGGGTGGGTAAGGTAGCCGGGTGGATGGGTGTGTAGCTATCCGGGTGGGGGGCCCGACTCCTATCCTCCCTCACTCACCTCGGGGCCCCCCTCCCGGTATGCGCGGCGGCGGCGGCGGGCGGGAGAGCAGAAAATCCAGGAAGTCTCCGCCGGGGCTGCAGCAGACACTAGAGGCTGCTGCCGCTTGGTCTCCCGTGTCTCCAACTTTGTACACTGCTCGCTACTAAACCAGGAAGTAGCGAGCAGTGTACAAAGTTGGAGACACGGGAGACCAAGCGGCAGCAGCCTCTAGTGTCTGCTGCAGCCCCGGCGGAGACTTCCTGGATTTTCTGCTCTCCCGCCGCATCGCATGAGGGGGAGGGGGGGGGGGCGATGTGAGGGGGGAGGACAGGAGTCGGGGCCCCCCAGGTTAAAATAAAAGGTAAAATTAAAAAAAAAACCCTGCAATACTTAATGGGCCCCTGAAGCAGCGGAACTTCAGGGGCCCTCGTGCGGCGGCACGGCCGTATGTCCGCCACTGAGTCATACTACCGCATTGTTTTATGATTTGCTTATAAATTGTTGATTTGCTAGCTAGGTTGTAAATAACCGTTTCTTCCTTCTAGGATTAGCTAGTACCAGATTTCCTGTGCGAAATCGATAACTTCGTTTCTCGATTATAAATACAATTCGAGATTGCATCATATAGGGACCCAGTAACCTTTCTTTAACGTCACATTGCTCACAGTCTTTAAGCCGTCGGAAGTGATTATTCCCCGAACGGTGACTTGAGCGTGTTGAACGTGATTGGGCTGGCTACCGTATTATGATAGCGTTGGAGACTGTCCGCTCCATACAACCGGACAGTGGTGGCAGTGTATTTACCCGATTTCCAGCGCGAAATCGATATTTTTAGTTTACAGATTTTATATACAATCAAAATTGTACATGTATGGGCACCTCCAACCAATCTTAACCGTTTACTACGCACACAGTGAATTTGCCTCCAGCAGTCTCTAGTGTATGAGACCTGCATGGCAACAGTGGCCTAGTAATACGGGATTGGTGGATGTTTGTCCCATTACATATTGTCGGCAGCTGCGCGACCAATCTTTATTGTCAGTCTGTTCACCGTACTTCCTGCGTATGCTAACGGGAGCAGATTAGACGGGATTGGCACGCTCTGTCGCCCTTTTCTTTCTTCCCTCTGACAATCCAGCAACCGGTCACGTTGTCCGTCTGCGCCCGTACTTCCTGCGTACGCTAACGGGAGCAGATCTCGCCGGGCTGGATTGTCACATTATGTGACGCCGTCGATATGACCTATCGAATGCGTCATGGAGTTACGAACGCCAGTTCTTCGCAAACCAACCAAACTGACAGTTTTTGGTTTAAATGCACTTTTTTTCCCTTCGGCAAAGGGCTGGAGAAATCTTTTCATGGTCAGTTAATTAGCCTCCTGTGAAAAGATTCTCTGCCAGCACAGGGGACCCCCTGAGGTGTTTATGACCTCATCCATCAGGTGAAGGGTAGATATCAGTTGACAGAAAGCTCAAACCAGGAGAACATTAGCTCTCAAAAGAGCTGTTGAGGGGTGCTATTTTAGCAATAACAATCAGACAGCAGCAAGCTAAGAAGCCTACAAGAGCCTAACTAATCTTTCCCTATGAGAGTCTGCCAGGAGCTGTCCCTTCACTAATTAATGCAGGCACACGAGTTAGTGTAATGGCCAGTGCTGCCTGCCTTATATAAGGGGGGGTGTGGCTCCAGGAGAGAGTGTAGCCTAATTGGCTACAATGTGCCTGCTGACTGTAATGTAGAGGGTCAAAGTTGACCCTAATGGCGCACTATGGGGGCGAACCGAACTTCCGGAAAAGTTCGCCTTCCATGGAACCGTTCGGGCCATCTCTATTGTACGCATGTCGCAGCTGTAGATACCTGAAAAACATCTTATTGGGAAGGTTATAGGTGTGCTTACGAGTATTGAATAATAAAAGACCATCGTTATTCACTATATATTGTAATGCTTTGATATCATATCGAGCCCATAAGGCTGGGTCTGGTATCTGCAAGAAGTGTGACAGCGAGAGGTTGTCCCAAAGAGGAGTATGGGGAGATAACTTATCCTTATCTCTAGTGTATTTAAGCATGTCGTTCCATACTTTAACTGTGGTGACCATAGGGGTGGTGCATCTATCATCAGATCTAGTAGTGCGGAAGGGTAGTAGTGTTAGCCTTTCATAGGATCCTAATCTTGCCGCTTCCACTGCAATTGCAGTCAGGGGCGTTCCTAGGGTCCTTGGAGATCAGTGGAACCTGGGGGCACTAGGTGGAGGCTATGTGCGGCGCGCGCAGCGGCAAAAATGGGCGTGGTCATGCAGTGCGTGGGCGTGGCCATGGGTGGGGCCAATCGTACATTAGATTAGGACAGTGGTGGCGAACTTTTTGGAGGCCAAACTGCAACCCACAAGTCACTTATCTATCGCAAAGTGGCAACAGCAATTTAAACTAAATACTATACAAACGTTTTAACACATACATGAACATTATGGAAAATCCAATTTGAAAAACTGAAAAGCTAAACAATTTAATCCATCCTACTCCTGAAAAAATATATTCATTTTTTTAGAACCTCCCAGTTTTATTTTCTGTTTTAAAAAGCTAAAAAAAAGTAGGTTTAATGCTATTGTCTCATATGATGATGATTCATTTTTTTTCCCATAGTCTCACAGTTAGCAATCATGTGACCCTCAACAAGACAAATTCAGCAATCATGAGGCCCCTATCAAGACAAATTCAGAAATCATGAGGCCCCCAACAAGACAAATTCAGCAATCATGAGGCCCCCAACAAGACAAAGTCAGCAAGCGTGAGGCCCCCAACAAGACAAATTCAGCAATCATGAGGCCCCCAACAAATCATGAGGCACCCAACAAGACAAATTCAGCAATCTTGAGGCCCTCAACAAGACAAATTCAGCAATCATGAGGCCCCCAACAAGACAAATTCAGCAGTCATGAGGCACATAAATAGACAGCATTTCACATAATTAGGCAGAATGCCCCCTTAATATGGTAGACACCTCTCACCTGGCTTCTGAATTCTCCTCTACTGGCTGCTGTACCTGGCAATACTGTTTTTGGCTGGATTAGGGATGATGTGTGAGCTGAAAGGCCTGGCAGTGATGCTGTGGCCTGGCTGGCGGTGATGCTGTGGCCGATGTTGTGGCTGGGTTGGCTGGCAGTGATGCTGGGCTGTGCTTGGCTGGTTGAAGTAAATGCTGGCCTGACTGGTGGTGATCCTGTGGCCTTTTTGATAGTGATTCTGGGCTGGTTGGCTGGTGGTGATGCTGGGCTGGCTGGCCTGGATAGTTTAGGTAGCAACAGGTGCCCCCTAGTTAAGGTAGCACCAGGAGTACCCCAGTTTAGGTAGTGACAGGAGCCCCCCAGTTCAATTAGTGACAGGAGCCCCCCAGTTCAGTTAGTGACAAGAGCCCCCCAGTGTAGGCAGAGACAGGCACCCCCCAGTTAGGTAGTGACAGGGACCCCCCAGTTAGGTAGTGAGTGACAGGGACCCCCAGTTGAATAGTGAGTGACAGCAGGGACCCCCAGTTGGGTAGTGAGTGACAGCAGGGACCCCCAGTTGGGTAGTGAGTGACAGCAGGGACCCCCAGTTGAGTAGTGAGTAACAGCAGGGACCCCCAGTTGGGTAGTGACAGCAGGGACCCCCGTTTAGATAGTGAGTGACAGCAGGGACCCCCGTTTAGATAGTGAGTGACAGCAGGGACCCCAGTTAAATAGTGAGTGACAGCAGGGACCCCCAGTTAAATAGTGAGTGACAGCAGGGACCCCCAGTTAAATAGTGAGTGACAGCAGGGACCCCGTTTAGATAGTGAGTGACAGCAGGGACCCCCGTTAGGTAGTGAGTGACAGCAGGGACCCCCGTTAGGTAGTGAGTGACAGCAGGGACCCCCGTTAGGTAGTGAGTGACAGCAGGGACCCCCGTTAGGTAGTGAGTGACAGCAGGGACCCCCAGTTAAATAGTGAGTGACAGCAGGGACCCCCGTTAGGTAGTGAGTGACAGCAGGGACCCCCGTTAGGTAGTGAGTGACAGCAGGGACCCCCGTTAGGTAGTGAGTAATAGCAGGGACCCCCGTTAGGTAGTGAGTGACAGCAGGGACCCCCCTTAGGTAGTGAGTGATAGCAGGGACCACCAGTTAAATAGTGACAGCAGGGACTCCCGTTAGGTAGTGAGTGACAGCAGGGACCCCCGTTAGGTAGTGAGTGACAGCAGGGACCCCCGTTAGGTAGTGAGTGACAGCAGGGACCACCAGTTAAATAGTGAATGACAGCAGGGACCCCCGTTAGGTAGTGAGTGACAGCAGGGACCCCCGTTAGGTAGTGAGTGACAGCAGGGACCACCAGTTAAATAGTGACAGCAGGGGCCCCCGTTAGGTAGTGAGTGACAGCAGGGACCCCCGTTAGGTAGTGAGTGACAGCAGGGACCCCCGTTAGGTAGTGAGTGACAGCAGGGACCACCAGTTAAATAGTGACAGCAGGGACCCCCGTTAGGTAGTGAGTGACAGCAGGGACCCCCGTTAGGTAGTGAGTGACAGCAGGGACCCCCGTTAGATAGTGAGTGACAGCAGGGACCCCTAGTTAAATAGTGAGTGACAGCAGGGACCCCCAGTTAAATAGTGAGTGACAGCAGGGACCCCGTTTAGATAGTGAGTGACAGCAGGGACCCCCGTTAGGTAGTGAGTGACAGCAGGGACCCCCGTTAGGTAGTGAGTGACAGCAGGGACCCCCGTTAGGTAGTGAGTGACATCAGGGACCCCCGTTAGGTAGTGAGTGATAGCAGGGACCCCCGTTAGGTAGTGAGTGACAGCAGGGACCCCCGTTAGGTAGTGAGTGATAGCAGGGACCACCAGTTAAATAGTGACAGCAGGGACTCCCGTTAGGTAGTGAGTGACAGCAGGGACCCCCGTTAGATAGTGAGTGACAGCAGGGACCCCTAGTTAAATAGTGAGTGACAGCAGGGACCCCCAGTTAAATAGTGAGTGACAGCAGGGACCCCGTTTAGGTAGTGAGTGACAGCAGGGACCCCCGTTAGGTAGTGAGTGACAGCAGGGACCCCCGTTAGGTAGTGAGTGACAGCAGGGACCCCCGTTAGGTAGTGAGTGACAGCAGGGACCCCCATTAGGTAGTGAGTGACAGCAGGGACGCCCGTTAGGTAGTGAGTGACAGCAGGGACCCCCGTTAGGTAGTGAGTGACAGCAGGGACCACCAGTTAAATAGTGAATGACAGCAGGGACCCCCGTTAGGTAGTGAGTGACAGCAGGGACCCCCGTTAGGTAGTGAGTGACAGCAGGGACCACCAGTTAAATAGTGACAGCAGGGACCCCGTTAGGTAGTGAGTGACAGCAGGGACCCCCATTAGATAGTGAGTGACAGCAGGGACCCCCGTTAGGTAGTGAGTGACAGCAGGGACCACCAGTTAAATAGTGAGTGACAGCAGGGACCCCCGTTAGGTATTGAGTGACAGCAGGGACCCCCGTTAGGTATTGAGTGACAGCAGGGACCCCCGTTAGGTAGTGAGTGACAGCAGGGACCCCCGTTAGGTAGAGAGTGACAGCAGGGACCCCCGTTAGGTAGAGAGTGACAGCAGGGACCCCCGTTAGGTAGAGAGTGACAGCAGGGACCCCTGTTAGGTAGTGAGTGAGTGGCAGGGATCCCCCTTAGGTAGTGAGTGACAGCAGGGACCCCTGTTAGATAGTGAGTGACAGCAGGGACCCCCGTTAGGTAGTGAGTGACAGCAGGGACCCCCGTTAGGTATTGAGTGACAGCAGGGACCCCCGTTAGGTAGTGAGTGACAGCAGGGACCCCGGTTAGGTAGTGAGTGATGGCAGGGACCCCCGTTAGGTAGTGAGTGACAGCAGGGACCCCCGTTAGGTAGTGAGTGACAGCAGGGACCCCCGTTAGGTAGTGAGTGACAGCAGCGACCACCGTTAGGTAGTGAGTGACAGCAGGGACCCCCGTTAGGTAGTGAGTGAGTGACAGGGACCCCCGTTAGGTAGTGAGTGACAGCAGGGACTCCCGTTAGGTAGTGAGTGACAGCAGGGACCCCCATTAGGTAGTGAGTGACAGCAGGGACGCCCGTTAGGTAGTGAGTGACAGCAGGGACCCCCGTTAGGTAGTGAGTGACAGCAGGGACCACCAGTTAAATAGTGAATGACAGCAGGGACCCCCGTTAGGTAGTGAGTGACAGCAGGGACCCCCGTTAGGTAGTGAGTGACAGCAGGGACCACCAGTTAAATAGTGACAGCAGGGACCCCGTTAGGTAGTGAGTGACAGCAGGGACCCCCGTTAGATAGTGAGTGACAGCAGGGACCCCCGTTAGGTAGTGAGTGACAGCAGGGACCACCAGTTAAATAGTGAGTGACAGCAGGGACCCCCGTTAGGTATTGAGTGACAGCAGGGACCCCCGTTAGGTATTGAGTGACAGCAGGGACCCCCGTTAGGTAGTGAGTGACAGCAGGGACCCCCGTTAGGTAGAGAGTGACAGCAGGGACCCCCGTTAGGTAGTGAGTGACAGCAGGGACCCCCGTTAGGTAGAGAGTGACAGCAGGGACCCCTGTTAGGTAGTGAGTGAGTGACAGGGACCCCCGTTAGGTAGTGAGTGACAGCAGGGACCCCCGTTAGGTAGTGAGTGACAGCAGGGACCCCCGTTAGGTATTGAGTGACAGCAGGGACCCCCGTTAGGTAGTGAGTGACAGCAGGGACCCCGGTTAGGTAGTGAGTGATGGCAGGGACCCCCGTTAGGTAGTGACTGACAGCAGGGACCCCCGTTAGGTAGTGAGTGACAGCAGGGACCCCCGTTAGGTAGTGAGTGACAGCAGCGACCACCGTTAGGTAGTGAGTGACAGCAGGGACCCCCGTTAGGTAGTGAGTGAGTGACAGGGACCCCCGTTAGGTAGTGAGTGACAGGCGCGCTCCCCACTCCACCTACCTTGCCGCTTCAGACCTCAGGATCAGCGGGCGACCCGACCAGATACAGCTGGCACAAATATGCGGAAGTGATGTCACTTCCGCATATCAGCGGTGTCCGCTAGGTCCTAGCGCCCACTCTATCTGGTCGCCCGGCGCTGATCGTGGTCTGAATGGCAGCGCAGCGGGGACAGCAGGGCAGAGCGGGGCAGCGGTGGCCGGGAGATCTGTGATGTCCCAAAAACTGTGATGTCCCAGTTGTGCATTGGACACAATGTGGGCTGCACAACCTCTGTCTGGAACCTCCTGATGTTAATTTACAGCCATTTCTCTTTTTTTTTTTTCTTTTTTTTTTGTATTATACCTCCCCACATAAACAATTGCTGTTTTTCTTAAAAAAAAAAACATGATGCTTCATGCATCATTTGCTATAAAAGACGTTTTGGAAGCAATTTAAAGGCCACTTCCGGATTTCAATCCGGATCCCAAATTTCAATCCGGATAATGGGTTCTGATATCTAGATAGACTCGCATTTCCAAATGGTTTGAATCCAGATATCTAGATTTATCCAGATATCTGGATTTATCCAGATTTTTTGCTATCCGGATCCGGAACAATCCAGATATTAAAAAGAGGTATTTGAATAACCTGCATAATTAATTCAAAAGGTTCCATCCTCACATCTAAAATACCTCACAGAATTACTTTACCTACAGAAATCAGCTGGTCTAATCTCTGTAAGAAAAAGTGGGCGTGGTTACTCCTTGCTTGCCTTTGTGAATTGTGTAATTAATGAATGTTAGACCAGGTCTAAAAAACAGTCTAAAACATTACACCAAACAATCAGTAGGCTAAAAACCATCTGTAGACTAGTATAAACTGCTTAGTGAATTGAGGCCTATGTGTATAGTGAACAGTTTTGTCAGCTGATCTCCTAATGTGCTCTGGGGCAGAAGACTGTGTGACATCAAGACTTAGCTAAAGATTACCAGGAGGACAGGGCTACATACTAATACACAATAATATATAGTTATAAGAAGCATTCCTAATGTTGAAACAAGGATACATAAAGTAAAAAAAGGTTACCTAAATGATGTTTTTATGTCCTGCTATGAATAATTATAGGTACTCTTTTAAATAAAACAGAAAACACATGAAGAGTAATTTTAAGTATAAACCAATTGAGAGATAAAGGCTAAGATCCCATCTAGCACTGAGTCCATCACATGGACATGTACATAATGAAAAAATCCAGTCTGACGCTTTCTAAAGAATCAACTTGGTCTCCTCAATGGAAAAGCATTGCCACTCTCTGTGACTGACCTCTCATTCAGAGGTCTTCATTGAACAACTTTTTTTTTTTTTTATTAAATTGAGTCTCTAAGCAATAGCAACCATTACACTAAGATCATTTGCATCAATCCTGGCCATTTTATTCACTGCTCTCTTGGTGTTTTTAGTTCTTCTTTCCTAGTCGCTGCCTCAACCATCTGCATACGGTGATGAAAACTGTGTGTGGGTGCTGTGTCTATGAAGGGGGGAGGGGAATGTATGAGTGCTATAAGTGTGTTTGGTAATACAGCACTTTTGCTACTGGTTTCCACCTTCTGGGGGTAAACTACAATGTGTTCACTTCCTTTCTCCAGACATTGCTAAGTGCTGGGCCTTTTTTCATATGCAATTACAGGCCAGGGACACAATGCTCACTTCAGTTTTTAAAAGGTTCTCTGGATTTAATAAACTTTACTTTGATGCCTCCTCCTCTGTGCTCTGGATGGACCAGGTTTACTGCCTATAAGGAATGTCTATGATGATAATAATAAAATCAACATTATAAACAGAGTTTACAGATTTATTTAGAAATTAGATTTACAGCATAAAAACAACAAAAGAAAAAAGAGAACAAGAAAAGAGAAAAGGCACAAACATGTGGAGCAGCACCTTAAGTTGGTTGGTGCTTCCTGGGCATCCTATGGGCTCAGAACTTAAAGGGAAGGTGCAAGCAGTGAAAAAAAACAGATCTACTTACCTGGGGCTTCAGAATGTTCCAGACCTTGTGAGCGTGATCACAAGTGGTGTGGCTGTGAGCTTGCACAGAAGATGCTGACCTGGCGAGGTGGTCATCTATAACGGAGGGTTATAAGCTGCCATGGGCTGGAAGAAGCCCCAGGTAAGTAGATCTGTTTTTTTTTTTTTAACTGCTCGCACCTTCCCTTTAAGCCTTTTTTTTTTTTTTTTTTTTTATTGCATTAGGTCAAAAATGATTACATCACTTAACATCTTTGGGTGTATAGTGCAAACCAACAAATCACCCTTGACAACAGAAAGGTGTACTCTTAGAATCAGACTTCTTTTGATGGTTTTACATGCATATGTATATCCTTGGCCCCACAGTCTTCCCTGACCGATGGAATCCTGACTCCTTATCCCTGCCACGTTACATGACCTCTTTCTTGTGTATGAGGCTTTACAGTAGTATCAGATGGCCTGCAAGGGTATGGGGCAAGGGAACATATGCACCCCTAACCCATTCCCATGAAGAGTTTTATGTAAATATAAATGTCAACTGCTAGAAGAAGTCTTTTTCCTAAAACAAGACATAAGGCAGAAAGTTAATGGCTCTTTCTGTAATGCAATTTATTAAGGGTTCCCAGATATATAATTCTGTTTTTGAAACTAAGGCCAGTTTGTGGACTCACAATCCTATATGTGGTTTCACTGGGACTGCAGGTGCCAGTCTGGATACTTGAGGTTAGGTCCTGGCTTTAAATGACCAAGATTGCCTCTGTCCCCTCTCACCTTGCTCAATCCATCTTCTAACTTTTGCCTTCATGTGTGTTTATGTATTTAAAAATGCTTGTAAACATACATATTTTATACTTTTGTATTGCTTTTATATCTTATATTACCCCTACCTAAGAGATTTGCTCTTATAAAGAGGTTGTACGTCTTATTGTAATTTGACTATGACTAAGGGCTGATTGTTGGTCCCATATGCATGAGTATTTTCCTGTTTGATGCTTCAAAATTAAGAGTTTTAGCCTACTATCGATCTTTAGACTTAGCACTATCCTGATTTCCCAATTCAATCTTAGATCAGATCACATGAGAGATCTAATCTCCCTCTCTTTGCTGCTGCCACAAGCTTCCTGCTGCTCACTAAAATACAAAGCTATGGAGCCTGACTCTGAGGCCGGGTGCACACATGGTAGAAACGCTTGCGGAACGTAAAACTGCATTTTAGGCAGCAATGGTAGTCTATGGGCCTCAGGAAAAAACCACGTATACGTTTTCTATGCGTATTTACAGTAGGCATTCTGCAAACGCTTGCAGTGTTGCATAATATGCAGGCGGGAGTAAAGAGGCGCCCAATGAAATATAAAACAGTCAAAAACACAAAAAAATAAAAGGTTGAGGTGGCTTACCTTATAGACGACAACTCACTTTGAGCAGAAATATTTATTAATAAGCACAGGCAACGCGTCTCGTGGGATCCAGCCCACTTCCTCAGGCCAAACAAAGTGCCACTGCAGTCTGATAGCCGCATTCGGGGAGCCTCTCCAGACTGCAGTGCCACTTTGTTTGGCCTGAGGAAGTGGGCTGGATCCCACGAGACGCATTGCCTGTGCTTATTAATAAATATTTCTGCTCAAAGTGAGTTGTCGTCTATGAGGTAAGCCACGTCAACCTTTTAGTTTTTAGTGTTTTTTACTTTTTTTTATACTTCATTGGGTGCCTCTTTACTTCCTTCTGTGTCATACTCCCCCCCCCCCCCCCCACCCACGTTACAGTGAGGGGAGTCCAATGCACCATACTTGAGGTTGAATCCACACCACATCATAGTTTTAGAGTGCATGAGGTTCTTTACCAAGAGAGCGACCGCCTCCAGGATCACTGGCTTACCTGAGTGGAGTCAGGTATAAGACACTCCACCTGCTTGAAGTGGTCGGTTGCCCCGTGTGCAACCCACCTTTGTGAGTATTCCCTTTTCAAACATGTTACTTATCCATCTACCTGTGATATACTGCACAATTTGGGCTCCCGTTGTCTTTGTGTTTTTTCCCAGTACCCTATAATATGCAGGCGTGCTGCCAAAACGCACATAATGAAAGTCTATGGAAATGCATATGCATTACGTTTTCCATGCGTTTTCTGCAGCGTTTTTAATTAAAAAATAAAGATCTCTGATGTGTTTCCGCTTCCTGTTGTCTTTCTAATTATTTACATATATGTAATTAAAAAAATGCATAGAAAAATATCTATTAGCGAACCGCAAACACGTACAAACGCATGCAATACGCACTGAAAAAAATGATACGTAAAAAAAACACAAGCGCACCAGAAATGCAGTAAAAACAAGTTACCCTAACGCAAACGCACCTGCGGAAAATGCCAGAAAAAACACTATGCTATATGGGAACCTAGCCCCAGCCTACCTATACTTAGTTTCCTACAGACCAGCCTTTCCCAATAAATATGCAATACATAAAACAATCAATTGAGGTGACTTCCTAATCCAATAGATATACCTAATGTCTAAACTATTTAAAATAATAAATATTAATGTTCATCTAGCTATAGAACGCAGACTGCAAAGTATAGCTTAGCTAGGGTGATGCTGAGCTCTAGTTGGGTAGTGAAATAAAGTATACTATAAAATATATATAAAACACATACTTTAATTTCTCTATGTTGATCTATGGATGTGTTAAAAAAAAGCAAACAATATTTTAAAAGCCATGCTTTTTTGGTTCATGCAGACACAAGATACTATATTTCATAATGTGGAATCTGTCTGTTGTGTTTCCTTCATTTGTTCTAGCATTTATATATTATATGTTCATTCTATTGTTCCTTCAGTGGTGTAGGGTCCTAGGCCACAGAGGTCTCCGCTGCAGCAGGGCTTAGGTCCCGGGGAGAGGGCCCGCTTTTCCTCCCCACATGCTGCTTGGGGAGGCGCAGCAGTGGGCGCATAGAGCAGCCGAGCGGGTAATCAGATACTCACATAGCCGGGATCCAGCACCACTTGTACTACTTACTTTGGGGGGCGCTGTTACTGTGAGATGGAATGCAGGACCAGGAAGAAGTACTGTATTTTTTGGACTATAAGACTCACTTTTTCGCCTCCAAAAGTGGGGGAAAATAGTCACTGCATCTTATATGGACAGAGGGGGACACAGGAGGACACAAGGGGGACAGAGGAGGACACCAGAGGTACAAGGGGGCTTGAGGTACAAAAGGGGCATAATCCACAAGATGCCCCTTCACCATGGATGCACTAGGTTTAGTGTATGTATATTTATTCCCCTGTTTTTTTTCTTCTAAATCTAGGTGCATCTTATGGTCAGGAGCATCTTATAGTCCGAAAAATACGGTACATGTGGCATGTGGAACCCAGCAATGTGAGTATATGATTACCCACTCAGCCTCTGTTCGTACGCCCGCCGCTGTGCCCCCCTCCACCTGGCTAACTATACTGAGGCACCTATACTAGGCTACTTATACTTAGGACACCTATATCTGGCTTACTATACTCGGGCACCTATATCTGGCTACCTATAGTGGGGGCGCCCATACCTGGCTACCTATACTGGGGGCACCTATACTTGGCTACCTTTACTGGAGGCACCTATGCCTCGCTACCTATAATGGGGCACCCATACCTGGCTATCTATACTGGGGTCACCTATACCTGGCTAGTTATACTGGAGGCACCTATACCTTGCTATGGTAGCTATACTGGGAACACATATACCTGACTAGCTAATAGCTATACTGGGGACCCCTATACCTTGCTACCTATACTTGGGACACCTATACCTGGCTAGATATACTGGAGACACCTATACCTGGCTACCATATGTTTGCAGTAGGTAGTGTCCCATATACACTGGGCAGTGTATATATAGAAGACTCCTGTATATACAGGGAAGCGTCCTGTAGTGGTGTTATACAGTGTGTAGGCTGAAGATGAAAATGATGGTGGTGCCGCTCTCTGGAAGCCACTGGATAGTGGTGCAAGTATCTGTATAAACAAGGGGTGGGGGGGAATGGGAGGAGAAAGAGGAGAGCGCACTCAGAAGGGTAGCAGTTGTCCCTGGCAAGCCTGCCGGGGAATAAACTCACCTTTAGGACTGACTGACTAGCCCATATGGGTCTGTCAGCAGTCTAGCATTGTCCTTCTCTATGCCAGGTTCGCAGGCAGCAGTGGTGCTTTCAAACAGGATCGGTCACATCAGCTGATCTCCATAGATGGCCGCTTACTGGGTCTTGCTGGATGTAGTGCCTGGAGGCTGTGTGTGCAAGTTTGTTAGCTGCACTCTGAACTCCCACTATGTGTGGGGAATCTGGGGATAGAGTGTGCTGCTGAAGGTTCCTGGAAGGTGCAGTGCGTGCAGAAAGGATACACGACAAAGTCCGTGTTTGATTGAAAAAATAATAAAATAAAATGTTTATTACGCAACGCGTTTCTGGAGAGAAGCTTTCTCCTTTCTTCAGGCGAAAAAAAAAAACTACCATATGGGGGGGTTTTAGGGAATGAGACATCAAGCTACTATACAGGGAGGGGGGGAGCCCATCTGGCTGCCATACTGAGGGGGGATATCTGGCTATTATACTGGTGTGGGAGGGAGCACATGATTTAATGTAGGGAGAGATTGAGTCCAAATTTCGCATCAGGGTCCTGAGGTCTGTAGCTACACCACTGTTTTACCTTCATAAAAAAATACATTATTCTTGAGTTTTTTATTGCTGCCTTTACATCTCGGTTCCTCAGAGTGTATATAAATGGGTTCAAGAGTGGAACGATAATAGTGTATATAAGAGCAAGAAATTTTTCGTCCGGGCTGCCAGTCTGTTTGACATACACAGTAAAAGCAGAACCATAGGATAGACAAGCAACTATAAAATGAGATGAACAAGTGGAGAAGGCTCTTTGCTTGCCCGCAGCACCCTTAATTTTTGAGATAGCGTGAAAATAGGAGCATATAAACCTATAATAGTGATAACTGGGGAAATTGTAGCAAAGGTAGTTGCCAATATTGTAGCTAATTTACTCATGTAGGAATCGGAACAGGCCAAATTCTGGAGTGGAGCCACATCACACACAAAATGATTAATCGTGTTTGGACCACAGAATTTCATCTGAGCTGTGCAACCAGTAGTCATGAAAGCAATTGCAAAACCACCAACCCACGGAGCCACAGCTAGCGCTGTATAAAATCCCCTCTTCATAATTGCTGAATAATGCAAAGGTTTGTTAATAGCTAAATCCCTATCAAGAGTCATACCCTTTAACAAATAGCATTCAGATATACCCAAACCATGAAAAGCAAACATCTGTGTGAAACATCCATATTTAGATATTTTCTTACTGTCTGAAATGAGGTTATCTAGAAGGTTAGGTACCGTGACAGTCACAAACATAATTTCAAGAACAGCAAATGTACTGATGAAAAAATACATTGGAGTTTGAAGGGAGGGTTCTGTTCTGACCAAAAGGATGATGGTAAGATTTCCTGTGACACAGATGATGTATGCAAGCAGAATAAACACAAACAATAATAAAATAAACCACAATTTCATACAGCGCTCAGATGCCAACAACAATCAATATGATTTATATTGTAAGAACATATACAATGTCTGCACCAATATGGTGTATACTCCAGATAAGCAATGTGTGTCACTCAGTTCCTGAGACTATGGGTGCGCTCCTAGAAAGAAAGGCTTGAGTCAGTCCTTCAATTCAAATGTAGTCTCTATGCCAGGTAAGCGCTTCAAACCATAAGTATACTCTTGTGGGAATTACACCACCACCAGGAACACCCTCAAGGATCCACACTCACCAATGTTGGTGGGCCAGGTATTACAGTGGCCTTATTGCGCCTCTGGGGTATTTTCAAGGCTCCCCACACCCTATGGCTGGTCTCTCCCAATCCAATCTGCCTCTTTGTCTTCTTAGAGTAACTTATACCTCAATGCAAACAAACACTATCATTGCGCAGATATCAGTAAAAAATGACACTTTATTAAAAAGGTTCCACTCACATGCCATCAGCTATGGGTAAGCTTGTGGAGTATTGGAACGGGCTCCACCCCGTGCGGCCTCCCGGGCTGACCGCCGAATTGATGTTACTGGGGTCCCGCTCGCTCCTCGCACCACCGCGTCCCACGCTCCGGCGTGTGTTACTTCCGCATGTGGCTCCTCCCTATCGATTTCGTCATAAATGACTCATTCCCCTGAATGAGAGACCAGCCATTGGGTTTGGGGAGCCTTGAAAATACCCCAGAGGCGCAATAAGGCCACTGTAATACCTGGCCCACCAACATTGGTGAGTGTGGATCCTTGAGGGTGTTCCTGGTGGTGGTGTAATTCCCACAAGAGTATACTTATGGTTTGAAGCGCTTACCTGGCATAGAGACTACAAACAATAATAGCTGCAACTGTTCTCGTAAGCTTGAAAATCCGAGTAAAATAAATTCTTTTACATCAGTCAGGTTGATATCTTTTTTTACATAGACTTTCAATACCTGGGAAAGAAATATTTAAACTAATTAAAAATCGATTTATTTTTGGTGGGTTTCTAGTAGTGGTGCTGGAAATGGGTGAATTATGATTACCTATGCAAAATTTAATGTAATTTTTTTCGCAATTGCGTATTGCTTGATTGCGATTACATTACATACAGCATACTACGTTTGTGAATGGTAATTATGCCTGTAATTATGCAAATTTGTGTAACTTGTGCTCAAAGCGTACAAATATTTGCATCTATTCGCCAGTGTTCTGCACAAGTACGGCTATTAGTTAAATATTCAATGCAAAAAATGTGTTTTTATGCAACAAAAATTTGTGTTCAACAGCCAGTATGCTGCACATGCGTGGCTATTTAACCACTTGAGGACTGCAGGGCTAAACCCCCCTAGTGACCAGGCCATTTTTTGTATAATAGCCCACTGCAGCTTTAAGGCTAAGCTGCAGGGGCCCACACCACATCACACAAGTGATTCCCCCCCCCCTTTTCTCCCCACCAACAGAGCTCTCTGTTGGTGGGGTCTGATCGCTCCCCCATGTTAATTTTTTTTAAATAAATATTGTTAGCTTTTTTTTTTTTTTTAAAAAGCTGTTTCTTTAAAAATGTTCCCTCCCCACAGCCAGCCAATTATGGCGATCAGCTGTCACAGGCTTCTGCCTATGAGAGCCGATCGCTCTCTTGTCCCCCAGGTGAACAGCCGTGTCACACGGCTGTCCCCAGTACAGTGCTGCTGCCGATCGCAGCGCTGTACATAGAAATAGACGGCGATCACGCAGTCTATTAGTCTCCCGAGCGGCAATAGCCGCTCGGAGACTGAAGGCAGGGCGGAGCTCCGCCCCCAAGCAGGAGATGCGCGCGCAGCCTGCGCGCGATCTCCTGCAAAACAGAGCCCCAGGACTTTACGCCAATCGGCGTTAGGCGGTCCTGGGGCTGCCGCTGCGGCCACGCCCACTGGCGTGACGCGGGTGGCAGAAGGTTAAATATTCAATGTGAAAAATCCGTTTGTATGCGTAAAAATGTTTGCAAAGGAAATTACCTGTAAATTACACTTTTATGCCTAACTATGGTTAGTGATTACGTTTTGTTGCAAAATGTTTTACGTGCAATAATCATGATTGATATTAGTCATGATCATAATGTGCTATTTCTGCTCATGCAAAATATAGAGTAAAATGAAGCAAATACAATAACAAGTACTGTAATTACATTTTTTTTTTTAAATTGAATTGATTTCCCTTAATCCATTCGTAAATCTTCAATGCTACATGAAAATACACAAAATTTGCTTTGAAGCCCACTCCAGCACTGCTATTGGCAAAAAAAGGTTTGTTAGGTGGTATAGAAAAACTAAAGTTTGCTTTCCTAAAACAGAAAGAATTTGCGATAATTCAGGTTGGAGTGAGCTTGAGATGTCTCCCAGAGCAACACTGCTGAATAAATGCAAATTAACCATTGTACCCTTAAGCCTAGTACACACATGCAATTTTGATTGACCAATCATTGGTCAATTTTACCACCTCCATGTAGTATGGGGGTTTACCTATACAACTGTTCATAGAATTGAAAATCTGTTGGCCCTCATACTACATGGAGGTGGTAACATTGACCAATGATTGGTCAATCAAAATTGCATGTGTGTACTAGGCTTCAGAAGCTAAACACACCTCCAGAACCGCTGGAATGCAATGATGTGTCAGCTTGTTAATTTGTACAGAGCCATAATAATCCAACATGCATACAGACTGTTTGGGATTGTTTGATCCTCATCAGTGCATGGCATGGATTAATTTGGCTCTATGGAGTAGGGTATAGGTGGTTTAGGTGGTATAGTTGGAACAAGTGGGAAAAAAAAAAAAAAAAAAAAGACCTTGAAGTTTTTGAGAAAATTGATTTTAAAAATTTTAAAGAAAAAAATCTATGAACAAGTTGCCCTTCCCCAACTCTGTAGCCCAGGAGGATGTGGTGACCTAGTTGGTTTATACACTGACCAATGCCTTAAAATGGATGGTCAGTTTATAAACTTATGGGAATCACAGTGGCAAATTAAAAGCTGCATTTGTCGGGTTTCCCGAGTAGTGCAGCATGGAGTTTTGGTGATGGGGAAAGGGGGGGGGGGGGAGTAGCAGTGCTTCATGTATAGGCAGCACGAGCGGTGTCATGGGTGCTATACGTGTAGGTGGTGGGGAGGGTAGTAAATGCTGGCAGAAAGATTGGGGCTTGTTATAGTATAGTATAGCAAGCTCCTTGCTAAAGAAGACCCCCAGATTGCACCATGACCCCCCCCCCCCCCTTCCAAGGGGTTCAACCCCCCTGATCACTTGATGTGGGGATTGAACAAGGGCTCTGGAAAAAAGGGGAAGGGTTTGATGTTCCACGCTTCCAGAGCCTCCCCATATCATGGACCATGTGGGCTGGTAAAGCTCAGACTCCAAATTCTGGCTATGCCTGCCTGCATGGATGAAAAGGGGTTACAGAAGCATGTGAGGGTGGACTCCACATTTTTTGTTTTCTTAAAATGTATAAAATGTGTATATAGAACTGGTAACTCAAAGTGTATCACAGCAAAATGTAATTTTACTAAGTTTAAAAACCATCATAAGCCCTAAGCTTATGATTCTATGTGGTATCATGTTCAGGTTTAGTTGAAATGCTGATAAGTTCTAGGCCTGCCCTATTTTCCTTTCAAGAATAATACAGTCAATTCCATATAGCTGAATATCAGATTATGGTTGATGTTTCATGCTTGAATATTGGAAGTACGTATTGATGACACTTTACTGGTAACCGAAGAGACTAGTAATGCAAAGTTGTTATAAGACCTTTAAAAAACAAAACAAAAACAAACAAAAAAAACCACACACATTATTAATTGTTTTTTTACACATCCATATTTTAAATGTCCCTGACGCAGCATTTTCATGCGTGCTTGTTTTTTTTATGTATTTTAACCTCCCTGTCGGTAAGCCCGAGCTACGTTCAGGCTAGCCGCCGCAGAGGATCACATGGCCCCAGAATGATTTTTTTTACTAAAATTTGCTGTAATACCTTAAGCTAGCACTTGGCTAGCTAACTATGTCCCCCAAGTTTCTCCGCTCCCCACCGATCCCCCCCCCCCCCCCGATCGCCGCTATAAAACGTACCCCCTAGGGATCCCGTGATGGCGCAGCCTCCCAATTAGCTCCAGGCTTCGCTATGGGGAGGATCGTGACTGCACACGACGACGACGTCATGACATCGATGACATCAGACAACATGTCCGATCGTTGCCATATCGACGAATGAAGCTGAATGGTGAAGCTGCGGCTCTTGCGGGATCGCGGAGGGGTAAATATTGCCGGCGACGATCGGGGGGGGGGGGGTTAGTTAGGCGCGGCGAGGCTTGGGGGACATAGTTAGCTAGCGAAGTGCTAGCTAAAGCATAAAAAAAACATTTTATTAAAAAAAATCCTCCCGCGGATGCAGCCTCTGAAACTGCGTACCGCCAGGGAGGTTAACTTACAGCCGGCAATGGCCTTAGGAGGGTGGAATTTAGCTTATAAGCAGAGCTGGAATAGGGAGAGGTAGACAGTGCTCTATCCAGCAGAGTTTATCCTCCCATCCACTGGTGTTATGTGTTTTTTGCCAACGCTAATACTGACAGCTGGATTGTGCTGAAAGTTTAATGAACCTCCCGAGTGTTACGCCGCTCAGGAGGTTTTGCAGCTTTAGAGTCCCTGGGACTAATTTAACTGTTTTCCTGGCTGTAAAAGCTTAAGCTAGCATTAGTATATGTAGCCGTCACCCCTGATCACCTGTTCCAGCCAGTAAATACATTACCCAGCCTGGATCCAGCGATCGGGGCAGCCTCCCTGGACAGCTCCGCTCTTCTTTATGGGGAGGATCGTACATGACGTCATGCGCAGAACCGATCCTCCCCATAGAGAGACCGGAGCTGACGGAGGAGGCTGCACCGATCGCTGGATCCAGGCTGGGTAATGTATTAACTGGCTGGAACAGGTGATCGGGGGATGCTGGGCGGCTACATATACTAGCTAGCCTAGTGCTAGCTAAAGCTTTTACAGCCAGGAAAAAAATTAAATTAGTCCTGAAGGACCCAGGAGGGCGAGCGGTATGCCCGACACAGTGTCGAGCATACCACTAAGGAGGCTAAAGAGACTGTTCTGTTACGTTATGTGGTATGTTTTGCTTTATTCCAGAGGAGAAGCTAGCCAGAGATGCTTGGGGTGGCCTAACACTCCACACACACTGACTGGTCTGATTTAGGCCAGAGGATGGGTTGAGTTGTTATGCCATATGGGGGAAATACACAAGATTTATATTCCTTATATTCCTAAGGTGATGGACTGTTCACAGTTACCCTGAATATTGGGATTGTGATCCTCAAACTACCTTCAACAGTGTGATAGAATGCGTAAAAGCCGCCGCGTGTACTGACGGCAAGGCGGCTGATTCCGCGTCCAGCGCGGCGGTTTGCACGCAGCAACGTGCGTCTGGTGTGTCTGGGTCTGTTAGTTCACGCAGGCTGCGGAATGCGCGCGCTGAGAGGCAGAACCTTTATGACAAACGAGGAGGGATCAGCTGACCTGGTTGGTCAGCTGACCTCAAAGCAAGTGGCTATTGGTTGATCGCTGATGGGTGGTGCTGGAGAGCGCTACACTATATATAGTCACTGCTGGTCAGTTTCAGGTTGTCTGCCGTTGCGAACACTTACGTGGAAGCACTCAGACCTAGTCAGATCCTACAGTGTGTTAGAACCAGGAGGACCTGAGAATTCACACTGAGCCAGATTACTTCTGTGTATTACTTGTGTTATACTTCAGAGTAGTTCCAGGGTGTCGAGACCACGGACCTCACACCCAAGATTAGGGTCTTGTGCTATACTTCAGACTAGTTCCAGGGTGTCGAGTCCACTGACCTCACACCCAAGATTAGGAACTCTGTGTTACTTGTGTTATACTTCAGACTAGTTCCAGGGTGTCGAGACCACGGACCTCACACCCAAGATTAGGAACTCTGTGTTACTTGTGTTATACTTCAGACTAGTTCCAGGGTGTCGAGACCACGGACCTCACACCCAAGATTAGGGACTTGTGTTATCTTGTGTTATACTTCAGACTAGTTCCAGGGTGTCGAGACCACGGACCTCACACCCAAGTCTAGGAATACTCTGTACCATCATATTATACTCCAGACTAGTTCCAGGGTGTTGAGACCATGGACCTCACACCCAAGACTAGGCATTGTTTGATATCTGTTATGACCTGTTGCATTCCTGACTATCCCTCTGCTTTCTGATTTGTTACCTACGCATATCTGATCTCTGTTGCCAAACCCTGCCTGCCTTAGGATACCGAATCAGCCTTCTGTCTTTGTACATTGTCTGTCTGTGTGTTGCCGACCTGGCTTGCCCGACCTCGAGAGCTATCTCTCTCCTTGGGAGATAGTCTCCAGACCTGTTAGTGACATCCACCTTCAGGTATCACTCACTCACAGGTCCTTCCTACCTCTGCCTGGGACTCCACCCCTTTGGAGATCTCAGGCTGCTGGAAGGTTTAGCCTTCCTAAAGTGGTATCGCCCATACTGCCAAAAGACCACCTGCCCCTCGGGTGGTCTTACTTAAAGTCCTTACTGTTGCACCAAGCACTCACACTATATAGGTATCCAGAGGTTAGTTATACCTGGATTATCGGTGAATCTGCAGATCATCAATAATCAGGTATAATCTGTATTCTTGGTGATACTGCAGATCGCCAATAATCAGATTCTCTCTGTGTGCTGACACCGATCGTTACAAACAGCTTATACACTGCTCTAGACATTTTAAAGCTTTGTCATGATGCAATATATAGTTACACAGTTAGTTGGGTTTAAAAAAAAAAAAACATACGCCTAATGAGTACAACCTGAAAATATCGGAATCAGGTTTATTCTCCAAGTATATCAGGTGCAGTATCTTTAATTGCTTTTGATACAGATAGGCATTAGGCACTGGCAGTAGTGCAGTTAACAGACATAGGGCTTGATTCACTAAAGCGTGCTAACAGTTAGCACGCTGGTGAAAAGCCCATTATCACGCCTAAACTCAGTTTAGGCGTGATAAAATAAACTCACGCGCAAAGTCCCACGCTGCGCCCATTAAACCCTATGCGACTTTCCGCGCGCACCGGACTTTGCGCGTGCAAAACTTTGCACGCGAGTTTATTCCTCAAAACGGTGCTAACCTACTTAGTGCAATGGTTATCACGCCCAAAAGTCTTTAGGCGTGCTAAGTAGGTTAGCACCGCTCTGTGAATCAAGCCCATAGACTGACATACATATTTACAGACATTTTAACAATCAAGCATCAGGTTGAAATGGAGCTGCAAGAGATACAGGGAGAGATGGGTGTGGGAAGTATGGGGGATTTGGTTGGGTGATGGGCTTAAATTTAACAGTCAGACAGCATAGGGAAAAAGGTTCTCCTGTGCCTAGAAGTTTTGGTGGAAATGGCTCTGTAGTGGCAGCCTGATGGGAAAAGGTTGAAATAGTGCTGGCCGGAGTGGGAGGGATCATTTGTTATTCTACTTGCCCTGGTCATCATTCTGGAGATGTACAGAGATCCAGTGGAGGCAGGGAAGTCCCAATGTTCCTTTCTGCGACATTTATGACCCTGTGAAGTTTATCTATCCCTTATGTAAAGGAAGCCCCGCCCACACGGCTTTCAGCAAATATGGTGATATAAAAAAACAATAACTTTTTACAATATTAACCCTCCCCCCCCCCCCCCCCAAAAAAAACCCCTTCGCTCCCAAAGTAGTTCTTGGATCTCAGCATTATTTGAGACTGGGACTCTGGGACTATGAAAAGACCATAAAGCAGGCTGACCATCCCCCACTCTGCTACATGCTAGTTTTCTTTGCCACACTCTGGCTATTGAGACTACCCATTATGATTCCTGAAAATGTAGGAATGAGTAGAATGAGCTTTTTTAATTGTATGTATTTTTGCTTTAATTCAATCAATGGGGTTATGTTTTATTTCTTCAGGTTTTTAAATGTATATGGAAATTCTGGATAGTTAGGGGGATCCTAGAGATGTCCAATTTTATGTCAAATGGCTACCAAATGCTTAGGTTGCAGAATAGACACTTCTGGGTCCTTTGTGAGTGTACAAAAGGCAACAATGATTTTAGTTTCCATACTGCAAAATAGTTCTGGAATACGAGAATGTGCAGATGAACTTTAATTCACTGACATTGGCTCTTGCCCCTTTTGTTTTAGCTTCCCTGAGTTTAAAAGTGAACAAGAGCAACTGGAAATCCAATGCTGTAAACATGAAACAACTGACACCGGTGTCACAATACGCTCTTCAATTTCAAAGCTAATGCTGGGCATACACAGAGCGTCTGTCCCTTTTCAATCGAGCCGCTGATGGCTCGATTGATAATATCCAACAGGTCCGATGACCCGGCGGATAGATTTCTCGCTCGATCCCCGCGGGCGGACAATAGCGGGGAATCAATCGGAAGATAAGAAGGGCCCACGGGGATGAGCGGGAATCGATCCGGATGGCAGCGGGGACGCGCAGAGACGTGGCGGGAGTCAATCCGACGGCTAATCAAGCCACCGGGTCGACTCGTGTATGCCCAGCATAAGTGTTTACAATTGGTTCAACCTACTAGAGAATTTCCATCCATAATCCAAATGAGAAAGCAGAATAGTGATCATAATATAACTAAAGGGAAGCAGTTATTTTCCAAGCAACTTAATATATCATAATATAAAAATTCGTAAGTAAAAATGTATTTCATTCTACATTGACACACATATATTTATACATCCAGTGTATATGAAAATTAATTCGGAAAATCCCTACAGATCACAAAACGCAGGAGGACTAATTCTCTACAAACCTCAGACATATCCAACTGAGACTAGGTAGTATAATGATCATTCTATTCACCCTTGGATTGAAATAAAAATGTTGAAATTTGCTTTGAGTAACATGTTAAAAAATATACTAAAATAAATGATACCATCTTAATTATTTAAATTCTGACTCTATACACATTGGCTATCATTCATAAAGCATTTCCGCATGCAGAAATGCTTAAAACAGCTGACTTTACCGAACACTCGGAAAGTATTGCATTTATAAAGCCTCTTTCCGCATGAAAAACTGACACTACCGAGCAGAGTGATAAATCACCGCCTTGTGTGGTGATTATCTGAACAAATGTAACAAAATGTAAATTTATAAAGAATACCGCAAGCGGTATGAGGTTGCGAAGTACCGCTCCCTCTGATGTGGCGATATCAATGTAAAGTGAATGGAGACACAGACCTCCCAGGCAGCTGCAGTAGAGCGGAACACGGAGAAATGTATCAACTCAGCTGCTTCCTGTGCTTCCACAAGCCTACCGCCAGCCTAGTTCGGGGAATCTCCGCACTGCTATCGCAACTGGATACATGTTTATGAATGCCCACCCAGAAGTCTAAAATACCGGCAGCGGTGTTTTCCCGCATTGATTCTCCTTACTGACAGCTCCTTTATGAATGATAGCTATTATATCATAAATCAACTTACCACATAACTCAATAAATAAGGTATCGAAAGACATTGCACCATCAACTTTTATTCATCTTCTCTGATACTGTGCATATTCTATGGTCAGATGAGCACATTCATAAACTAAAACACTTGCAGAATATATATACCAATAAGTGGTGATCTCTCATCCTCCTGCAAAAGGTCACCCTAGAATACAGAGACATGCACTACAAGCAACTTAACTGAACTTTGCCGAGTCAGCAAACATATACTCAAAATGCAGTTGAGTAGTAAAATTGGACGTTGTGTGTGTGTGTGTGTGTGTGTGTGTGTATGTAGCTATCACTCAAAAATCTCCTGACCAATTTCAACGAAACTTGGTAGATCTCTTACTACCTGGGATGATATGTTCTGGGGGTCTCACATCCCCCCTGCACACATGGTTTGCAGCCAATCAGATTTCATTTCATGTCAATGGAAAATATGGAAAATACTGCCATTGTCACAGTAATAAAGCCAGAGTCCCCAAACTTGCTGCAGTTGGTCACTTGGTGACGGAGGTTAAAAATTCAGGGAAAGTGGGTGGAGCATAAAACAGACAATCAAATTTCATATGTTCATTTTACATAGGAAAATGTAAACTGTAGCCATTCTTAGAGTGTTAATCACAGGGTTTTCAAACTTGGCACACTTTAATTTTGGGAGTTTATAGCCCCTCAATTTGATTTGATATCCCCTCCTTCCTCTAGGTTATCCTTTTTGGGGAACCCTCAATTTCCCCCGCTTTTAATAGTCCTCAGGTATTCTCCTGGTGGAGAACGGGGTTAAACCTCAGCTAATACATTTTGGTTGGGAGGAAAATGTATTTCTTTTTCTGTGTTCATATTTGGTAGAGATACCCCTCTTAGTAAAACATTGCGGTATTGCCAAATTCAACATTTTTTTCCCCAATTCCCTTCCCCTCCCAATAATGAACTGAAAACGTTTGAATCTCCTTATTTTGGGTCTTCTAATCTAGACGTAAGGGTCTCATTTCGCTACTCTATGCTCTGCTTCTTGGACGTAATCCTGATGAGAAGATGCTATATATGAGAGCTTGGGAAAGTGAATTTTGAATTCAGATTTCCTTATCAGACTGGTCAGTTTCATGGACCTCAATTTATAAGGTGGTGGTGGCTGGTTGGTGTAATGGTTAAGGGCTTTGCCTCTGGCACAGGAGACCTGTGTTCTCGGCTCTGCCTGTTCAGTGAGCCTGCACTTATTCAGTAGGAGACCCTGGGCAAGTCTCCCTAACACTGCTACTGCCTATAGAGCGTGTCCTAGTGGCTGCAGCTCTGGTGTTTTGAGTCCGCCAGGAGAAAAGCGCGATATAAATGTTCTGTGTTCGCTGTTTGTGTTTGTAGTCCAATCTGTTAAGCTTCTTTTCCGGTGGTACTACACCCCAGCCAAATTACATAAATTCTATCCTTCTGTGTCTTCTCACGGCTTTCGTGGATGTGGATCTGATGTCACGCTTATTCACATTTTTTGGGAATGCCCCGAGGCTATTCAATTCTGGGATAAATGGAAAACTATGGCCCGCCAGGTTTTTGGATTTCCGATTTCTTTGACAGCTTCACAAACGATGTACGATGTACCTGGTATTTTTTGCATCCTGTACAGATATATGCTTCTCGGTGCTCAGTGGAGTATTGCCTTCCAATGGAAATCCTCTACCCTTGACATCTCCTTGGTTGCTCAGAGAATGGACATGATTATGTTAATGGATATAATGTATTATTATAGTATAGAGAATCCAACTAAATTCGATCTTATCTGGGAAAACTGGAAACTCTATAGAAATTTATGATGGGCTTACATGAATATATTTTATAGATATCTCACATCCCCTGGAGCTTTTTAAAAATTATTTTAAACTTTTCCTTGGTTATCAGGACCTATATTTGATGCTACTTCAAATGGCATGTTTTGTCTTATTTTGTAGTGTTTGTTTTTTCTTTTTGCTTTCCTTTTTATACAGGTTCTGCGAGCTTACGGACTTTATGTTTGAGATGATCCCTGGAATCTCAGTAGGGTGGTTTTACTCCCCCATTTTCCAGGTGGTTCAGATTTGTACTTAAGTTGTATGTGTATGCTCCCCCTGTTGTTGTGTTTTTTTGTTGTTGTTTTTTTTATGAATATTATACTGTTCATTGTCTGTTTGCATATCTCCTTTCTTTTCTATGCTTCAATAAAGCTTTCCTTAATAAAAAAAAAAAAAAAGAAAAAAAAAAAAAGAATTGGCACACTTGGTCACTGGGTGACTGAGATTAATATTTAGGAAAGTGGGTGGAGCCTACAACATCAAATCAAGATTCAACTATTGATTTTCAAGGAGATTTTTAAACTGCTGCCATTCTTATGCAGTTAACGGCAGAGGCCTCAAACCTGCTACAGTCGGTCATTGGGAGACTTCATATTAATTCAGAAAAAGAAAAAAAGCAAGGCGAGCATATTAGTGGAACCCCCTATATTAGGGCATTAGAAGAAGGCTCCTAGTGGGAAAATTGAGTCTTTCGACCCTGAGTTATCAAAAATAAAGAAAAAAGAAAAGAGCTTCCCACTATCACATGAGTAAGAATGTAATCATCAAAAATGAATGACCTGTACCTATTCACAATCAATTATAATCTTTATTGAGGGAACAATTTAATAAAAACAATTAAAAATAAGACATGGCCAACAGAGCCTCCCCATCATCAGTATTGGCATTTATAAATAATAATATCAGATTTAGGATGATTACACCTAAGTCCATATAGTCTGGCGCATTGTCCAAGTAAAATATTGCCCCCGTATGTATATAAACCCAGAACTGTATGGCAAATTTGGACAAGGTGTGAGCCAGAGGTAAGTATAAACCAGTAGCCAATTAGGTCATACTGTCTGTGTATATATATATATATATATATATATATATATATATAAACAATACACCACTAATTGAGTGGCTCACATAAGCAGGCAGTGTATATGGCCCAATGGCACACCAAATACAGGGCTAGGAGATCTAGGTTGTATGCATGCAAACAATAGTATCTCACATGACCATAAAGAAACACAGTGTCTGGTAGAAAAATGAACAGTGTACAAGTCAAGAATGAGTATAATATTAAGAATACTGTGAATTAAGTCATACTGTCTATGTATATAAAACCACCATTTGATGCATATTATCAGACAATGTATATGACCCAATATCAGAATAAAATGATATACAGTCAACAAGGACAATAATATTGAAATCATATCATCTGTAAAGTACCAATATAGAAATGGAGAACCAGCTGCCAAGAGTGCAATAGGTGAGAAAGTTTAAAATCCTAAAGGTGCAAGTGCTATGAGGTAGATAAATTAAGTGAGGTAAAACAGGCTGAAATTCAGGCCCAAAGTGCTATATGTCAGAGCGTAAAAAGATAACGCCTAGTGTGCTTAGTGCGTAGAATAAAATGAAATGCCAGTGTATATAAAGTGCATGTAAAAACAAAAGAGCAAGGAGGAAGCCAGTGAGAAATAGAATAAGGCCCTACAAATATGCACGATTAATGGATGTATACAATGTATGAATCAAAAATGGCCAGGTGAGATGCAGGGTAAAAAAAAATGCTTACCAAATAAGGGGAGGACACTGTTGGCCAGGTGCTGTGCAACACTGGGAGACTTTGATTCAAATTCACTAAAGGGAGGCAGAGCCACAATCAGCCAATCAGATTTATTATTTGCTTGATAAACTGCTTCCAATCTCACATTATTGATGCCAGGAACCCTAAATCTCACAAATTTGGTAATTCAGTGACTGTGTGTCAAGGTTACAAAAAGTAGGCAGAGGCAAAAAAAGGGGGTACACTTTTTATTGACCCTGAAACAATTGTTGTTTTTTAATGTCATGGTGAATAAAACAGCTTGAAACAACTGTCTCTGTCTTGGTGTTTTGGTTTGGTTCTCCTCTCTTCAGTCACCACCAATACAATATACAATACAATAACATTTGTAAAGCGCTTTTCTCCCATAGGACTCAAAGCGCATTCTGAAGTCTGTGAGTAAAGGTGGCCACTAACGATCCAATTTCTAGCGAAACATTGTTTGAGTGATCAGAAATTCTGATTGGATTGGTTGTAAAGAAGCTCTGTTGATGAGCACAATCGATTACGAACGATTATAAAAATTTCGTCCGATTGGATTTTCGTCAAACCAAAATTTAGATTTTCTTGTTGGTTGTGATAGGAAGCAAAGATCGGTTCGTTGATGGTGCAGTGAACGATTTCTCTTCCAATCAGAATTCCCTGATCGCTTCAATGATTTTTCTCTAGAAATTGGACCGTTAGTGGCCACCTTAACAGAGAGTGAGCAATCTATACTGGAATGTAGGAAGGTGGTTGACGTACCTGTGGCTACCCTACCTACACTGGGGGGCAATTTCAGTGTTTTGCATGGGCGCTATGTTACCTAGATACACCCCTGCTCGTACAAATTATTTTATTTCATTATTTTATTTTTCTGGTTGAATATTGATGGACTGACTGGTGTCTTTTTTTTTTCAACCAAGCTAACTATGCAACTACATATAATTAATAGTAAATTAGAAATCACTGTTGCTTTCTGATAGCACTATTGCTTTCTGATAGGAAATAAGAGTTTTTTTTATAAGTAAATAACAAGCTAAGAGAGATTCTCTTTGCAAATTAAAATCAGTGGTTCCTTTATTCAGCCATACATTTATACACCAGTTCAAAATGGAAAAAAAAGCATTCATTACATTAAAAAAGTGTTATACATGAGTGACATCTTTTTTATATAATGAGATTGGAGCAATGAGTGATATATCAGGATATTGGAGTGTGATGCTGCTTGTGTTTAACCCCTTGTGGAAGGGTTTGCCCTAGTCCCTTAAAAAACAGAGCCATTTTTTTCTACTTTTGCTTTGTGACCATCACACACAGCTCAGCTGTCATTAGACAGATTGGCGATCATGATGGGAGCGTGGGAGATGGTCTGCTGAAATCTATGCTGTGTCAGCGATAAGGGGCTCCAAACAGGATGTAGATTTCCACAGACTCTGTCTGCAACAAGATAACCTCAGTTGAATATTTACTTATGACTTAATGCTAGATTAAACAATTTTTATAAAAGCAGAGGGTGACCCATATGCAGCTGTCAGCTAGAACAACTGGCCTTGTACACCTGAGACAAATAGCTGATAGGTGACAGGCAGCTACAGTAGCTAGACAGAATAAACAAAGTTACTTGCAAGATGGAGGCAGGTTAAGGCTTATTGATGTGTACTTATAGTTATATAGATATTACTATTATCTCTACAGTCTCCAATTAGCTGCCACCAATATTTACTGGTAGAAGCTGACAATTGCTGGGCGCACACTTGTTAAAACAATCACTATGTACCTGACGGTGATCATTTCCCCTTTGCAATATGTCTCAATTCAATCTTAGATAAGATGAAAGTAAAGATTTTTATAATTTTTTTAGTATTTATATGGCGCCAACATCTTCCACAACACTGTACAGCAATGTTCCGACCCTGTCCTCAAGTCCCACCAACAGTGCATGTTTTGTGGAAATCCACAGAGGAGATCTGCTGAGACATTAATTACCCCACCTGTGATTGTGTGCGTTTTGTTTTTGCAAAACATGTACTGTTGGTGGGCCTTGAGGACAGGGTTGGTGAACTGTGCTGTACAGAATATATATTCTCTTTTCACTTAACTGTCCCTCAGAGGGGCTCACAAACTACTCCCTACCACAGTCATATGTCTATACACTGTATGTATCATGTAGTGTATGTATCACAGTCTATTTAGGCCAATTTAGGGGAAGCCAATTAACTTGTCTGTATGTTTTTGGATGTGGGAGGAAACCAGAGGGTCCGGAGGAAACCCACGTAAATACCAGGAGAACATACAAACTCTATACAGATAATGCCTTGGCTGGGATTCAAATCTATCACCACCTGTCACTGTTACCCATCAGATCAGACCCTAATCTGCCCCTTGCGGGCACCCAATCAACCGCCCACACGCTCAGAGTGCCCTCAGACCCCCCCTTATCAATTCGCCAGTGCATTATTTACATCTGTTCTTCCCTGTAATAACCCACTGATCACCTGTCAATCACTTGTCCATCACCCATCAATCACCCCCTGTCACCCCGTCACTGCCACCCATCAATCAGCCCCTAACTTGCCTCTTGCGGGCAATCTGATCACCCACCCACACCATCAGATCGCCCGCAAACCCGCCGTCAGATCACCTCCCAAGTGCATTGTTTACATCTGATCTCTACCCTAAACACCCACTAATTACCCATCAATCACCCATCAATCACCCCCTATCACCACCTGTCACTGTTACCCATCAGATCAGACCCTAATCTGCCCCTTGCGGGCACCCAATCACCCGCCCACATGCTCAGATTGCCCTCAGACCCCCCCCCTTATCAATTCGCCAGTGCATTATTTACATCTGTTCTTCCCTGTAATAACCCACTGATCACCTGTCAATCACCTATCAATCACCTATCAATCACCCATCAATCACCCCCTGTCACTGCCACCCATCAATCACCTCCTGTCACTGCCACCCATCAATCAGCCCCTAACCTGCCCCTTGTGGGCAATCTAATCACCCACCCACACCATCAGATCGCCTGCAGACCCGCCATCAGATCACCTCCTAAGTGCATTGTTTACATCTGTTCTCTCCTCTAAACACCCACTAATTACCCATCAATCACCCCCTGTCACTGTTACCCATCAGATTAGACCCTAATCTCCCCCTAGGGCACCCAATCACTCACCCAAACCCTCAGAACGCTCTCAGACCTCAGCCCTGATCACCTCGCCAGTGCATTGCTTGCATCTATTCCCCCCACTAATCACACCTTGAGACACCCATCAATCACTTCCTGTCACCACCTGTCACCCCCAGCACACCTACCCATCAGATCAGGCCCTAATTTACCCCGTGTAGGCTCCTGATCACTCGGCCAAACCCTCAGATCCCCTCTCAGACCCCTTCCGATCACCTCCCCAGTGCATTGATTGCATCTATTTTCCCCTCTAACCACCCCCTGAGACACCCATCAATCACCTCCTGTCACCCCCCTAGCACTCCTATCCATCAGATCAGGCCCAATACAACCTGTCATCTAAAAGGCCACCCTGCTTATGACCGGTTCCACAAAATTCGCCCCCTCATAGACCACCTGTCATCAAAATTTGCAGATGCTTATATACCTGAACAGTCATTTTGAGACATTTGGTTTCCAGACTACTCACGGTTTTGGGCCCGTAAAATGCCAGGGCAGTATAGGAACCCCAAAAGTGACCCCTTTTTAGAAAAAAGACACCCCAAGGTATTCTGTTAGGTGTATGACGAGTTAATAGAAGATTTTATTTTTTGTCAAAAGTTAGCGGAAATTTATTTTTATTGTTTTTTTCACAAAGTGTCATTTTTCACTAACTTGTGACAAAAAATAAAATCTTCTATGAACTCACCATACACCTAACGGAATACCTTGGAGTGTCTTCTTTCTAAAATGGGGTCACTTGTGGGGTTCCTATACTGCCCTGGCATTTTAGGGGCCCTAAACCGTGAGGAGTAGTCTAGAAAACAAATGCCTCAAAATGACCTGTGAATAGGACGTTGGGCCCCTTAGCGCACCTAGGCTGCAAAAAAGTGTCACACATGTCATATCGCCGTGCTCAGGAGAAGTAGTTTAATGTGTTTTGTGGTGTACTTTTACACATACCCATGCTGGGTGGGAGAAATCTCTCTGTAAATGGACAATTGTGTGTAAAAAAAATAAAAAAATTGTAATTTACAGAGATATTTCTCCCACCTAGCATGGGTATGTGTAAAAATACACCCCAAAAAACATTATACTACTTCTCCTGAGTACAGCGGTACCACATGTGTGGCACTTTTTTGCACCCTAAGTGCGATAAGGGGCCCAAAGTCCACTGAGTACCTTTAGGATTTCACAGGTCATTTCCGACATTTGGGTTCAAGACTACTCCTCACGGTTTAGCACCCCCCAAAATGCCAGGGCAGTATAGGAACCCCACAAATAACCCCATTTTGGAAAGTAGACACTTCAAGGTATTCAGAGAGGAGCATAGTGAGTCCGTGGCAGATTTCATTTTTTTTTTGTCGCAAGTTAGAAGAAATGGAAACTTTATTTTTTTGTCACAAAGTGTCATTTTCCGCTAACTTGTGACAAAAAATAAAATCTTCTATGAACTCATCATGCCTCTCAGTGAATACTTTGGGATGTCTTCTTTCCAAAATGGGGTCATTTAGGGGGTATTTATACTATCCTGGAATTTTAGCACCTCATGAAACATGACAGGTGGTCAGAAAAGTCAGAGATGCTTCAAAATGGGAAAAATCACTTTTGGCACCATAGTTTGTAAACGCTATAACTTTTACCCAAACCAATAAATATACACAATGGATTTTTTTTTATCAAAGACATGTAGCACAATAAATTTGGACAAAAATGTATACAGAAATTTTACTTTATTTGAAAAATGTCAGCACAGAAAGTAAAAAAAATCATTTTTTTGACAAAATTTATGTCTTTTTTGATGAATATAATAATAACTAAAACTCGCAACAGCAATCAAATAGCCGTGAAAGCTGCAGTGGTCTGAATGGGAAAAAAGACTCTGGTCCTTAAGGGGTTTTATGACTGCAGTCCTTAAGTGGTTAAAAAGGTCCGGCTCATTCATGAGCCGTTAGTATAGCAGAGAATGCGTCCTCGGCAGGACGTGAAGCTGCTGGCTCTCGCTGCTGTCTCTCCCCACCTGCCAGCACCTGTCAACCCCCACCTAGGCTGGTACCCAGTGCACCACTGGGTGCCAGCCTAGGTGGGGGTTGACAGGTGCAGGCAGGCAGGTGGGGAGAGACAGCGGGAGCTAGCAGCTATGCGTCCGAAAGGACGCATTCTCTGCTATGTGGGTGGGGGGCTTCGGAGATCTTCAATCAACTTAATAGAAGATTGCAACATTAGAGGATACTGGCGTGGGAACATTTACTGAGGATATTGGCATGGGAAATTTTTTTTAAAGGTACAGGTAAGTATTTCTGGTTATAGTAGCAAATATATCGGCGCCAAGGGACAATGGAACCGCCGCTGAGAAGAACAATGTCCAAAAGTTCAGAAGTCAGGCATACATCAAAGGTCAGCGCAGGTTTAGAAAGTCATTGTATGTAGGGAATGGTAAATTCTTCACCACAAAATATCAAATGCTCAGAGGTAGGTATCCGCCAAACATCAAAACTAGAAAAGGCTTACCAGCTCCCAACAACCCACATTAGGTTGTGAAATGGCTCATGTCACAGATAACGTCCAGGGAACATCAGACGTCGTGAAGATCCAGTGGACATCCGTATGGAGGTAAAGTTTCAGGAATTTATATAGGAAAACAAAAACGGCAATATCTAAGCGTAACCCGTTTATTTAGATAAAATTTCTTTAAAAGGCAGTAGACATAAAAACGATAACTCACATACGGGGCCCATAAACAGGGAACCCCAGAAGATTAGCGCGCATGTAATGGTCAATCGAAGATCAATAGACAATGGTGCCGCCTGTTACCTTCCCGACCGGTTTCGCAGTCTTGCGTCATCAGGGGAGAAAAGGCGAACAGGCGGCAGGCACCAAATTTATAGCTTTTAGTCTGGGAAAAGAGGGTGGGGTGAAAGAAAACTTCCTCAGAAGGGCATCACTAATCAAAGTAGGAAAGAGTCACCCAAATGTGTAAATAAAGTGAAAAACAGAACAATATGTAAATAGCATATTAATAGCAAATAATGGTGTAAAAAAATATAATGATATCAATAGTAAAAACAAGATTACAAACAAAAAACACCTAGACTTTTGAAGATCAATAGGCAGCTTGATTACTCTAGTCTGCACAGGAAGCAGAGCAAGGGAGGGGAAAAAAAAAAGGGAATATTGGAACATACATTTCCTCTCTACACACAATAAGGAAGTGTCTATTGGGACATACAGGCACCCCTGCATATCAGCAGAAGAGGCATAGAGAACACACAAAAAAAGTTTCATTTCCCCACAGTGGTAAAATAGTGCAATGGTCAAGGGCTCAGACTACGACACAGGAGACCCAGGTTCAACTCCCGGCTCCTCCAGCCCAAAAAAACACACCCATCAAGCAAGGGACTCTTGAAGACAAGGGAGAGTCACATGGGGCACAAAAAGAGCCCCCAATTTTAAGGGGGCTGGGAATAAATAAATAAAGTAAAAGCGCTATGTGCTAAATAATATTGATTTTTATAAAAAAAAAAAAAAAAAAAAAATATTGACATTCTAAACCTCATAAACAAAGTGTGTATGAGGTATAGATGTGACTAGAGCTACACACGTCACAAAGAGTGAAAAGTGCAAATACAATGAAATGCGAGATAAACATCGCAAAGGAAAAACAAGTGTTTCTATCTGGATAGCTCTAGGGAGCAAGCTAGTGACAACAGGGCAAGTAGGATGAAGTAAAGAGTACATGTGATAATGAGAATGGTGTAAAATAACCCACATATTAAATAGCCAGGGTGACTCGGGAGATTAAAATTATGTATATAATAAATTTAGCATAGACAAACAAAAATGACAGCGCTCACAGGCTGCAACTGGCTTATAAACCATCAAGGGGCGTGTACAGACCCCCAGGGGCTAAATACACGCCTTGAATCCAAATCAGATGCAAAATTATGCAAATTTAAGTGCTAATTTATGTGCTAGTCCCTAATCTAAAATTTGAATGCAGATTGGATGCAGGCTACCACAAGTATACTTAGAACATTTTACATAGAGAAAAAGGTGTAGGCAGCGCTTCCAAATACAGAAAGCTGCACCTGAATTGATTAAGCTGCAGAGTAGTGCAGAGCTCCAATGGACCATATTACACAACATGCATTCAAACAGGTACAGCAATGGAGGGCGTTAGCTTCAGCAAATAATATGTGCACAAATCATTTCCTACTAGACTTCCCCCCGGCGTTGACGTGCCCCCTCGGGGCACGTCAACGCCGGGGGGAAGTCTAGTAGGAAATGATTTGTGCACATATTATTTGCTGAAGCTAACGCCCTCCATTGCTGTACCTGTTTGAATGCATGTTGTGTAATATGGTCCATTGGAGCTCTGCACTACTCTGCAGCTTAATCAATAAATTTAGCATAAAAATCTGTACGTAGCGATGATTCGACCAGTACATGAGCACCATTACAGATAATAACAATAGATACATAAATAAAGAATAAAAAATAAAAATAAAAAGTTGTTAAGAATCATTAATAAAACAATTAACGTCTAATTCAATATTCAACCCTGCAGGGCATGATGTGCGAAGTTTAAAAATCCATTCCGTTTCAAGTCTGGAGACCTCCCTCTCTAGGTTTTGACCTCTCCAATTAATCCGAATACCGTCAATGACGCAGTATTTCAAAAGTGCAGGATTTCTGTCGTGTTGTGCTGCAAAGTGTTTGGAAACAGAATGTCCCTGAAAACCCTTACCAATCAGATATATATGTTCCCCTAATCTTTCTTTAAAAGGTCTGGTAGTTCTACCAACATATTTTAACCCGCAAGGGCATTCCAGTAAATAAACTACAAAGGTGCTATCGCAAGTAAAAAGACGCTTGATCTGAAATGTAGGGGAATAGGGGTCCCCACCTGAAAAGGAGGACATTTTTCTTGGCATATTTTTGCATGCTTTACATCCCTTACATTTCCCACACCTGTAAAAACCTTTTAATGGCACTATACCAGAAGCTGTCCTAGAAGGTGGGTCAATATAGCTATGTACAAGTCGGTCCCGCAGGTTTGGAGCTCTCCGAAAGATGACCCCAGGATTGTCCGCAAGCATAGGACCAATCACTGGGTCACCTCTCAGGAGATGCCAATGCCTGGAGAGAAGCTTTTTAATTTCTTTATGCTGTATATTGTACTGAGTGAGAAAGTGAAACCCTCCACTCCTGGTAGGATCTGATGGTCGAACTTTACGCAAGAAAGACCGGTCAGTTTGACCAATCTGGTCTCTGACGGTCTCCAATGCATTCTTCTTATACCCTTTGGCCTCAAATCTAGAAATCAACAAATCACTCTGAATAACATAATCAGATGGTGAAGAACAGTTTCTATGTATTCTAGTAAACTGGCCTCTAGGTACCCCCTTCAACCATGGAGCATAGTGACAGCTGGTGGTGGGAATAAAGCTGTTCCTATCCGTATCTTTAAAGAAAGTTTTTGTAATAAACTTATTGGAATCAAATTGAATATTTAAATCAAGAAAATGTACCTCATGTGAACTACAGACACAGTTAAAAACCAGGTGATCAGTATTATTATTAATATGGTTGATAAACAACTGTAATGAATCTTGATCTCCGTTCCAAATGACCACCACGTCATCAATATATCTCTTATATAATAAAAGTTGTGGGAATAGTGTTCTATCAATAAAAGACTCCTCCCAGATGGCCAAAAATAGGTTCGCAAGGCTGGGTGCAAATTTAGCACCCATAGCCACACCCACCTTTTGTAAAAAGTATCGGCCATCAAACCAAAAATAGTTCCGGGACATAGCAAAATTTAAACATTCAATGATAAAATCAATTTGTGCAAGGTTAAGTTGCTGGTTTTTTAATAGACACAATCGAACTGCCTGGGCTCCAGCCTCCTGTTCAATAACAGTATATAAAGAGGAGATATCAGCAGCCATAAGAATGCAGGGACCCTCACAGGATATGGACCCAAGCAGCTCTATTAAATGTCCAGAGTCTCTCAAATAGGATGGAATATTAGGAACCAACGGTTGTAAAAAGTGATCTACAAATTCCCCCAATCGTGAGGTAATGGAATTTATCCCGCTTACAATGGGTCTACCCGGGGGGTGTAGTGGGTCCTTATGCAGTTTAGGAAGATAATAAATCACTGGAGTTCTGACATAAGAGGGAACGAGATGCTCTGCCTCTAATTTGTTCAGAAATCCATCTGACTCCCCTCTCAGGACCAACTCAGCAAGTTTGTCGTGAAAACGACTTCCGGTTCCCCACGAAGGGGGAGGTAGGTGGTTTGATCACTTAGTTTTCAGGGACATTCCGTTTCCAAACACTTTGCAGCACAACACGACAGAAATCCTGCACTTTTGAAATACTGCGTCATTGACGGTATTCGGATTAATTGGAGAGGTCAAAACCTAGAGAGGGAGGTCTCCAGACTTGAAACGGAATGGATTTTTAAACTTCGCACATCATGCCCTGCAGGGTTGAATATTGAATTAGACGTTAATTGTTTTATTAATGATTCTTAACAACTTTTTTTTTTTATTTTTTATTCTTTATTTATGTATCTATTGTTATTATCTGTAATGGTGCTCATGTACTGGTCGAATCATCGCTACGTACAGATTTTTATGCTAAATTTATTATATACATAATTTTAATCTCCCGAGTCACCCTGGCTATTTAATATGTGGGTTATTTTACACCATTCTCATTATCACATGTACTCTTTACTTCATCCTACTTGCCCTGTTGTCACTAGCTTGCTCCCTAGAGCTATCCAGATAGAAACACTTGTTTTTCCTTTGCGATGTTTATGTCGCATTTCATTGTATTTGCACTTTTCACTCTTTGTGACGTGTGTAGCTCTAGTCACATCTATACCTCATACACACTTTGTTTATGAGGTTTAGAATGTCAATATTTTTTTTTTTTTTTATAAAAATCAATATTAGTTAGCACATAGCGCTCTTACTTTATTTATTTATTTCCCCCCCTCTTAAAATTGGGGGCTCTTTTTGTGCCCCATGTGACTCTCCCTTGTCTTCAAGAGTCCCTTGCTTGATGGGTGTGTTTTTTTTGGGCTGGAGGAGCCGGGAGTTGAACCTGGGTCTCCTGTGTCGTAGTCTGAGCCCTTGACCATTGCACTATTTTACCACTGTGGGGAAATGAAACTTTTTTGTGTGTTCTCTATGCCTCTTCTGCTGATATGCAGGAGTGCCTGTATGTCCCAATAGACACTTCCTTATTGTGTGTAGAGAGGAAGTGTATGTTCCAATATTCCCTTTTGTTTTTTTGTTTTTTTTTCCCTCCCTTGCTCTGCTTCCTGTGCAGACTAGAGTAATCAAGCTGCCTATTGATCTTCAAAAGTCTAGGTGTTTTTTGTTTGTAATCTTGTTTTTACTATTGATATCATTATATTTTTTTACACCATTATTTGCTATTAATATGCTATTTACATATTGTTCTGTTTTTCACTTTATTTACACATTTGGGTGACTCTTTCCTACTTTGATTAGTGATGCCCTTCTGAGGAAGTTTTCTTTCACCCCACCCTCTTTTCCCAGACTAAAAGCTATAAATTTGGTGCCTGCCGCCTGTTCGCCTTTTCTCCCCTGATGACGCAAGACTGCGAAACCGGTCGGGAAGGTAACAGGCGGCACCATTGTCTATTGATCTTCGATTGACCATTACATGCACGCTAATCTTCTGGGGTTCCCTGTTTATGGGCCCCGTATGTGAGTTATCGTTTTTATGTCTACTGCCTTTTAAAGAAATTTTATCTAAATAAACGGGTTACGCTTAGATATTGCCGTTTTTGTTTTCCTATATAAATTCCTGAAACTTTACCTCCATACGGATGCCCACTGGATCTTCACGACGTCTGATGTTCCCTGGACGTTATCTGTGACATGAGCCATTTCACAACCTTATAATGTGGGTTGTTGGGAGCTGGTAAGCCTTTTCTAGTTTTGATGTTTGGCGGATACCTACCTCTGAGCATTTGATATTTTGTGGTGAAGAATTTACCATTCCCTACATACAATGACTTTCTAAACCTGCGCTGACCTTTGATGTAAGTATTTCTGGTTAATTAAGAAAATTAAAGGACTTTTTTCGTGGTTGTGTTTTTATTTCATTTAACCCTTTGTGGAAATGGGTAAGGGGTACTTTATACCCCTATACTCATTTCTCCTGGCAGGGGATGGGCATCTGGGGTCCCCTTCTTAAAGAGGACTCCCAGATGCCACCATGAACCCCCCCAGGTAGTCGTCGCCACCACCTCCTCCTGGGGCACCGGAGGTGGGGTAGAGCCCCTTGTCCATGGATTGGACAAGGGCTCCGGGGGGGGGGGAGGGGAAGGCTTGGCTTCCCCCCCTGGAGCCCCCCATAGCGTGGACCATGCGGGCTGGTATAGCTCAGGGTGCGAAGCCCCAGTCGGCCGGGGCTCCGCATTCTGGCTATCCCAGCCTGCATAGGGGACAAGGGGTTACAGAGGCTCGGGAGGGGGGACCCCACGTCATTTTTCAGCCGGTCGGCGGACCTAGGTGTTAAGTGGTTTTACATGGAAATGGCCGCTCGTTCGATCGGCTTTTCTATGTCAGTTCACGGAGGGTGTCTCCGTGAACAACCTGCGAGCTGCCGATCGCGGCTCACAGGCAAAATGTAAACACGCGGGGAAGAAATTGCCGCTATTTACATCATACGGCGCTGTAAAGGAGATCGTCGATCCCCGGCCTCTGATTGGCCAGGGATCGCCGGCAGCTGATAGGCTGAAGCCTATTAGAGGCTGTGCAGGACAGATCTCTGTCCTGCGCCACCCAGGGTAAAGAGGAGGGGGAGGGAAGGGGAAGGAGGCGGAAAATCGCTACAGAGGGGGGCTTTGAGGAGCCCCCTCCCCGCTGATTGAAAATAGCCGGCGGCGATCAGACCCCCCCAGCAGGACATCCCCCTAGTGGAGAAAAAAGGGGGGAAGTCTGGTCGCCTTGGAGAGCCCACGCTGCACAGATCATCGCAAACAAGCCCGGACTTACGAGGCCACAAGTATGAAAAAAGTTAAATACCATTTCATAATCTAGATCCATGGAGGACGCCATCTGCGCCCTCCCATTCATTCCGCCATGGCACCCGCAGTAATAACGGCCCCGGTCGGGTCCCGACCCCTCCAAACGGGTCGGGTTCTTATTCCCCCCTCAATATGGCCGCCACAGATTGCCGCGGCTGCGCAGTCCGCATAGACATAATTGCGGCTGCGCAGCTCTAGGGCCTCCTCCGGATGCGTCCGATGTATGCACGCATATTGATGACGCGGCAGAAGGAGGCCCTAGAGCTGCGGCTATGAGGACTGCGCATCCACGGCAATCTGTGGTGGCCATATTGAGTGGGGAATGAGGACCCGACCCGTTTCGGAGGGGTCGGGAGTTGGGACCCAACCAGGGCTGGTATTACTGCGGGAGCCATGGGGGAATTAACGGGAGGGCGTGGATGGCGACTTCCATGGATCTGGATTATGAAAAGGTATTTAACTTTTTTCACATTTGTGGCCTTGGAAGTCCGTTAAATATTGTTTCCTGCTATCTTTTTAACATATCCTGCAAGTTTGGTGTTGCTAGGATGTAAGAGGCCTTTGCTATTAACTGCTAAAGTTGGCGGGTGATGATAACCAACCAGAATTATAGGGGTGCAAAAGTGCTGAATTCTGCCATAGGCTTCCATTAGGCCCCTATTTCACTTTCCAAAATCTCAAATCTTTTCAAAGGGCGATGGCTCAGCAGTGGCAAATTTTCTAGCATTGTAGGAACTGTTAGGGGGATCATAACTGGTGAGTTTCGGGGCCCTAGGCCAAAAAGGTCATAGCCTAGGGTCACAAAAACCTGTTTATTTGGGCAATTTCAATGGTGGAGATTCTGACGAACATAAATCGCAGCCATGGCCGTTAGCAACGTCTGAATCTCACGACATGTCTCATGCAGGTAGAAGGCATATTGTTATACTTTTACTTCAAAGTTGGGTTCCATTCATCTCTGCAAACCAGAGTTACAGGGGTGCAAAAGTGGTAAAATCCCCCATAGGCTTTCATTGGGCCTCCTATTTCACTTTCCAAAATCTCATACCATTTCAAAGGACAATGGCTCAGCAGTGGCAAATTTTCTAGCATTGTAGGGACTCTTAGGGGGATCATAACTGGTGAGTTTCGGCCCCCTAGGCCAAAGAGGTCATAGCCTAGGGTCACAAAAACCTGTTTAAGTAGGTTAGCACCGGTTTTCTCAAACAGGTCGCACGCTAAGTACTGCGCGCAAAACTTTGTCCTATGCGCACGCTAAGTCCCATAGGCTTTAATCTGCACTTCGCGCGGAGCGCCCTGCGCTCTGTGCAGTGCGCGCGTAAAGTTTTACGTGCATAAAGTTTTGCAGCTCGTTTAGACGTGCTAAGGGGGTTTTCACAGGCGTGCTAACAGTTAGCAACGCTTTGTGAATCAAGCCCAATGTGGGCTGCACGACCGCTGTCTGGAACCTAGTCCTGATGATAATTGACAGTTGTTTTTTGTTTTGTTTTGTTTTTTCATTTTATGTCCACCAAATAATAAATTAGTGTTTCCCTTTAAAAAAAACATGATGCTACATGCATCATTTACCCTAAAACCCCTTTTTAAAGCTATTTAAAGGGCCCTTCCAGTTTTTCTATCCGGATACCCGAATAGGCCGGGTACCCGCGGGTAATGCGGCCGGATAGCCGCAGTCACGCGGATATGTGAAAGGTCGGATCCAGATATCTGACCCGGGTCCGGATATCTGGGGACCCGGATCCGGGCGGGTTTTAAAAAGTACTAGCCGAGCAACCCTGTCCGCAATAAAGAGGCACCTACCTATTGTTTACTAACATACAAACAATATACAAATGACATACCTACAGTATATACTATATAACGCTACACCTACAGTATTGTACACAAAATATTAAGCTATGGTATGTACTCAGTCACCATAAGGCCAAACAGACGATGGATCGGGGAACCCATAGCAACTGCGACCCGACAAGCGATCATTCCCCGATCCATCTTCTACCACAGGTACACACGATGGCACGCGCCGGGTGCAACACGATCGCGGTACTTTGTCTACAGGGATCTGAGCAATCGTCTGTGATGAGATCCGCCATGGTCGCATACGCTGTATGTCACGAAAAAGCAATCATGTTATCAGGAGACTGTACCCATGATTGCGAAATCGTGGTTTGTTGGGTGAAAAAAGTCGCTGCAAAAATCGCATTGTGGGTACGGACTTTTAAAATATACAAATCTACACTACACGAAACTACACTATACTACACTACACTACACCTTTAACCTTCCGGCAGTATGATTATCTCCAGATTTTAGGGTCTTTTTTAGCACGTTTTAGACCCTAAAATCAGGAAAAAAAATCATGTCGCCAGAATGTCTGCAGCAGCCCCTGCTATCACTCACCTCCCTGTGATCCAGTGCTGCAATTTTCCGTCCGTCCTCCAGGTTGCGCTGTAACACTAGTGAAATTGCTGACAGCGATCTCACCAGAGTGATTCAGAACCTCAGAGGACAGGAAGGAGAATGGCTACTGACATCTGGATCCCCAGGGAGGTGAGTAAATACACCCACTGAGCTCCATTGACCTTCATTGAGCCTCCGGCTGGGAGGTTAAAGCTAAATACTCACCACCTGACGGAGGAAGATGGATCCAGCAAATACCCTACCCTACACCCCCCCCCCCCCCCCCCCCACCGGCGAGCTTTCCACAATCCATCTTCTGGCCGGCGGGGATACGCAACGTCACATGAAGGACCTGAACGGGAAGTCGAGCAATTGTGATACTTTGCGCAAAGTCATCGGCCCTACCATGCCCCTACCCACATTGAGATCACGGAAACAATTGCTCAGAAAAATTGTCGAATGTTGGAAAACTCGCCTGTAAAATCACATAGTGGGTAAGGGCCTTTACACTATATTTTATTTAACTGGTTATGCAACCCCGTACAGTATATCTACGCCCTGGCAGACTTCATCTCCGTGCCCCAGGTTCAGATATAAGCATATCATTAGACATTTATACATTTTAGTCATCATGTTAAATCAAATTGTAATCAGCAGTGCTGTATCTTGTATCAGTGTTCATATTTGATGTATATCATTGTCTGTATCATTATGTATCCCTTGTTTGTTTTCTTACAATGTACAGCGCCACGGAATATGTTGGCGCTTTATAAATAATAATAATAATAATATCCGCCACTGTCCTTGCTCCCACTTGGTCATGCACTCAGTCATGCGCACGCTCATGCGCTTGTTCATGTCACAGCCAGTTAGCGGGGAGATCAGTGAATGGGAACACCGTTCCCATTCATTGATCTAAGCCGCCGTATCACTGAGAAGCTGCCGTCATTGTAAAAAAAAAAGGTTATACGTCCACGCATTATTTCCTGTTCACGTACTATTAGTACAGTAACAGGAAAATAATGAGTGAGGACATGTTATGGCTAGATAGTAAAATTACACCTACACATTTTTTTTTAATAAAAAGACCTACACTAACATTTAAAATTAACCCCTTATCTCCCACACTCTCCCATAATTACCCTCAATTAACTTTAGCATAAAAAAAAGAAAAGAAAACTAAAATAAATACATAGTTACCTTAGCGACTGAACTTTAATATCTATGTCAAGAGGGTATATTACTGTTATTATACAAAATATAGGCTTTTAATTAGTGATGGACACAAAACTGAAAAAATGCACCTTTATTTCCAAATAAAATATTGGTGCCATACAATGTACTAGGGAAATATATTAAAGGTTGCAATAACCAAGACAAATGGGCAAATAAAATGTGTGGGGTTTAATATCCACAGTAGAACGTTTTAATTTAAAACTATAATGGCCGAAAACTAAGTCCGGAGGAAGTGTTTGTAGTCACTGAGCGCTGAGTGGAACGCATCGTGGGAGGAGACGAGGGACGGACAAAGAAATCTTCAGAAGGGTAAGTTTGACACCCCCCGCTCATCCCGCACTGCATTACTGGGTGAATTCGGATAGCAAATATCCGAATTCACTCGAATCCGCTTATCTGCTCATGCCTGATTTATTCACCTACAGAAGACTCCTCTCCCTGAGCGCAACTTCCCCCGACGATCTTCCTTCAGTGCCGCAGCCAGCCTGCAAAAGTCCCACGCTGGCAGGCAAAGAGCCGGGCTACCGGAAAATGACGCCCAAAGCCCTGTACTAGGGACACAAATAGACTCTAGTGCAGGGCTGCGGGCGCCATCTTTCCATAGCCCTGCTCTGCCTGCCAGAAGACTATGGGCTCTATTCATAAAACCTTACCGCAAGTTTTCCGCTCAAAACAGCGGATTTTCACGTCCATTTTGCAAAGTGGGCATTCATAAAAGCTGTTCCCGCATGAAAATCTACAATCCCCCAGCAGAGCGAGAAATTTCCGCCTTCTCCAGTGTTTTTCTAGATTTATCTAGAAAAAAGTAACAAAATGGCCATTCATAAAGATTAGAGGAAGCGGTATGTGGACGGGAAATACCGCTTCCTCTGATTTTGCGGATTACATACAAGTGAATGGGACAGACCTCCCAGAGAGAGCAGTGCACGGAGGGACTCTGCCGGCTGAAGTGTTTCCGCATGCCTTCCAACAGCTTACCGCCAGCTTTCAGCGGGAGATCTCCGCTCTTGCATCGCAGCTGGCAAGATTTTTTTGAATGACCACCCAGAAGTGTAAAATACCGCTGCGGTATTTTCCCTCCAGGAGTTTTTTCGCCACAACTTTTTTATGAATAGAGCCCTATGTAGGTTGGAGTGGTGAGCTGTGGGGATGAACTGGTGCAGCGTCTATTAGACACCGCAGCCAGTTCACCATGGGCGTCCCAGTCTGGTGGGGGAAGGTGGGCACATCCCCTGCCCGCTGTTCTGCTGCCCCTCACCTCCCCTCTCTGCTGCTCTGCCCTATTGATGGGGAAGGCATTTATTTGCCCCCTCTCACCCCACGCCAGAGCCAGCCCTGACCAGTACGCTAGGCATAGGCAGGTTCAGAGACAATCCAATGGTCATACACAGAGAATCACAGAACCTAGGGGCTAGGCAAGAAGTAATACAGTAATCAGGCAAAAGTCAGTCCAGGCAGCAATCAAAATGTAGTCCAGAACACAGGCAAGAGTCGTAACAGTATATCAAAACAGAGCAATAGCACCCACCGCTTCACTAAGGCAGCTTACCGCTATCACAGGCAAGGGAACACTGCAGGAGCAAGGCTTAAGTACTGCTAGGGGAGAGGTGTGGCTACAGACTGGCTGGCGAGCCTGAGCTCTGATTGGCTGCAGCCTCCAGCCAGCACTGTCTCCAACATGCTGGATAGCTGCCAGATTGACAAGTGTCCAGCAAGCACTTCCCTCAAGAGGCTAGATAGCTGAGAGCTGATTAGCGGAAGCCTCCAGTCACAATTTTCCCCAACATGCTGGATAGCTGAGCCCTGCTAGACTATCCTCCTAAGGCTTTGTTCACACATGCGTTTTCAAAACGCCAGCAAATTTTGGTGGTGTTTTGCTGGAGTGATTTTTCCGTGATTTCACGCGGAAAAATCACTGAACGGTGCGGCGATTTTTGGCGATCGCGCTTAGCGCTTCTATAGCACTGAAACGCGGTCACCTGGAAATCCCCTGAAAATGGTGCAGGCTACGCGTTTGCCATTTTAAGATGTTTTTAGGCGATTTGCGGCGATTTGAGCAAATCGCCCAAATGAGAACCGGCCCATAGACTTATTACCCTCGCGCTTTAAAAAGCGCTAGCGTTTGAGCATTTTGCCAAAATCGCAGCAAAACGCTCTAGTGTGAATGGGCCCTGAGTGCATAGAATAGATGACTGGCTGTATGTGTCCGTTCTTGCACAATGCGGAAGAGGAGATGCGTGAGAAGACCTGGATAGCGGCGATCCCCACTGACTCGCATGGGACCCTTCAGGTAAGTCCCCTCCAAAGGAAGGAGAGATGAGATCTATGCTATTGAACAACTATCATCTAATGGCTACAGGGTGCTAAAATATTTTTTTATGTAATATGGTTGCTTTAACTGTATCAATATTCAGATTTTTCTTCTATACAGGAGTAGGAAAAAGCAATGGAAGTGACATAAGTGTTTAGATAATTATGAAGAAAAAAGTTGTATTCCAGTGTGTTTGTGAGACACAAGAGAACAGCAAGCTACTGTATGCCGAGGTCTGTAGTCACATCCATAAAATAGGAATATCCAGAGAGCAGGAGATGAGTTGCCTATGGACCCCTGTAGACAGTGCCACACTGCCAGCCTTTCAGGGTGTTTTTTATTTTTTTTATTTTTTTTAGGGGAGGGGGGGGGGGGGGGGGGACGGACATGTAAGGAATAGGTCAAGAATATTGTTCTGCCTACTATTTTCTTTTAGAAAAAGGATCTATATAAAGATGTCTGCCAGCCTCCCTGCTCATTTGCACACTATTATGGCAGTTGGACCGGAGCAGTGCTTTTCAGCGCTGCTAGATTTGGGCGCAGCCAGCACCGCCATAGACTGTATTGGGAATCAGTCTATAGCTGCGCTCAGTGAGTAACATCGGCTCCGTCAGAAGACGGAGCCGAAGTTGCTTAAAAAAAACACAATAATTCGCTGGAAGCCGAATTATTTCATTCCCCCACTATCCATGGCGGCCTGGAGGGGGAATAGTAATTAAAACGGCCCGGACTTGTGCAGAAGCAGGATCAGCTATATACCGCTGTATCCTGCGCCCAAGTCTACCGGCGCCGATTTCAAATGTACTCAGTTGGACTGCGCAACTGCTGTTCAATAAATGTTTTTGAAAATAAAAAAAGTCCTGAGACTCTCCCATGAACATATAACAGCTTGTACAATTAGCTAGCTGACTTGGGGGACGAAATCCCCACGCTTTGGCCCAATAGGCTTCCTGTCAAGTAACAGGCAGCCTATTGGGCCAATGAAAGTGCAGGGATCTTGTTCTACAAAGTCACTGGACCTGACAGGGTTCAGAGTGGTACAAATGGAGCGGCCGTTAGTTTTGGGGTAGAGCAAGCAAGTTAGTAATGCATGCTACAGCAGTAACGTTGCGCTGCTTGAGCAGTGTAGCTTAGTGTATTAACCCCTACTGATTTGTATGTGAGCCAGATGTAGCCATCAAAAGAGCCACATCTGGCTCCCGAGCCATAGGTTCCCTACCCTTACACTAGTCCAAAACCTGTCAGATTTATACTACCTACTGTAAGTAAGAGCGGCATAGTAAAACAGTCATATATAGTGCAGTATATACTCTGGCCCAAATGTATATCTTACATGAATGTATTTTATAATGTTTTGCAATAGTGGTCCCTTCACTAGTATAGGAGCTAAGGCTCCTTTCACACCAGACAACGCGTGCAGGAGCTGCTCTCCTGCAAGCGTTGTTAGCCTGCGGCGTGTCATCGGGTATCTGTGGTGCGACGCAATCAGCAGTGGTAGTAATTAATTAACCTGACGGGAAACCACCAGCTCCTGGCGGCTCAACATGCCTGGGTGCGTCGAACGGCAACGCACTAAAACGCAGCTTCTGGTGTGAAAGGTAAAATGAAAGTCTATGGACTTTCATTTTACCTTGGTTAACGCAATTAAATGCCTTTGCGTTGAAATGTATAAAAAGGGCTCTGGTGTGAAAGAGCCCTAATAACTATTTGCAACTACAAGCTGCAGCCAGGATAACAGATATGTTGTAATCTCTGTAAAGGCCATAAAACATATTAGATCAGGTAAACCATCAATATCAACCTGATATTGGTCATTCGCCTGCTTGTCACTAGGGAGGATCAATGAGATGCAAATATTTCCAAGTTGATGCAAATTTATGAAAATTTGTATGCAATTATATGCAGCTTGAAAGTGTACCAATCAAGTCCCACCCAGGTTTAAATTGATTAGTCCATTTTGAAGCTGCATATATTTGCATAAATATTTACATCAATTTGTTAAAAGCTCTAAAGTATTTGCATCGCATTGATCATCCCTACTGGCCACCTTGTACCTCCTTGATATTTAACAAAAAACTCCACATAGGTGTGGTCTAATACCATTCACACCACTGCTAGTGCTACCAGTAGCTGTGTCTTGTTTACTGCTGTGCAAATCTAATGAAGCTGTTAGTTGCGTACTGTTGCTCTGTGCCAACCCGCATCCTTCCTCCGCCCTATGTTCCTGGCCACTACATTAAAGAAGGACCTTTCTAAATCAATATTCAACAATCAGTACCCTATTTTTATTTCTCATAAATAATAGTGTATGATGGCCTTTAAGGTGGAGATACGGGGAACTTTTTGATGTCTTCTTTTTGGGATATTTTGTAAAATCAATATCGGAAAGTAGTTGGATAGTTTTTAATTAAAATTATATATATATATATATATATATATATATATATATATATATATATATATATATATATATATATATATATATATATATATATTAGCTGATGGCCCGGCGTTGCCCGGGTATGTAGTTGGCTGGTGTTGGCTCCGCCTACTTTTTAAAACCCTAACATACATTTACTCAATTGCTCAATGACCTAGTTTGGGAGCTTTGCGTCTTTGGCATCAATAATTTTCATTAAAATGAAACTAATCTGATTGGCTGTGGCTCCACTCCCTTTTCTGAATTTGAACCCCAGTCACCCAATGACCAACTGTACCAGGTTTGAGGCTTGTGCCATTAACAGTGCAAGAATGGCAGCAATTAAATATTCCCCTTGAAAATCAATAGGTGAATTTTGATTGGCTTTTGAAGGCCCCACCCACTTTTCTCAGTTTTAATCCCAGTCACCCAGTGACCAACTGTGCAAAGTTTGAGAACCCTGCCATTAACAGTGTAGGAATGGCTGCAGTTTACATTTTTCCACTGAAATTTGTATTTGTCTCTGCCAACTTTTTGGGTATCGGGATAAAGAGTATCCTATATGTTATTCCAGTTAATGTACAATACAGTATTTTAGGCCAATAATATAATCCGCATTGGCTGAAACAGCACTCGAGTAAATGAATGTGGGACCTGCAGTGTCAGTGCAGGAAACCAAAGTGCTTTCTCAATTTTAGCCACATGATGGTGGTGTTGGATGTGTAAAAAGGATGACTAGACGCTAGATGTTGCAGTGTGGTGAAAGTTATTTGCATTGCACTTTCAGTAGTACATGTAAGAATACTGTATATTGGAGAGGTGCTGTGTGTGACTTGCCTTGTGCTGGAGGGGACTGTGCCTACAAATCTAAGAAACAAGAGACTTCTGCTTCCATGGCTGGTATAGCTTTGCTAAGTCTGTGCAACATTCACAGTGCACACGTTGCGTTGTGTGTAACGTGTAGCAATATTTAGAAAGTGCTGCATGCTGTGCGTTTAGCAATAAATCTGCTGCAGTGTGTGTTGCACATGCTCAGTAATGTTTTTTTTTCTTTTAATGTAACGCATGCGCAGTTTTCGTTCCATCACTGTGGGACGAAAACGGCGCACCAAACGCAGGGCTAAAGAATGTACTATAACGTCCAAGTTATAGTCTTTCAATGCGTTGCATTAGGGGCATGTTATGCGACCTTAATGTTGCATCAAACGCACCGTCCCACTGGGAAAGAGGCCTAATGGTAATAAATGAAACTTATGCTTCAGCCCTCACTTCATTAAAGATCGTCTTTGCCTCTGAAGCAGGGGTGTCAAACTCAAATACAAAGTGAGCCGTAATTCAGCTCTGGGACTAAGTCACGGGCCAACCTCAATGTCTAGAGACCACCTCTCTCCCTCATAAATTTCCCTGGTGTCTAATAGCCCCCTCCTTCCTCTATACGTTTCTCTGGTGTCTAGTGGCCCTCCTCGCTCCCCTATACAGTTCCCTGATCAGGACCGGATTTACCGTAAGGCACTGTAGGCACGTGCCTACGGGCCTACAGATTATGGAAAGGCTGCTCACTGCCCTCCCCTCCCCTAGTGCCTCCTTCCCTATGCAGGGTCCCAAGCAGAGAGTAAATGAGAGGCTGTGCTCTGCATTCCTCTGATAAGATCTACCTTCAGTCCGGAGCTCCCCTACCTACTTAAAGGACAACTGTAAGGAAAGTGAAATGGAGGCTGCCATATTTATGCCACATACTTTTTTAAGCAATACCAGTTGCCTGACAGTCCTGCTGATCCTCTGCCTCAAAGGTGCGTACACACGTCGGATTTGCGCAAATGACCAGTCGTTTGGACGTCCAAACAACTGGTCATTCGGACGTCAAATCGGGTGTGTGCAATCTGTCGTTCAGCTGATAAGACCAGACTTGAGCGATCCACTTGGCTTGGGTTGGACGTCCAAACGACGGGTCGTTTGCGCAAATCTGACGTGTGTATGTACCTTAATACTTTTATCCATAGACCCTGAACAAGCATGCAGCAGGTGTTTCTGACAAGATCAGATCTGATAAGATAAGGTGCATGCTTGTTTCTGGTGTTATTCAGACACTACTGCAGCCAAATAGATCAGCAGGGCTGCCAGGCAACTGGTATTGCTTAAAAGGAAATAGATATGACAGCCTGGATAAACTCTCACTCCAGTTGCCCTTTAATACTGAGGGTTCCTTTGGTTACCTAATTCTAAGGGACACCTGTAGCCAGAGCCGGATTAAGGCCAAATGGGGCCCTAAGCAAAGTAGCAGGTTTGCTCCACAACCCCACAGGATAGTTGCCTCCAGTATAGTAGCAAGCTATCGGGGCCCCCACTATAGGTAGCCAGGTCTATAAGTGTCCCCAGTTTAGGTAGCCATGTCTATTGGTGCCCCCAGTATAGGTAGCCAGATCTATAGGAGTCCTCAGTATAAGTAGCCAGGTCTACAGTTGTCCCCATTATAGGTAACCGCTTTGCAAAATTCTGTAAGGGGAGGCCCAGGTGAGGGGGGGCTGCCCGCACTCCCCGCCACTCACTATGTGCCTGACTCTCCCCTTTCCTGCACTGTGCCCCCTCATTCTGCAGTGCTGACGGGGGACCCCAGACTCTGTATGGGGCCCCAAGCTACTGCTTATGTGCCTGGTGGATAATCCGGCAATGCCTGTAGATACTTTTGATGGAGAAGGGAAGTAAGGGAAAAGTGACAGCTGGGCCAGCCAACACACTTGTGGGGCAGTTTGCTGCGGGATATGTAGGTTCATGGAGGGGGAGGTCTAGGGTGCCAGGACATTAGTGCCTATAGGCTCCTGTGATGTAAATACAGGCCTGTCCCTGATGTTTAGTTGTCCTCTCTTCCTCACCCAAAACAGTTTCCTAGTGACCCCCTCCTTTTCCTATACACTTCCCTGGTGGCTAGTGGATCCCTCCCTCTCCAATGCAGTTCCTTGCTATCTACTGCTTTCACCCTCCCCATATGGTTTCCCTGGTGATCTAGGACTTATGCTACATACACACTTGAAAGATAAATGAAAGATATCAGACCAATTTTACCCCCTTCCATGTAGTATGAGAGCCATACTCTACACAGTCTATTCTATGGAGCTGCACTCCCCATCAGATAAAATCTTTGCAAGATGCTGCACACAAAGATGCCCGTACACAGTCAACAGATCATTATCTCCAAAAGATCTGTTCCTGCAAAAGATCCATTCCTGCAAAATGCATTCATAGTCTATGATATCTGCAGATCCTCATACACACCTTGTTTAACAGACAATCATCTGCAGATCAGATCCACCAGGATGGATTTTCAGATCTGCAGATGATTGTCAGATATGCAGATGAAGTCTGTTAAAACAAGGTGTGTATGAGGATCTGCAGATATCTAAAGGTGCGTACACACATGCGACTATAGTCGTTTGTAACGATCGTTCCCCGATCTTTACCAACGACGATCGTTACAAAAAACGAACCACCGACTATTAAGGCAAACGACGAACGAGCCAAATCGCTACAAAAGAAAGGTCTGTCTCGGAGGATTTTTACCAACGACGATCGTTTGCAAAAGTAGTACATCGTTGGAAACGGACGTTCGTACTAGGCTTGACATGCGCATTTCGCTATTTCTCCATGAAACTTCTCATTTTTATGCGTAGGCGCTATAGTTGCTTTACGTGATGTAACGTTCGTTCTAACGATCAGATCGTTACACACCTTTTAAAACTAACTTAGGTCGTTCTTTCATCAATTAAAAGTTCGTTCGTCGTTCTCAATGAACGATCGTTGTCGCATGTGTGTACGTAGCAATAGACTATGAATGCATTTTGCAGGAATGGATCTTTTGCAGGAACAGATCTTTTGCAGATAAGGATCTTTTGAATGTGTACAGCATATTTGTGTGCAGCATCTTGCAAAGATTTTATCTGATGGGGAGTTCAGCTCCATAGAATAGACTGTGTAGAGTATGGCTCTCATACTACATGGAAGGGGGTAAAATTGGTCTGATATCTTTCATTTATCTTTCAAGTGTGTATGTAGCATAACTCTCCAGTATAGCTTCTCTGGTGGTCTAAAGTGGGCCAAACACAATGCAAATATAGTTTCTCTGGTGGTCTAAAGTGGGCCAAACACAATGCAAAAAGTAGGGAAACCACATGAGGGCCAAATATGATGGCTCAGAGGGCCAGATTTGGCCCACGGGCCGGAGTTTGCCATGTATGCTCTGAAGTAAATGTGGTTGCAGAAAGATTTAAATTCCGACAATGTGGACAGAATTCTTGAGAATCCACAGTACTTGATATTGCAGCATTGAGACAGCTGGCAGCGATGTGTTCGCTGGTAATGGTTTCCGGGCCTTAGTATGCTTTAGGCCTGGAACCCACTACGAAACGCTATCGCTAATCGCAATTGCAAGCGTTTTGTATGAGCGGTTTGTAAGCGATTTTCATGAGCGTTTTTGGTAGCAATTTTAAAAAGTGTAATCTATTTTCCAACAGTTGTGTAGCGATTAGCGTGTTTAATTCTGATTGGTCCATTCAATTAATTTTTAATTTTGTTAGTGTGCAGTAATGTAAAAATGCTAGCAAAATCGCCCTGTGTAGGTTTTGACAAGCGATTATGCCAGCTTTTGTATATACTTTACATTGCAAGAATGCTAAACGCTAAAAATGATGCATGTCCTGCATTTGCGATTTTGGTAATCGCAATCGCTCCAGTGGAATTTGGCCCATCCATTAACATTAGCTGAGCATTTATGGAAATCGCTAGCAGTTTGAATCGCTCCCTAAAGTGGGTAGTGCGTTCCAGCCCTAAGGGTGCATACACACATCAGACTATAGTCTTTGGAAACTGAAAGATCACAGACCAATCTTACCACCCTTCATGTAGTATGAGAGCCATACCTACACAGTCTATTCTATGGAGCTGAACTCCCCATCAGACAGAAATCTTTGCAAGATGCTGCACACACAGATGCTGTACAGACACAAAAGATCAGTATCTGCAAAAGATCTGTTCCTACCAAAAATCCATTCCTGCAAATTGCAATGATAGTCTATGAGATCTGCAGATCATCATACACACATGATTTAACTGACATTCATCTGCAGATCAAGCAATCATCCACAGATCTGAAAATCCATCCTGGTGGATTTGATCTGCAGATGAATGTCAGTTAAATCATGTGTGTATGATGATCTGCAGATCTCATAGACTATCATTGCAATTTGCAGGAATGGATTTTTGGCAGGAACAGATCTTTTGCAGATACTGATCTTTTGTGTCTGTACAGCATCTTTGTGTGCAGCATCTTGCAAAGATTTTTTTCTGATGTGGAGTTCAGCTCCATAGAAAAGACTGTGTAGGTATGGCTCTCATACTACATGAAGGGTGGTAAGATTGGTCTGTGATCTTTCATTTTCCAAAGACTATAGTCTGATGTGTGTATGCACCCTAATAGGGATGACCAATGAGATGCAAATTTTTCCAAGTTTATGCAAATATATGCAGTTTGAAAATGGACCAATACATTTCAACTCAGGTTTAAATTGATTGGTTCATGTTGAAGTTGCATAAATTTGCACAAAATGTGCATACATTTGCATAATCTTGGAAATATTTGCATCTGATTGATTACCCATAATGCTTGAGGGCCTGTTTTCACTAAACGCAGATTCTGCATGCAGAAAACGGACTCCAATGAATACCTATGGGAAATCTGCATCAGAAAAATCGCGTTCAGTGGAAACAGGCCCAGAGTCAGTTTTTTGCATGCAGAATCTGCGTGTAGTGGAAACAGGCCCTGACAGTCAGAAGTCTTTAAAGTCTACCTGTGCCCAAATGTTTGTTTCAAACATATAATATAATAATATAAGTTGTAATATAAGTTGATTTGGACTTTCTTGGCCAGTCGCTATTGCATTCCCCATATGGTTCTGAGCCAAATCCTTATTCACTTCATTGTGTTGATGGTATATTAGGCCCAGTGCATACCAAAAACCTCTAGCAGATCTGCAAAACGCTAGGTTTTTGAAGCAGATTTCAGAGCAATTCTAGGCATGTTTAGAGACGTTTTGTAAACATGCCTAGTGTTTTTTGAAGCGTTTTTGTGTAGCAAATTACAAATATTGTTACAGTAAAAGCTGTTACTGAACAGCTTCTGTAACAAAACCGCCTGGAAAACTACTCTGATCTAGCCTTTTTCAGAGCAGTTTGAGCTTTTCCTATACTTTAACACTGAGTCAGAAACGCCTCAGAAATCTAAAAAATGCTGCAGCCCCCGAGTTTGCGATTGTGGAAAAAAACGAACCGCTCTGGTGTGCACCAGCCCATTCACTTTCATTAGCCAAGCGGTTTTCCCCCTGCAAGAGTTTTAAAAAAACGCTTCAGAACCGCTCCGGTGTGCACCAGCCCTTACCTGTATGGCCTGGTGCACACCAAAAACCGCTAGCAGATCGCAAAATGCTAGCAGATTTTGAAATGCTTTTTCTTCTTTTTCTGTAGCGTTTCAGCTAGCATTTTGCGGTTTTGTAAAGCGTTTTTGGTGTAGTAGATTTCATGTATTGTTACAGTAAAGCTGTTACTGAACAGCTACTGGTTATTGAAAAAAATGCTGCGCCACCACAATGAAGACAATTAATTTCCTGTAGCCTCCATGTCAGCACTAACAGTTGGGTTGATCCGCCCCTCAACCCCCATAGGACAGATTTTCTATATATGCTTCCCCTTTGACTCTGGCAATCCATTCTTTTTTCTGTCCTCCCTCAGGACAGCATTTTTCTATATTTTATAGTCCCTGCAAAAGCTCCCCAGGTTTACCCTTTCCTGGGGGAAGACACTCTGTTTGGGATGCTAAAAGCTCCCTATGAGTGTGCCCGGCCATTTACTTCCCCGTGGTCGTGGTTTCTGCAATCTAAATCAGCTCACAATGTGGCTGTGTTGCAGTGCGCAGTAGTGGGTGTCTGTAGCGGCTTACTGTTGTTCCTGCCCGGAAAGAGTCTCCTCGAGAGTCCGGCGGCGGCGTGGTTTCAAAACGCCGACATCTCCGCAGTTCGCCTCTGCTCTCTCTCTTCCTAGGGGCGCGCGCGCGCACAAGCAAGTTCGTTATTGTGGCTGAGTACAGGGCGCGCCATCTGCTGGTGGGCGGTGGTAATGCCCTGAAGATTGCTCGTCCACCATCTTTGTTGTGGGCGAGCACGCTCAGTACGCGTGCGCCGGCGGCAGGGAGGGGTCTGGGCTATTTAAACTCAGTAGGAGCCGGGTCTGATCGAGGATGGATGTCTTTCAAGACCCGGCTCCACTCTCCCTGTCAAACTACTGGAGTTTCTCTATCTTAGGTGTATAAGGTAGATAGAGAATACCAGTATCCTTTGTGGGTGTTTATATGTGTATATGGTTGCAGTAGTAATAGGTATGTGCGCATACCTGAGGTTATGTATGTATGTATGTATATGTATGTATGTATGTGTGTGTAGGTATTTATGTGCGTATATATGTGCATGTGTATATATGTGGAGAGATATATATATATATATATATATATATATATATATATATATATATATATATATATATATATATATATATATATATATATATATATATATATATATATATATATATATATATATATATATATATATATACATACATGCGGATGTATATGTAAAAAAAAAAAAAAAAAAAAACGTTTTTCTTTTTTCTCTCGTTTCAGTCACCCACTACATTGATTTCACTATTTAGTGAAATGGAGCGCAGTGAGAAGTCGCAGGGATATTATCAAAGGTATGAGGTCTAAAAAAAAAAAAAAAAAAAAAAAAAAGGAGGGTAAAGTGTTGATACTTACCTTATTATTCTGAATGTTTCAGTACTTCAAAAAAGAAGGACAAGAAGGACAAGGACAAGGACAAAGACAAGGTGTATTACAGAAAGTCTCCTGAAAGATCAAGGAGTAGAGATCGAAATTCAAAGAGAAGATCAAGGTCAAAATCTAGTAGAAGATCCAGATCCAGAGATCGTTCAAAATCTTACTACAGTTATCGTTCATATTCACCCGGAACATCTGCTCAAGAGAAGCGTGCTCCTTATGATGCAGGACCTTCAACACAAGATCGGCAACCGTCAAAACAATGTTGGGCCTGTGATAAGCCTGCATTTACCGACAAAAGACTTTGTCAAGATTGCTTCAAAGAGTCATCGAGGGAACGAGAACAGGAGTCCTCAGAGGCTTTAGAGCTAATTAGACAAGCAGTAAGAGAGGAAATGGAAAAAGAGAGACAGAGTAGTACAGGGGAACTGTCACAAACACTGGTACAGGCAATGGATGAGGAGGAGGTACCAGCAGGTTTCGACTTTGCCATGATTCCAAGATTCATAGACGCGATCAAAGAAGCGATAGAGTGGGAGGAGAATGAGTGTGAGACCCCAGCAGAAGATAAGCCTGGCAAGTATTACCCACATTTACAGAAGAAGGGCCCCACTTTTCCATTTATGTTGGAAATCAAAAGATTAATAAAAGATGAATGGGAATCTCCTGAAAAGAAACCGTCATTATTAAACAAATGGAGTAAACTATATCCGTTGTCCGAAAAGGAAGCTAGTTCCCTGATGTCAACCCCAGCAGTCGACGCCTCAATCTCAGACTTGGCTAAGCACGTAACATTGCCCATGGATGACTCTGTCTCCTTTAAAGACCCACTGGAAAGACGAATCGATGCAGATTTAAAAAAGATTTATATGAATGCAGGTGGCTCTTGTCGGTCTGGGGTTGCACTTACTTCATTAGCAAAAGCAATTAAGGTCTGGACACAAAATGTAGAAGAAGCTGTACGGTCGGGAGTGGAGAAAGAGCAGATCATTTCAGCTCTGCAAGACTTTAAGATTACGGCAGATTTTGTGGGTGAAGTCGGAATCGACTCAGTGAGGGCATCAGCAAGGGCAATGCTATTCTCCACTACGGCCAGAAGAGCGATGTGGTTGAGACCGTGGTCAGCCGATCTGGCGTCGAAACAAAATTGGGTTAAGATCCCATATGACGGGAAGTTGTTGTTCGGTCCAAAGATGGATGCAGCGATTGCAAAAAAGACGGGAGGCCGGTCAGGTATGATACCACAAGACAGAAAATTCAGAACCCAAAGATTCAGTCAGAGAGTACAACCACAAAATCGGTTCAGAGAATCAAAATCCTATAGGCCAGGCAAACAGTACAGACGTAATTGGAAGAGTACTCAGTCGAATTTGGCAAAAACGGTAAAATCATCAACTAACAGTCGGCAACAACAGGAGAAGTCTTTTTGAGGACACGTCCATCCATGCTCAAGTAGGTGCTCGCCTGAGAACATTCAGAGGGGTATGGATGGAAAAGATACAAGATCCCTGGACTTTAAACACCATAACTCTGGGACATCGTTGGATTTTCAAAAAAGCACCGAAAACACAATTCATAAGAACATTAATGCCAAAACTTCAAACGAAAAAGGATTGCATGTTTCAGTATCTAACATCGCTAATAACTCAGAACGCAAAGGGGAAAAGGCCTGTATTCAAGGGTTTTCCTAGTTCTCAAAAAGACGAAAGACTGGAGGCCAGTTATAGATCTCAGAAGTCTCAACCAATACATACAACCTCAAAGATTCAAAATGGAGTCCTTACAATCAATAATATCATTGGTACAGCCACAAGACTTCATGGTGTCCATAGACTTGAAGGACGCGTATCTGCACATCCCAATCCACGAACAATTCAAAAAGTACTTGAGGTTCCATTTTGCAGGTCTCCATTTTCAGTTCAGAGTACTGCCGTTCGGCCTGTCGACATCTCCCAGAACATTTACAAAAGTTTTGCAAGCCTCAATAGCAATAATCAGACTTCGAGAAATACGAATCTTCTATTATCTCGACGATATCTTGCTGCTAGCCGATTCAGAGGTAAAACTAATCAAGCACAAAGAAATAGCCTTGGCCATACTACAGGAGATGGGTTGGCTGATAAATTGGCAAAAGAGCCAACTGGTACCCTCAAGACAAATGATCTTCTTGGGCGCAGAGTTCAACACAATCGAAAACAAGGTGTTTTTTACGCAAGAGAAAGCATTGTCACTGACCAGTCTGATAATGCGAGTAATGCCAATGAGATGCTTGGAAGCGAGACAATTTCTCAGACTTTTAGGTCTTATGGCTTCAACGATCTCGACAGTGAAATGGAGTCGTTGGCATATGAGATGTCTGCAATGGTACTTTCTGAACAATTGGGACAAGAAACATCTGAACCAGCGGATAGCCTTGACGTTACAAGTGAAGGACAGCTTAATGTGGTGGTCCAAAGTGGAGAATCTCCGCCAGGGAAGAACGTTGATACCTCAAACTTGGATCAGCATAACGACAGATGCGAGTGCGTGGGGCTGGGGAGCCCATTGCTTGGATCTCTCCTTGCAACGCCAGTGGCCAGTGACACAGGGGAGATTGACATCGAATCTTATGGAACTCAGGGCAGTGAAGCTAGCCCTCCTAGAAATGGCTCCTATTTTGAAGGGTCAATCAGTGTTAGTACGCTCCGACAACAAGACCACAGTTGCCTTTATAAAGAAACAAGGAGGAACCCACAGTGGGACCCTCTTGAAAGAAGTAGAACCCATTATGCTCTGGGCAGAGAACAACTTACGAGATCTGACAGCTGCCTATATACCAGGAGTAGACAATGTGATAGCCGACAAACTTTCCAGAGGAGCAGTGGACAACAACGAGTGGTCTCTATTAGTGTTGGGCGAACAGTATTCGCCACTGTTCGGGTTCTGCAGAACATCACCCTGTTCGGGTGATGTTCGAGTTCGGCCGAACACCTGGTGGTGTTCGGCCAAACTGTTCGGGGTTCGCCGAACTGCTGAATGCATGGCCGAACAGGGCCCCTGTTCGGCCGAACAGGGCCCTGTTCGGCCGAATACTGCCCCCCATGGGGTCGCAGGCATAAGGGGGGAGCATGCCCCGATCGCGGGGGGGGGTCGGAAATTCCCCCCACCCCCTCCGCTAGCGCTCCCCCCTCTGCCCGCTTCCCCATACAAAAAGTTTAAAGCAAGTTCAATAGTACCTGGTGGCACTGGCTGGCAGTGGAGTGAGGAGGAGGAGGAGTCCGAGTAGCAGAGTGACGTTGAGGCCGGGCAGCGGGCGGTTCAGCGCTAGTACCCTTGTGGTACTTCCGCCCTTTCTCTGACCTCACGTCCTCGTATGCGTCATCACGCAGAGGACGTGAGGTCAGAGAAAGGGCGGAAGTACCACAAGGGTACTAGCGCTGAACCGCCCGCTGCCCGGCCTCAACGTCACTCTGCTACTCGGACTCCTCCTCCTCCTCACTCCACTGCCAGCCAGTGCCACCAGCCCAGGTAGTATTGAACTTGCTTTAAACTTTTTTTATGGGGAAGCGGGCGGAGGGGGGAGCGCTAGCGGAGGGGGTGGGGGGAATTTCCGACCCCCCCCCGCGACCGGGGCATGCTCCCCCCTTATGCCTGCGACCCCATAGGGCCCCCAAAATGGGCATGTTCGGGGGTCCCATTGACTCCCATTGAGTTCGGCGTTCGGGCCGAACATGCCGAACATCTGGCCCATGTTCGGCCTGTTCGGCCCGAACCCGAACATCCAGGTGTTCGCCCAACACTAGTCTCTATCACAGAAGGAATTCGAGAAAATAGTAAAGAAGTGGGGGAAACCGCGTGTAGATCTCTTCGCATCCAGTTACAATGCAAAAGTAAAGACGTTCTTCAGCAGGACTCCTTGCAAAGGAACTTCAGGTGTAGATGCCCTGGCTCAACGTTGGGGAACAGGCTTGCTCTATGCCTTTCCCCCAGTTCCATTAATTCTGAAATTCCTAATGAAGTTGAAGAGGGAGACAACAGTTGTAATTGCAATAATACCGAACTGGCCAAGGAGGATCTGGTATCCTCTACTCCTACAGCTGAACACCAGACCGCCACTGAAGTTGAAGATGTCCAAATTCCTGTTGACTCAACGAGAGAGGACACATCCAAACCCCAGCAGACTCCAATTAACAGCATGGAGGCTGAGAGGTCAAGGTTAAAAAATCTAGGCTATTCCGAGGATGTGGTAAAAACCCTCTTAAAAGCACGCAAAAAGACGACTAACACTACCTACTCTAGAGTGTGGGCTAGATTCCATGAGTTCGCTGTGAAGAATTCATTCAACCCATATGAACCTCAAGTACAACAAGTTTTGTCTTTCCTTCAATCTGGCTTAGATCTAGGTTTAGGATATAACACAATAAGGTCACAAATCTCGGCAATCTCGGCAGTAACAGGATCAAGGTGGGCTAAGGATCCAATAATACAACAATTCCTTAGAGCTGTACTAAAATTAAAACCGCCAAGAAAGAACCATTATCCGAAATGGGACCTTTCATTAGTGTTGGACTTTCTTGCTAAAGAACCCTTTGTACCACTAGAGCAATGCTCGTTGGTAAACCTCACACAAAAGGCGGTGTTCCTCACAGCAATAGCTTCTGCCTCCAGAGTGTCAGAGATACAGGCTATGGGGTATAAGGAACCTTTCTTAACCTTCTATTCAGATCGAATAGTATTGAGGCCTATACAGCGGTTCTTACCAAAGGTGGTTTCACCATTCCATATGAATGCAGAATGGACTTTTCCAGTTCTGAGACAGGAAGGTCAAGAGGCTACTCCTCATCCGTTGTGTGTACCTACAGTGTTGGAATCGTATCTCAGAGCTACTGCAGAAATCAGGCACTCAGAACAATTATTTGTGATACCAACAGGTTGTTCAAAAGGGAAGCCAGCATCCTCTAGATCAATTGCCTCCTGGCTGTCCAAGTTGATTGTGAGAGCATACAAAGCTTCAGACAAGGTACCCCCTGCTGGTATAACAGCCCATACTACCAGGGGTATGTCCTCCTCATGGGCATGTCTAGCAGGTGTTTCGGCTGACGCTATCTGCAGATCTGCCAACTGGACTTCTAAAAATACTTTTATTAATAATTATAAAGTTGATTTAACAGCAGTTGCATCTGCTCAGTATGGCAATTCAGTTTTGAAAATGGCTTTTGCTGGAAAATAAAATATAATTTAAGCATCAATTGTGTCCCACCCTTATATTATCTGATAGTTAATACCCAACTGTTAGTGCTGACATGGAGGCTACAGGAATACAGGAAAATTGAATACTTACCTGACGGTAATTTTCCTTTCCTGTTGCCTCCATGGCAGCACAACAGACCCTCCCAGGTCCTTCGGGAGGAACATAGTTATGAGAATGGCTGCCAGAGTCAAAGGGGAAGCATATATAGAAAATCTGTCCTATGGGGGTTGAGGGGCGGATCAACCCAACTGTTAGTGCTGCCATGGAGGCAACAGGAAAGGAAAATTACCGTCAGGTAAGTATTCAATTTTCCTGTAATGTCGTTACTACAATGATATCACTAAACATAATACACATAAATGTCCTTAGGTCCAGAGCAATGGTTGGAGTGCGCTGTGTTGAATCCTCTAGAAGTATTTTTACATCAGTAACATCCACTGCGCGCTACCATATCTGTAAAACAATCTGACATAGCGTAACCTGCTTTCTTTGCATATAACTACACCCACATCAACCGTGTCAATGGTGAGATAGTGCCCGTGGAAAACTCCCTCCACCTCTAATAACAGAGCAGCTCACCAAATGATGACCACCAATCTACAGGTGGGATTCAAGCTCAGCATGTGGTACTCAGGGGCTCATCAGTAATCCACATCCATGATATCATGAAAAAGGCCTTTATTCCTCAATAAAAAACATAAAAACTTCATTGTGTAACATCCAACTGTCATATAAAACACACTGCGCCTCTCGCGCCCTCTATGAACTTACAAGCTCCAGAGGAAAAGTAGGCATATCACAACGGCAGGGCTGTCCGGCTTCCACTGTTTCACTGCTGGGCCCGTTCGCGGCGTCCCGCTCGTTCCCCTACAATCAGCGGCTTACCCGGACTTCCGTGTTATGCGTCAGGCGTACTAGCTCCGCCCAGTGACGCATAACACGGAAGTCCGGGTAAGCCGCTGATTGTAGAAGAACGAGCGGGACGCCGCGAACGGGCCCAGCAGTGAAACAGTGGAAGCCGGACAGCCCTGCCGTTGTGATATGCCTACTTTTCCTCTGGAGCTTGTAAGTTCATAGAGGGCGCGAGAGGCGCAGTGTGTTTTATATGACAGTTGGATGTTACGCAATGAAGTTTTTATGTTTTTTATTGAGGAATAAAGGCCTTTTTTATGATATCATGGATGTGGATTACTGATGAGCCCCTGAATACCACATGCTGAGCTTGAATCCCACCTGTAGATTGGTGGTCATCATTTGGTGAGCTGCTCTAATATTAGAGGTGGAGGGAGTTTTTGCACGGGCACTATCTCACCATTGACACGGTTGATGTGGGTGTAGTTATATGCAAAGAAAGCAGGTTACGCTATGTCAGATTGTTTTACAGATATGGTAGCGCGCAGTGGATGTTACTGATGTAAAAATACTGAACAGCTACTGTAACAAAAACCGCCTGGCAAACCGCTCTGAAGTGCCGTTTTTCAGAGCGGTTTGCGTTTTTCATATACTTAACATTGAAGCAGAAACTCATCGGCAATCCAAAATCTGCAGCAGCCCGGCAGTATGCGTTTCTGCAAAACGCCTCCCGCTCTGGTGTGCACCAGCCCATTGAAATACATTACCCTAGCGGATCCGCACCCGCAAGCGGATCGCAAACCGCAGCAGAACCGCTCTGGTGTGCACTAGGCCTTTCTCTGTATTTTTGCTAAAATATTTAAAGGCAGGGGTGCTCGGATACCAATTTTTAACCACTTCACAACTGAGGGGTTTTATCCCTTTAGCACCTGAGCAATTTTCACCTTTCAGCGCTCCTTCCATTCATTCGTCTATAACTTTATCATTACTTATCACGAAATGAACTATATCTTGTTCTTTTCACCACCAATTAGGCTTTCTTTAGGTGGGACATTATGCCAAGAATTATTTTATTCTAAATGTGTTTTAATGGGAAAATGTATGGGAAAAAATGTGGGAAAAATGTATTATTTTTCAGTTTTTGGCCTTTATAGTTTTTTTTAAATAATGCATGCTACTGTAATTAAAACCCATTAAATTTATTTGCCCTTTTTTCCTGGTTATAAAACCGTTTAAATTATGTCCCTATCACAATGTTTGGCGCCAATATTTTATTTGGAAATAAAGGTGCATTTTTTTTCAGTTTTGCGTCCATCCCTAATTACAAGCCCATAGTTTTTAAGTATTTATGTCAAGAGGGTATATGTGAGAAAACGTGGAAAAGCCGCCGCATGTGCCAAGAGCAAGGCGGCTGACTCCGCGTCCAACGCGGCGGTTTGCACGCATAGACACGCGTCAGGTAGTATGGTGGAATGCGGAAAAGCCGCCGCATGTCCTGACAGCATAGCGGCTGTTTCCGCGTCCAACGCGGCGATTTGCTTGCAGCAGCGTGCGCTTGGTGTGGCTGGGTCTGTTAGTGCACATAGGCAGATGGAGAGCTACGCGCGCGCGGGCCTGAACTCAGGACCTTTATACCAGCAGGGGAAGTGTCAGCTGATCAGGAAGATCAGCTGATTCCTGCAGGACTCATGATTGGCTGAATGGCTCGGGCGGGGCGGCAGAGTTCAGCAACTATATATTCTGCTGCTTGTCATTTGCTGGTTGTCTGCCATTGCTAAAGGTGCGTACACACATGCGACTATAGTCGTTTGTAATGATCGTTCCCCGATCTTTACCAACGACGATCGTTACAAAAAACGAACCACCGACTATTAAGGCAAACGACGAACGAGCCAAATCGCTACAAAATAAAGTTCTGTCTCGGCGGATTTTAACCAACGACGATCGTTTGCAAAAGTAATGCATCATTATAAAACGGTCGTTCGTCCAAAAAAAGACATGCGCAGTTACTATTTTTCCCATGTTTGAGCGTTTCAGTCAAGGAACGTATTTGAAATGAATGTTTGGTATCACATAATTCATTTTTGCTGCACTGGTAACGTACACACAACGTCAAACAACGCCTAACCCAAATGCAGCAACCTCAAAATTTAGGAAAATCCTTTTATAATGGTGCCTTTGAGTCATTTCCTGAAATCTACCGAGCGTTCGGGTAACGTTCGTTATCGTCATATCCGTCGCATAACCTACGCACTTTCCTGTATACTTTTTATCCTTATATCCGGATTGTTTGTTAACGAACGATCAGATCGTTACACACATTCTGACCTGTCGTTAGCTCCCGTCGTTTGTCATCCAATTAAACGATCGTTCGTCGTTCATTACGAACGATCGTAGTCGTATGTGTGTACGTAGCATAACACTTGCGTAAAGGCGCTCAGACCATAGTCAGATCCTTACAGTGTGTTTTGAACTAGGTGGACCTAGGAATTCACACTTAGCCAGATTCTGTTGATAGCTTAAAGTACTGATTGAATTGTATTATTTGTTAGACTAGTTCCAGGGTGTTGATCACGGAACTCACACCCAAGACTAGGGAACTGTATTGTCTTTGTGTTATACTTCAGACTAGTTCCAGGGTGTTGATGATCACGGAACTCACACCCAAGACTAGGGAATTGTATTATCATTTATGTTATGCTCCAGACTAGTTCCAGGGTGTTGTGAATACGGACCTCACACCCAAGACTAGGATTGTGCTACTACTGTATTACGTTAGCCCAGTTCAGGGCAAGACCTTATATTAGCAGCAGGGCTTCCTGCAACCCCAGCCTCGGTCCCTTGCTCAGGGGTCCACAGGCTACAGGAATATCACCCACAGTCAGGGGTGAATTCCTCAGGAGTCTTAGGCCGCCAGCTCCTCTGGTGGTCTTCACTCAGAGTTGTTACTGTTGCACCAAACACTTACACTCTCTCAGGTGTCTAGAGGTTAGACATATCTGATTATTGACGATTCCGCAGATCCTCAATAATCGGGTATATCTGTATTCTTGGGGATACTGCGGATCGCCAAGGATCAGATTCTCTCTCTGGTTGCTGACACCAATCATTACAGAATGGCAGACCGAACCCAAATGGATGCACTGTATAGCCATGTTGAAGTCCTGACCACCGCAGTAAACCAACTTTCCGCGGCAGTTTTGAACCAACAGACCCAGATATGTCAGATATTTGGGGCTATTTCAGAACTTCAATCAGTGCGATCTCCTCTTAGCACAGACATACGTATGCCTGTACCTGAAAAATTTTCTGGCGACAGATCTGATTTTCGGAACTTTAGAAATAGAGTGTTATCATACTTTGAGTTAAGGCCTAATTCGTCTGGAACCGAGGCACAGAGAATTACGTTCATTAAGACTCTGTTGTCAGGGGATTCCCAGACCTGGGCATATGGTCTTCCTATTGGGCATCAGGCCCTGACCTCGGTCGATGAATTTTTTGAGGCTATGGCTATGATTTACGATGACCCGGACATCGCTATGACTTCTGAACGGAAGCTCAGGCTTCTGCGTCAGGGCAAGGGTTCGGTAGAGAATTATGTGCGGAATTCAGGAGGTGGGCGGTCTCGGCTAGATGGGACGAATTCACCCTCCTAGACTGTTTTTTGGCCGGATTGTCCGACACTATTCATGAGGTAATGATAGGTCATCCTGAGCCTGAATCATTGGATGAGGCAATCTCTTTGGCCATACAGATAGATCACCGTTTGCGCCACCAGAGACAGGTTCGTGGTAGAGTGGCCAGAAGGTCTATCTTACACGACTCTTCTCGGCCTCCCTCACCTCCAGGCGAACCTATGCAGATTGGGTACACAAGGTTGAGTCTGGGGGAAAAGAGTCGCAGGAGCCCAAAGAGGAACGCTTTACATGGTTCCACTAGGCCAGACAAATGCTATCGCCTAGGAGTAGTCAAAACCATAGGTGAGCAGGGTTCATTCCTGAACGATGGTCGGCTGATCCTTCCTTGTTTGGTTACGTGGGAAGGTCGGACTAAGTCCGCAGAAGCCATGGTAGACTCGGGTTCATCAGTGAACCTCATAGATTATGATTTTGCCAAAAGTCTGGGGATACCGTTATCTGCACCCGACCGGCAGATTTCGGTCACTGCAGTGGATGACTCTCCATTGCGCAGTGCCCAGTTTCTTTCCCAGACCCCCCTACTGTCATGTTGTTTAGGAGCATTGCATGAAGAGAGTTTACAGTTCCTGGTCCTGCCGATGAAAGGCTCTGCTATTGTTCTCGGTATGCCCTGGTTGCAACTTCACGCTCCGCGGATTGACTGGGCTTCAGGACAGCTACTGAACTGGTCAGCCCATTGTCAGGAGCACTGTTTGAAGAAGGGTGAGGTGGATAAAACCAGGATACAGGTCGCAGGAAAGGCAGGGCAGTGTACAGATATTTCTAATGGTTCCTGTTCCTCACGGTTACCTCTCATGCATAAATCTGATAGCAAAAGCCCCAAAGCAGATGCTTTAGACAGGGGTTTTGGGCCCAAAACCATTCTACCACCGAAAAAACAGGCTGACAATAAATCATTTTCGGTATCCCTGCCCGGGTCAGCGCTGCATGTGGATTCCATTCCCTCCCTCCCTGGGTTGATTGATGGCCGGCCTGAGCATGAGATAAAGAGGAAATTCTCTAACTTACATCCTGGAAAGCCAGGAAGGAGATGTCCGGAGTCCACTCCTCAGGGGGGGGTACTGTGAGAAAACGCAGAAAAGCCGCCGCATGTGCCAAGAGCAAGGCGGCTGACTCCACGTCCAACGCTGCGGTTTGCACGCATAGACACGCGTCAGGTAGTATGGTGGAATGCGGAAAAGCCGCCGCATGTCCTGACAGCATATTATTATTATTATTATTATTATTTATTATTATTTATTTATAAAGCGCCAACATATTCCGTGGCGCTGTACAATGTAAGAAAACAAACAAGGGATACATAATGATACAGACAATGATATACATCAAATATGAACACTGATACAAGATACAGCACTGCTGATTACAATTTGATTTAACAGGATGACTAAAATGTATAAATTTCTAACAGTGTGCAAGCAATTGAATTAATAACATTCCATGACACAAAAGGGTGAGAGCCCTGCCCTTGCGAGCTTACAATCTAAAGGAATGGGGTGGAAACAAGAGGTGGGGGAAGTATACAGTATATGTACAGGCAGTGCGTAATTAGGTTATTTAGTGGGTGCATGGCCTAAGCATAGCGGCTGTTTCCGCGTCCAACGCGGCGATTTCCATGCAGCAGCGTGCGCTCGGTGTGGTTGGGTCTGTTAGTGCACATAGGCAGATGGAGAGCTACGCGCGCGCGGGCCTGAACTCAGGACCTTTTTATACCAGCAGGGGAAGTGTCAGCTGATCAGGAAGATCAGCTGATTCCTGCAGGACTCATGATTGGCTGAATGGCTCGGGCGGGGCGGCAGAGTCCAGCAACTATATATTCTGCTGCTTGTCAGTTGCTGGTTGTCTTCCATTGCTAACGCTTGCGTGAAGGCGCTCAGACCATATTCAGATCCTTACAGTGTGTTTGAACTAGGTGGACCTAGGAATTCACACTAAAGCTGGCCACTAACGGTCCAATTTCTAGCGAAAAATCGTTCGAGCGATCAGAAATTCTGATCGGACGAAAAATCGTTCACTACACCATCAACTAACCAATCATTGCTTCCTATCTATCACGACCACCAAGAAAATCCAAATTTTCGTTCGACGAAAATTCATTTGGGTGACATTTTTTTCACTCGTTCATAATCGATTGTGTCCACCAATGGAGATTATTTACAACCAATTCGATCAGAATTTCTGATCGTTCGAACGATTTTTCGCTAGAAATTGGACCGTTAGTGGCCAGCTTTAGCCAGATTCTGTTGATAGCTTAACCACTTGAGGACCGTGGGCTTTAACCCCCTTAAGGACCAGGCACTTTTTTTCCATTCAGACCACTGCAGCTTTCACGGTTTATTGCTCGTTCATACAACCTACCACCTAAATGAATTTTACCTCCTTTTCTTGTCACTAATAAAGCTTTCTTTTGGTGCTATTTGATTGCTGCTGCAATTTTTACTTTTTATTATATTCATCAAAAAAGACATGAATTTTGGCAAAAAAATGATTTTTTTAACTTTCTGCGCTGACATTTTTCAAATAAAGTAAAATTTCTGTATACATGCAGCCTATATTTATTGGTTTGGGTAAAAGTTATAGCATTTACAAACTATGGTGCAAAAAGTGAATTTTCCCATTTTCAAGCATCTATGACTTTTCTGACCCCCTGTCATGTTTCATGAGGGGCTAGAATTCCAGGATAGTATAAATACCCCCCAAATGACCCCATTTTGGAAAGAAGACATCCCAAAGTATTCACTGAGAGGCATAGTGAGTTCATAGAAATTATTTTTTGTCACAAGTAAGCGGAAAATGACACTTTGTGACAAAAAAAAAAAAAAAAAAGTTTCCATTTCTTCTAATTTGCGACAAAAAAAAAATGAAATCTGCTACGGACTCACCATGCCCCTCTCTGAATACCTTGAAGTGTCTACTTTCCAAAATGGGGTTATTTGTGGGGTGTGTTTACTGCCCTGGCATTTTGGGGGGTGCCTAATTGTAAGCACCCCTGTAAAGCCTAAAGGTGCTCATTGGACTTTGGACCCCTTAGCAGGGCCGGGCCGAGGCATAGGCTGGACAGGCTCCAGCCTCAGGGCGCAGTGTAGGAGGGGGCGCAGAATTCATTCAGCTGTCATTCCTAATTGTGTTTGAAGCAGAAAGAAATAAGAAAAGAGGATACATGGCAGTGACTGCAAGCCAGATAACTAGATATTAAGGTGTTGGGGAGGTTGTAGGCCCTGTGGCGCCTCTTAGTCTAATAGCAATCAGTGTTTGATGGCTCGGGTGGCAGGGATGGAGGGGCGCACTTTGGTGTCTCAGCCTTGGGTGCTGGAGGACCTTGTCCCAGCTCTGCCCCTTAGCGCAGTTAGGCTGCAAAAAAGTGCCACACATGTGGTATTGCCGTACTCAGGAGAAGTAGTACAATGTGTTTTGAGGTGTATTTTTACACATACCCATGCTGGGTGGGAGAAATATCTCTGTAAATGACAATTTCTTGATTTTTTTTTTTTTTTACACACAATTGTCCATTTACAGAGAGATTTCTCCCACCCAGCATGGGTATGTGTAAAAATACACCCCAAAACACATTGTACTACCTCTCCCGAGTACGGCGATACCACATGTGTGGCACTTTTTTGCACCCTAACTGTGCTAAGGGGCCAAAGTCCAATGAGTACCTTTAGGATTTCACAGGTCATTTTGCGGAATTTGATTTCCAGACTACTCCTCACGGTTTAGGGCCCCTAAAATGCCAGGGCAGTATAGGAACCCTGCAAATGACCCCATTTTAGAAAGAAGACACCCCAAGGTATTCTGTTAGGAGTATGGTGAGTTCATAGAAGATTTTATTTTTTGTCACAAGTTAGCGGAAATTGATTTTTATTGTTTTTTTTTCACAAAGTGTCACTTTCCGCTAACTTGTGACAAAAAATAAAATCGTCTATGAACTCACCATAGTCCTAACATAATACCTTGGGGTGTCTTCTTTCTAAAATGGGGTCATTTGTGGGGTTCCTATACTGCCCTGGCATTTTAGGGGCCCTAAACCATGAGGAGTAGTCTGGAAATCAAATGCCGCAAAATGACCTGTGAAATCCTAAAGGTACTCATTGGACTTTGGGCCCCTTAGCACAGTTAGGGTGCAAAAAAGTGCCACACATGTGGTATCACCGTACTCGGGAGAAGTAGTACAATGTGTTTTGGGGTGTATTTTTACACATACCCATGCTGGGTGGGAGAAATCTCTCTGTAAATGACAATCTTTTGATTTTTTTTTTACAGACAATTGTCCATTTACAGAGATATTTCTCCCACCCAGCATGGGTATGTGTAAAAATACACCCCAAAACACATTGTACTACTTCTCCCGAGTACGGCGATACCACATGTGTGGCACTTTTTTGCACCCTAACTGCGCTAAGGGGCCCAAAGTCCAATGAGTACCTTTAGGATTTCACAGGTCATTTTTGTTTCAAGACTACTCCTCACGGTTTAGGGCCCCTAAAATGCCAGGGCAGTAAAGGAACCCCACTAATGACCCCATTTTAGGAAGAAGACACCCCAAGGTATTCCGTTAGGAGTATGGTGAGTTCATAGAAGATTTTATTTTTGTCACAAGTTAGCAGAAATTGATTTTAATTGTTTTTTTTTCACAAAGTGTCATTTTCCGCTAACTTGTGACAAAAAATAAAATCTTCTATGAACTCACCATACTCCGTACGGAATACCTTTGGGTGTCTTCTTTCCAGAATGGGGTAATTTGTGGGGTTCCTATACTGCCCTGGCATTTTAGGGGCCCTAAACCGTGAGGAGTAGTCTTGAAACCAACAATGTCGCAAAATTACCTATGAAAACCTAAAGGTACTCATTGGACTTTGGGCCCCTTAGCGCACTTAGGGTGTAAAAAAGTGCCACACATGTGGTACCACCGTACTCAGGAGAAGTAGTATAATGTGTTTTGTGGTGTATTTTTACACATACCCATGCTGGGTGGGAGAAATCTCTCTGTAAATGACAATCTTTTGATTTTTTTTTTTTTTTACACACAATTGTCCATTTACAGAGAGATTTCTCCCACCCAGCATGGGTATGTGTAAAAATACACCCCAAAACACATTATACTACTTCTCCCGAGTACGGCGATACCACATGTGTGACATTTTTTTGGAGCCTAGGTGCGCTAAGGGGCCCAACGTCCTATTCACAGGTCATTTTGAGGCATTTGTTTTGTAGACTACTCCTCACGGTTTAGGGCCCCTAAAATGCCAGGGCAGTATAGTAACCCCACAAGTGACCCCATTTTAGAAAAAAGACACCCCAAGGTATTCCGTTAGGAGTATGGTGAGTTCATAGAAGATTTTATTTTTTGTCACAAGTTAGTGAAAAATGACACTTTGTGAAAAAAAACAATAAAATTCAATTTCCGCTAACTTTTGACAAAAAATAAAATCTTCTATGAACTCGTCATACACCTAACAGAATACCTTGGGGTGTCTTTTTTTCTAAAATGGGGTCACTTGTGGGGTTCCTATACCGCCCTGGCATTTTAAGGGCCCAAAACCGTGAGTAGTCTGGAAACCAAATGTCTCAAAATGACTGTTCAGGGGTATAAGCATCTGAAAATTTTGATGACAGGTGGTCTATGAGGGGGCGAATTTTGTGGAACCGGTCATAAGCAGGGTGGCCTTTTAGATGACAGGTTGTATTGGGCCTGATCTGATGGATAGGGGGTGACAGGAGGTGATTGATGGGTGTCTCAGGGGGTGGTTAGAGGGGAAAATAGATGCAATCAATGCACTGGGGAGGTGATCGGAAGGGGGTCTGAGGGGGATCTGAGGGTTTGGCCGAGTGATCAGGAGCCCACACGGGGCAAATTAGGGCCTGATCTGATGGGTAGGTGTGCTAGGGGGTGACAGGAGGTGATTGATGGGTGTCTCAAGGTGTGATTAGAGGGGGGGAATAGATGCAAGCAATGCACTGGCGAGGTGATCAGGGCTGGGGTCTGAGGGCGTTCTGAGGGTATGGGCGGGTGATTGAGTGCCCTAGGGGCAGATAGGGGTCTAATCTGATGGGTAGCAGTGACAGGGGGTGATTGATGGGTAATTAGTGGGTGTTTGGAGGAGAGAACAAATGTAAACACTGCACTTGGGAGGTGATCTGATGTCGGATCTGCGGGCGATCTATTGGTGTGGGTGGGTGATCAGATTGCCCGCAAGGGGCAGGTTAGGGGCTGATTGATGGGTGGCAGTGACAGGGGGTGATTGATGGGTGGCAGTGACAGGGGGTGATTGATGGGTGATCAGTGGGTTATTACAGGTAAGGACAGATGTAAATAATGTCCTGGCGAATTGATAAGGGGGGGTCTGAGGGCAATCTGAGCGTGTAGGCGGGTGATTGGGTGCCCGCAAGGGGCAGATTAGGGTCTGATCTGATGGGTAACAGTGACAGGTGGTGATAGGGGGTGATTGATGGGTGATTGATGGGTAATTAGTGGGTGTTTAGAGGAGAGCATAGATGTAAACACTGCGCTTGGGTGGTGATCTGATGTCGGATCTGCGGGCGATCTATTGGTGTGGGTGGGTGATCAGATTGCCCGCAAGGGGCAGGTTAGGGGCTGATTGATGGGTGGCAGTGACAGGGGGTGATTGATGGGTGATTGACAGGTGATTGACAGGTGATCAGGGGGGATAGATGCATACAGTACACGGGGGGGGGGGTCTGGGGGGGGGTCTGGGGAGAATCTGTGGGGGGGGGGTGATCAGGAGGGGGCAGGGGGCAGGGGGGGGATAAAAAAAAAATAGCGTTGACAGATAGTGACAGGGAGTGATTGATGGGTGATTAGGGGGGTGATTGGGTGCAAACAGGGGTCTGGGGGGTGGGCAGGGGGGGGTCTGAGGGGTGCTGTGGGCGATCTGGGGCAGGGGGGGGAGAAATCAGTGTGCTTGGGTGCGACATAGGGTGGCTGCAGCCTGCCCTGGTGGTCCCTCGGACACTGGGACCACCAGGGCAGGAGGCAGCCTGTATAATACACTTTGTAAACATTACAAAGTGTATTATACACTTTGTATGCGGCGATCGTCGGGTTAACATCCCGCTGGCGCTTCCGTATGGCCGGCGGGATGTTGCGGCGGGTGAGCGGAGACGGGTGCCGGCAGAGGATCACGTCATGGATGACGCGATCGCTCCGCCCATGCCCCTACAAGGACCGCTGCCATTTGTCAATACGGCGGTCCTTGCGGGGTCCACTTCCCGGCCGCCAATTGTCAATACTGCGGTCGGAAAGTGGTTAAAGTACTAATTGAATTGTATTATTTGTTAGACTAGTTCCAGGGTGTTCGATTACAGCCAAATGCTGTTAATAGCCTTGCGCTCAAATATTCATGGACCACCCGGATCCAGATTTTATGGATTATTACGTTAAATCACCATTTGCATTACCATACATAAACATAAACCGCTTTATGACAACCTGGCAGCTACTTGAATCTGCCAAATATCATTAAAATTACCAGTCCAGTTAAATATCATGTAAACACTATCCTGGTTCTAAAAAACAACTTAAAGTCCAAATATCCTCTTGGCTTTTTGGTGCTTCGCTAAGATCTATTTTGGAGAGTTTATCCTTTCAATTATATATTTCAAACAAGGTTGACCAGCGCTGCAGGTTATTCATTCATGTCACTCCCACCACCAACACCACGTGGAGAGCGACTCACCGATTTTGTTGGACCACAGATTATAATGGTCTAATGCGCATGCGGGGCATTCAGGCTCCCCTCGCCTATACTGTACTCCGCCTCTGCTGCAGCCACCATCAATCGTTACGTTTTCAAGCAAACGCCTCCAACATATACAGTTTTTCCTCAAGATAAAATAGTGAAACACTCACATAGCGCAACACTGTATAAAATTGCATATATTTATTCCTTTCTATGCACTTTCTATGTGCCAAACCTACTGCGAATCTGTAAGTGCATAGAAAGGAATAAATATATGCAATTTTATACAGTGTTGCGCTATGTGAGTGTTTCACTATTTTATCTTGAGGAAAAACTGTATATGTTGGAGGCGTTTGCTTGAAAACGTAACGATTGGTGGTGGCTGCAGCAGAGGCGGAGTACAGTATAGGCGAGGGGAGCCTGAATGCCCCGCATGCGCATTAGACCATTATAATCTGTGGTCCAACAAAATCGGTGAGTCGCTCTCCACGTGGTGTTGGTGGTGGGAGTGACATGAATGAATAACCTGCAGCGCTGGTCAACCTTGTTTGAAATATATAGTTCCAGGGTGTTGATGATCACGGAACTCACACCCAAGACCAGGGAACTGTATTGTCTTTGTGTTATACTTCAGACTAGTTCCAGGGTGTTGATGATCACGGAACTCACACCCAAGACTAGGGAATTGTATTATCATTTATGTTATGCTCCAGACTAGTTCCAGGGTGTTGTGAATACGGACCTCACACCCAAGACTAGGATTGTGCTACTACTGTATTACGTTAGCCCAGTTCAGGGCAAGACCTTATATTAGCAGCAGGGCTTCCTGCAACCCCAGCCTCGGTCCCTTGCTCAGGGGTCCACAGGCTACAGGAATATTACCCACAGTCAGGGGTGAATTCCTCAGGAGTCTTAGGCCGCCAGCTCCTCTGGTGGTCTTCACTCAGAGTTGTTACTGTTGCACCAAACACTTATACTCTCTCAGGTGTCTAGAGGTTAGACATATCTGATTATTGACGATTCCGCAGATCCTCAATAATCGGGTATATCTGTATTCTTGAGGATACTGCGGATCGCCAAGGATCAGATTCTCTCTCTGGTTGCTGACACCAATCGTTACAGTATAACACTGTTACTTTATAAAGTTCAATCCCTAAGGTAACTATTTATATATTTTTTTTAATTGTAACTTTTTAAAAAAAAATTTAATTACAAAAAAAAATAAAAAAAAATTGGGGAGTGTAGGAGGTAATGAGTTAATTTTTAGTGTAAAAGTAATGTATTTGTATATGAAAAATGCTTTAGGGTGTAGTTTTACTATTTGGCCACAAGATGGCCACAGTAACTTTTTGTTTATGCGTCCTGGATATCCGGAATCCGGATGAGCATCCCTGTTTAAAGGACAACTGAAGTGAAAGGGATATGGAGGCTGCCCGATTTATTTCCTTATAAGCAATGCCAGTTGCCAGGCTGTCTTGCCAATCCTCTGCCTCTAATACTTTTTGAGACATAAACCCTGAACAAACATGCAGCACATCGGGTGTTTTGGACATTATTGACTAGATTAGCTGCATATTTGTTTCTGGTGTAATTCAGAGAATACTGCAGCCAAATAGATCAGCAGGGCTGCCAGGCACCTAGTATTGTTTAAAAGGAAATACATATGGCAGCCTCCATATTCTTCTCACTTCAGTTGTCCCTTAAATGGCCCTAAAATTAGATGAAATCTGAATTTCTGTATGCTTTAGATGTGTATTTGCTGAAGGCTGGTTGAGTGAATGTAAGCTATACAGTGTGCTAATTTTGTTTTTTCTTGTACAGAAAAGATGGCAAATCTCATAAAGACAGAGAGCCTGCCCCTTCATGCTCATTGGTCAGAGCTCCTGCTGTATATGGCTTGAAAGGAGGGTCCCATCTGGTGCCATCATTAGGTGCCCAATACCGCTACAATTTTTCCTCAGATGTGGTCATTCAATGGTATTTGCTGGATGGAAAGTAATCAAAAGGTCAGGGCCGGGCCGAGGCATAGGCTGGAGAGGCTCCAGCTTTAGGGCGCAGTGTAGGAGGGTGCGCACAATTCATTCAGCTATCATTCCCCTATTGTGTTTGAAGCAGAAAGAAATAAGAAAGGGGGATACATAGCAGTGCTATGGACAACGTCTCAGCCAACACACTACCGTTCTTAAAGCAATACCTAATGACAAATATTATTCATGGCTCAGAGCGGTCTGGCTAAAAAAGAGTATATGTACAAGAAAAACGCAGAACCCATCTGCAAGCCAAAGCACTCAATGAGTCATGTATATAGAAAAATAAGAAAACATTTATTATTTCCATTAAAACTCCCTCTACGGCAGGGGTCTCAAACTCAATTTACCTGGGGGGCCGCAGGAGGCAAAGTCAGTATGAGGCTGGGCCGCATAAGGAATTTCACAATCGCGGCGCATCGCCGCCTCTGCCCGCCCCTCTCACTCTTCCTTCAAAGAGAGGGGCGGGGTAAGGCGGCGATCCGTGCGGCGATTGATGTCAGGAGGGGCAGAGCTGAAGCTGAAAACTCTGCCCCTTTCAGGAAATGCCGGCGGATTGCCCCCCGGGCGATTTGGGGGCTCTGCAGCCCTCGTTTAGCGGCAGGGATGCGGCGGATTACTTGGGAGCACTGAAGCGAACTATAAGGAAGCTTTTGCCGGCGAGGGCCACAAAATATCGTATCGAGGGCCGCAAATGGCCCGCGGGCCGCGAATTTGAGACCCCTGCTCTACGGGATAGATAGATTAGCATACATATACAACTCCAAATAACACATTAAAAAAGAGTACAACGGTCTGTAAGCCCACTCAACCTGCCATAAGAATGGTCACCTGGATGTAATAAAGTCCCCTTAGTGCAGAAAGAAACCACATCATTGCCTGTACAGGTATCAATAGTGTTGTCAAGCTATGTCGTCCATGTGATACATTAGTGGCTGGTTATGATGCAATTATCAAAAGCATGTCAGTTCACTCAAGAGCCTGTGGTGGTATATACATTCACATTGCATTTGATCCAAGTATGAACTGATTCTGATGCAGACCAGTATAAATTCCGCTGCCCGTTATAATCAGATATCAGCTGTGAACAACTGCAGATGTCCAATCGCAACATCCATGTAAATGTTCATGAAGCAAGAAAAAAAAGGCGTTTTTGAGTGAACTGACATGCTTTTGATAATTGCATCATAACCAGCCACTACTGTCAAGCTATGCCGTCCATGTGATACAACACTATTGATACCTGTACAGGCAATGATGTGGTTTCTTTCTGCACTAAGGGGACTTTATTACATCTAGGTGGCCATTCTTATGGCATGTTGAGTGGGCTTACAGACCGTTGTACTCTTTTTTAATGTGTTATTTGGAGTTGTATATGTATGCTAATCTATCTATCCCGTAGAGGGAGTTTTAATGGAAATAATAAATGTTTTCTTATTTTTCTATATACATGACTCATTGAGTGCTTTGGCTTGCAGATGGGTTCTGCGTTTTTCTTGTACAGATACATAGCAGTGACTGCAAGCCAGATAACTAGATATTAAGGTGTTGGGGAGGTTGTGGGCCCTGTGGCCCTCTTAGTCTAATAGCAATCAGTGTGTGACAGCTGGGGTGGGAGGGATGGAGGGGCGCACTTTGGTGTCTCAGCCTTAGGTGCTGGAGGACCTTGTCCCAGCTCTGCAAAAGGTAATGATCAACTGTTCCCATAAATTAGTCAATTAGGGCAGGGTTTCTCAACTCCATCCTCAAGTACCCCCAACAATATGTTTTGCAGAAAACCACAAACATTCACAGATGAGGTAATTAGTGACTCACAAGAACTAATTAACTACCTCTGTGGATCTCCACAAAAAAAGCACTGTTGGGGGTACTTGAGGACTGAGTTGAGAAACTTTGGATCAGGACAGTTACTCTCTCCATATACAATCGTAAAATCTAACATTTCAGTCAACAAAATTCTGTATCCCAATCGACCATAGAATCATTTCACGTTTATTTTCTCGACATACTGCATGGTTTTCTGTACAAGCTTAGGTTGGTTCTCTGCTTGAATTTTGTTGTGAAGACGCTGCTGTGATTCTGCATGGGGAATGGGGGAATGTGGCTGTGTGGGAAGCTCAGCCTGCTGGAATGATTCATTGGTTCATGTTCTACAGTTCTTACCCCTTAATGCTGGGTACACACCATACGTTTTTCTGCTCGATAGATGGGTTTGATAATTTCCGACATGTCCGATATTCCTTCCGATCATTTTTTGGGTTGATTTCTCATAGAAGTGAATGGAAAAAGATTAGAAAAACGAGCAGAAGTTAATAGAAATGAGCGCAGAATTGAGCGGAGAATCGAACGGAAAAACGTATGTAAAAACTTGTGCACCCAGCATAAGGGTTCTGACATTGACACTTTAAAAAGTTACTGCTGTATCAAAGCAACAAAGTTAATTACTTATACTATCTTGGTGATATTTTGTTTTTGTTTTTAAGTTCAGTCTGGGCATTGTTTGGGTAATATTTTGTTACACATAATAATAAGTTATTTCGCCCTTTCTGCAGGGCCGGATTTACCATAAGGCACTGTAGGAACATGCCTGCAGGAGCCTGATGATTGAAATGCGGCTTACCCCCCACCCTAAGCGCCTCCCTCCTTCCTTATCCTGTAAGTGTAAATGAGAGGTTACTCACCCAGCTTTCTGCATTCCAGTGACGATATCTCCTTTCAGTCAAGGGCAACTCTAATTACTTAATACTGAGGTTCCTCTAGCTACCTAATACTGAGGGTACTTCTGGCTAGCTAATACTAAGGAGCACCTGCAGCTACCTATGACGGGCAAGGGAAGTAAGGGAAAAGTGACAGCTAACACTTGCGGTGCAATTTGGTGGGGGTTTGTAGGTTCATGGAGAGGGAAAACTAAGGTGCCAGAACATCTAAGCCTATGGGCTCCTGTGACGTAAATCTGAGCCTGACACCACATATGCCACATTTTATTACTAGCTGGCCATGTGGTGGACCATTATCCCCACCCTGCTCGTCTGTAGCGATTGGATGCGTTCACTAGGGCAACATTTTGCCGGCCCTAGATGCATCGCTAGGCAATGGCAGAGCAATGCATCTATAGAGCATTGGAATCTCAAACTTCTGCCACAGCGATCACATCCAATCACTACAGGCGGTAGTCAATAAAAGTGTATAAACAGGCATAGGTACTGCTAGGCTGGGGTTAAAACGTTTAACGATCAGAATCATTAATTTCACCATACACAAAGGGGGGTTGTACCCGGAATTGGTTTTGACTCATACAGGTTCTGGAAGGATGGAGAAGATAATGTCCGAAAGCCAAGAGCCGCGGCTGCCATACTACGGCGCCATCATCTGTCTTCCCTAAGGAGACAATGGGGAGGGCAGAGGGAAGCAAAGGTTCAGCATTGATGACCCAGTTCTTAATGAAAGAGACCTGAGGTGATGGCTGACGCTGCTGAGGAACCCTGACTAGAGATGGCCCGAACCGTTCGCGGGCGAACCTCTATGGGGCCGCTACTACTTCTGGGTCGCTATGACCCGGAGTAGTACGGCTGCGCTGGGCCGGCGGTGTGCTTCTTTGATCGTGCGCCCTTTGCTGGCCACTCACTGCGCATGAGCGTGACGTCACTCATGACGTCACGCACATGCGCAGAAAGTGCCCGGCAACAGGAGCGCGATCTAGGATGCGCACCGCCGGGCCAGCGCAGCCGTACTACTACGGGTCATAGCGACCCGGAAGTAGTACAAGTGAGGAGTTTGCCGACGAACAGTTCGGGAACCGTTCGCCGACATCTCTAATCCCGATTGCTGACATCTAGCAGTGCTGGCAAAGGTGTTCCAGTTCAAAAGGTGCAGTAGTGTTCATTTCTGTCCTGGGCAGCATTCAGCAGTGCTGGTCAACATAATCTGACTGTCACAGAAACGTCCCGCCGCGGTGGCCCTTACTTCCAGTTTAGCGGCTGGTATCATGGAGGGGCTGAACCAGAGGTGCCCCTGCTGCGGTGGAGCAGTGGCAGCCAATAGATGGATGAAGCAAACATCCAGTGAGGCCAAATGTTTCCCGATCAGCGCAGTGTCTTCCTACCTCAGTGGAGCCCTGACCTCCTGGGTAGCAGCAGTGGACTGCACAGGGCCCGTACCTGCACAGACAACGGACCCTGGCAGCGGCAAGGTGGAAAGAACTCCCCACGACCCGCACCAATGTACCGGGCTATAGCAGACCACACTGCACACCTTCAGGGAGAAAAAAAGTGAATTGGTAAGGAAAAGGAAAGAAAAACAAGAACAAGCCAGAATCCTGTGGCCATGGCTGCCATTTAAGGTGCCATCTTCCTGAACGGCAGTTTAACTGGGGATTTAAAACTTAACTGGGGATTTTTTTTTTTAAAGAAAACAAAACACTTTGAATTTTATTGAGACATGTCACTTAACCACTTAAGGACTGCAGCCTTAAAACCCCTTTAAGGACCAGACACTTTTTTTCCATTCATACCTCGGCAGCTTTAACGGTTTATTGCTCGGTCATACAACCTACTATCTAAATGAATTTTACCTCCTTTTCTTGTCACTAATACAGCTTTCTTTTGGTGTTATTTGATTGCTGCTGTGATTTTTAGTTTTTATTATATTCATCAAAAAAGACATGAATTTTGTCAAAAAAAGATTTTTATTTTTTTTTTAACTCTGTGCTGACATTTTTCAAATAAAGTAAAATTTCTATATTGTGCTACATGTCTTTGATTAATGAATAGACACTTAGGCCTAGTGCACACCAGAGCGGTTCGGCTGCAGTTTGCGATCCGCTTGCGGGTGCGGATCTGCTAGGGTAATGTATTTCAATGGGCTGGTGCACACCAGAGCGGGAGGCGTTTTGCAGAAACGCATACTCCCGGGCTGCTGCAGATTTTGGATTGCGGATGCGTTTCTGCCTCAATGTTAAGTATAGGAAAAACGCAAACCGCTCTGAAAAACGGCACTTCAGAGCGGTTTGCCAGGCGGTTTTTGTTACAGTAGCTGTTTAATAACAGCTTTACTGTAACAATACATGAAATCTACTACACCAAAACCGCTACACAAAACCGCAAAACGCTAGCTGAAACGCTGCAGAAAAAGAAGAAAAAGCGTTTCAAAATCTGCTAGCGTTTTGCGGATCTGCTTGCGGTTTTTGGTGTGCACTAGGCCTATTTGGATATTTTTTTTTTTGTTTGGGTAAAAGTTATAGAGCTCTATTCACAATCATTTTCCGCATGCGGAAATGCACTTGCGGTAAGTTCCCGACTGAAATGAGACCATCTTGACATTCACAAAATTGTACACATGAACATTTACTGCATGCGTAAAATTTTACGCATTAATTGTCCGCATGCGTAAAAAATGCGGTAAAAGTCTGCAAAAGTCGGTAGTTCCTGCAAAAAAAATCAAAATTCACAAAAAAAAAGGGGCGCCTTATTTCTGACTTAACTACCGATTTTTTTATTTTTATTTTTATTTTTTTCTTATCACCTACTAGTACTTGGTGATATATTTCGCTTCCCATTGACTTAAATGTCTGGAGCCTTGAGTGCTGTGTTTGCTGAACTTTAATTTTTTTTTTTTGGACAAGTTTTTTTATGCCACCTTTTTTCCGTATGGTTTCCGCATGTTTACTATGTAATTACGCATGTTTCTAAAAAACTTTTACGCATTGTTCCCACATGCGGGAAACATGCGGAACATTTTTAGTGAATGTGGAAAAAATGCGGAAATTATCACTGGCGGTAATATAGCAGTAAAAAATCTCTTACCGCATGTGTGATTGTGAATAGAGCCCAATGTGTTTACAAACTATGGTGAAAAAAGTGAATTTCCCCAGTTTGAAGCATCTGACTTTTCTGAGCACCTGTGTTTTTTTTTTTTTTTTTTTCATGAGGTGCTAGAATTCCAGGATAGTATACATAACCCCCAAATGACCCCATTTTGTAAGGAAGACATCCCAAAGTATTCACTAAGAGGCATGGTGAGTTCATAGAAGATTTTTTTTTTTTTATGTCACAAGTTAGCGGAAAATGACACTTTGTGACAATTGTTTTTTTTTTTAAAGTTTCCATTTCTGCTAACTTGTGGCAAAAAAATGAAATCTGCCACGGACTCACCATGCCCCTCTCTGAATTATTTTGGGTGTCTACTTTCCAAAATGGGGTCATTTGTGGGGTGTGTTTACTGTCCTGGCATTTTGGGGGTGCTAAATTGTAAGCACCCCTATAAAGCCTAAAGGTGCTCATAGGACTTTGGGCCCTTAGTGCACATAGGCTGCAAAAAAGTATCACACGTAGTATCGCCGTACTCAGGAGAAATAGTATAATGTGTTTTGGGGTGTATTTTTACACATACCCATGCTGGATGGAAGAAATATCTCTGTAAATTAGATTTTTTACACACAATCGTCCATTTCCAGAGATATTTCTCCCACCCAACATGGCTATCTGTAAAAAATACACCTCAAAACACATTATACTGCTTCTGAGTATGGCGATACCACATGTGTGACACTTTTTTGCAGCCTAGGTGCGCTAAGGGGCCCAAAGTCCAATGAGTACCTTTAGGATTTCACAAGTCATTTTGAAGCATTTGGTTTCCAGACTACTCCTCACGGTTTAGGGCCTCTAAAATGCCAGGGCAGTATAGGAACCCCATAAGTGACCCCATTTTACAAAGACCACACCCCAAGGTATTTTGTCAGGAGTATGTTGAGTTCATAGAAGATTTTATTTGTTGTCACAAGTTAGCGGAAAATGAAACTTTGTGAAAAAAAAACAGTAAAAATCAATTTCCGCTAACTTGTGACAAAAAATAAAATCTTCTATGAACTCACCATACTCCTAACAGAATACCTTGGGGTGTATTTGTACTTTCTAAAATGGGGTAATTTGTGGGGTTCCTATACTGCCCTGGCATTTTAGGGGCCCTAAACTGTGAGGAGTAGTCTTGAAACCAAATGTCTCAAAATGAGCTGTGAAATCCTAAAGGTACTCATTGGACTTTGGGCCCCTTAGCGCAGTTAGGGTGCAAAAAAGTGCCACACATGTGGTACCGCCGCACTCGGGAGAAGTATTATAATGTGTTTTGGGGTGTATTTTTAAACATACCCATGCTGGGTGGGAGAAATATCTCTGTAAATGGACAATTGTGTGTAACAAAAAAAAACAACAAAAAAAAACAAATTGTCATTTACAGAGATATTTCTCCCACCCAGCATGGGTATATGTAAAAATACACCCCAAAACACATTATACTACTTCTCCTGAGTGCGGCGGTACCACATGTGTGGCACTTTTTTGCACCCTAACTGCGCTAAGGGGCCCAAAGTCCAATGAGTACCTTTATGATTTCACAGGTCATTTTGAGCCATTTGATTTCAAGACTACTCCTCACGGTTTAGGGCCCCTAAAGTATTTCAATGGGCAGGCCCGTTATCTGTAGCTTACACTGCTGCCAAGTGCGTGTACGTTTGGCCCCACTCATTGCACGACCACGCCCATTTTTGCCACGGTGCGCTTCACTTTTTTTTGTGTGTGTGTGTGTGTGTGTGTGTGTGTGTGTGTGTGTGGGGGGGGGGGTAATCGGTAAACTGGGAGAAATATCTCTGTACATGGATGATTGTGTGTGTGTGTGTGTGTGTGTGTGTGTGTGTGTGTGTGTGTGTGTGTGTGTGTGTGTGTGTGTGTGTGTGTGTGTGTGTGTGTGTGTGTGTGTGTGTGTGTGTGTGTGTGTGTGTGTGTGTAAAAAAAAAAAAATCAAAAAATTGTCATTTACAGAGATATTTCTCCCACCCAGCATGGGTAAGTGTAAAAATACACCCCAAAACACATTATACTACTTCTCCTGAGTACGGTGATACCACATGTGACACTTTTTTGCAGCCTAGGTGTGCTAAGGGGCAGTGGCGTAGCCCCCCCCCCCCCCCCAAAAAGTGAAGCACGCCGCGGCAAAAATGGGCGTGGTCATGCAGTGAATGGGTGGGGCCAAACGTACATGAACTTGGCAGCAGTGTAAGCTACAGATAACGGGCCTGCCTATTGAAATACTGGATGGAGCCCCCTGTCCTTTATTTAGATAATTTACAATCAGTATAGGCATAGATCGATTTTGATTGGTCAATCACTGACCAATTTTACCACCCCCATGCAGTAAGTGAGCCAACAGACAATGAATTTGATGAACAGAGCTAAAATTGGCTAATCAAAATTGTATGTGTGTACCAGGCTTTACAGCTAATACTGTACATACTGAAAGTAGCAGGGATCAGCATACAATACAGCTGCTTTACAACCAGTAAAGGCACAGAGTAACATCTTTATACAGTACACACTGGAGGTAGATCAGCACACAGTGCAGGCACTAGAGAACAGCTTATACTGTACATACTGTAGGCAGCGGAGATCAGCACACTGCAGCTAGCTTGCCGAAAAATAGGAGGGTCACGTTGAGCGGCGTGCATAGCGCGCCGCGCCGAAAAATAGGTGTGGCCATGGACCAGAATGTGGGTGTGTTCACGGGTGGAGACAAATTTACATGAACCTAGCAATGGTGGGACATTAGACTAGGACAGTGGTGGCGAACTTTTTGGAGGCCGAGTGCCCAAACTGCAACCCACAAGTCACTTATCTATTGCAAAGTGGCAACAGCAATTTAAACTAAATACAAATGTTTTAACTCATACATGAACATTATGGAAAATCCAAGTTGAAAATAAACTGTGAAGATAAACAATTTCATCCTTCCGACTCCTGAATAAATGAATTCATTTTTTTAGAACCTCCCAGTTTTATTTTCTGTTTTAAAAAGCTAAAAAAGTAGGTTTAATGCTATTGTCTCATATGATGATTCAGCTTTTCCTATTGTCTCGCAGTTAGCAATCATGTGACCCCCAACAAGACAAATTAAGCAATCATGAGGCCCCTATCAAGACAAATTCAGAAATCATGAGGCCTCCAACAAGACAAATTCAGCAATCATGAGGCCCCCAACATGACAGTCAGCAATCGTGAGGCCCCCAATAAGACCAGGGCCGGATTTGTACATTTTGCCGCCCTAGGCCAACAGTTTACAACCGCCCCTCCCCCTCGTATGTACACGCACAATCCTCTATAATAATTCCTGTGTCTCTACGTCCGTGTGTGTGTTGCACAGTCAGCCTTGACACAGGGAGCAGGACGGGCCAGGGGGCCAACGGCCATATGCTGTATGGCGGTGGCGGCGCTCACAGGGGAGGGGAGGAGAGGAGGCTCCAACACAGACCTAGAGCCCATTTTTAAACGGGCTTAGGTCTACTAGTGGTGTATAAATACATAATAATAATAATATAGTAGGACATTAGACTATGACTATGGTGGTAGGATTAGATTGTGAGTTCCTCTGAGGACAGTCAGTGACATGACTATGTACTCTGTAATGTGCTGCAGAAGATATCAGTGCTATATAAATACATAATAATATGGTAGGACATTACACTATGGTAGGATTAGATTGTGAGCTCCTCTGCGGACAGTCAGTGACATGACTATGTACTCTGTACAGTGCTGCAGAATATGTCAGTGCCATATAAATACATAATTATAATAAGGGAGGACATTACACTATGGGTATCATTCATAAAGCATTTCCGCATGCGGAAATGCTAAAAACAGCTGACTTTACCGACCACTCGGCAAAGTCAGCATTCATAAAGGCTCTTTCCGCATGAAAAAAAGACATACCGAGCAGGGTGATAAATCACCACCTTGTGCGGTGATTAACGGAACAAATGTAGCAAAATGTTAATTCATAAAGAATACCGCCATCGGTGTCAGGTCGATAAGTCCCACTCCCTCTGATGTGGCGATACCAATGCAAGTGAATGGAGACACACAGACCTCCCAGGCAGCTGCAGCAGAGCGGAACACGGAGCAATGTATCAACTCGGCAGCTTCCGTGTCTCCGCCTGCCTACCGCCAGCCTAGTTCGGGGAATCTCCGCACTGCCACCGCACCTACACACTTCTTTATGAATGCCCACCCAGAAGTCTTAATTACCGGTTGCGGAGAAGAACGGTGTTTTCCCGCACTACCGACAGCCTCTTTATGAATGATACCCTATGACTATGGTAGGATTAGATTGTGAGCTCCTCTGCGGACAGTCAGTGACACATGACTATGTACTCTGTAATGTGCTGCAGACATTGTTAGCACTATGTACATGCATTTTAATACTATGGTAAACGTTAGGGTAGGGATTAGATAGTGAGTTCCTGTAAGGGCAAAATAGAGAGAGGAAAGGGTAGAGAGATGAAGGAAGACTAGCCAGAGAGGAGGAAAGGATAGAGATGGGGAGGGAGGGAAAAGCAAGGGAGATGGCCAAGATGGGAGAGGAAAAGAGAGGGAGAGAGGGAAGAAGATGGGGAAGAGAGGGTATAGATTGCCATATCCTCTCCTGGACACAACATGTAAGGAAAGTGAAAATAGTGCAGGAGGAAAGGAGAGGTTTCACATGTCCCACTGGAGCGACTGTAAATGGGCAATAAATCTGGCAGGACAGGCTGAGACAAAGCATCCAGCAGCAGCAGCGGGCAAGTCTGCTTAACTTCAGTTTATTGCAGTTGTTTGTTTGTTTACTTACAGGTCATTGCGATCTGTTTCATAATGACTTGTGCAGAGCTTCTGTTCTCGCGGCCTTGCCGATGTGACCGCTGGCCCCTCTGCCCGTTCCTCAGATGTCAGTAACATATTGTCCTGCTCGCCTCTTATTTACAGACCCCCTCACTACACTCACTGCACTGCAGACACAGATCATCAGCGTGGCGTCTCACAGTGATGAGAGTGTGAGCGATGCCCAGTGATGACAGCTGTATACAGGAAGTCATCAGTGCGCAGCGCTCATTCACTCAGCATTGTGATCTGATGATCTGCAGGTCTGTGTATGAAGAGCAGCAAGTGAGGGGGAAGCTCTGAAGGAGAGACAAACAGAGCAATATGTCACAGACATCATGGGGCGGGTAGACGGGCCAGCGGTCAGGAAGTTGCAGGAGAACACAACCGAAGCGCCACACACAAGTAATTATAAAACAGCTGATCTGCTTTCAGCTGAAGCCCCGCCCCAGCTCAAGCCCCGCCCTAGGCCAGTTCCTATGTGGCCTGCCCACAAATCCGGCCCTGAATAAGACAAATTCAGCAATCATGAGGCCCCCAACAAATCATGAGGCCCCCAACAAGACAAATTCAGCAGTCATAAGGCACATAAATAGACAGCCTTTCATATAAATAGGCAGAATGCCCCCTTAATATGGTAGACCCCTCTCACCTGGCTTCTGAATTCTCCTCTACTGGCTGCTGTGCCTGGCAATACTGGTTTTGGCTGGAATGGTGGATGATGTGTGAGCTGAAAGGCCTGGCAGTGATGCTGTGGCCTGGCTGGCAGTGATGCTGTGGCCGTTTTGGCTGGCGGTGATGCTGTGACCTGGCTGGCGGTAATGCTGGGCTATGCTTGGCTGGTTGAAGTAAATGCTGGCCTGACTGGTGGTGATGCTGTGGCCTTTTTGACAGTGATTCTGGGCCGGTTGGCTGGTGGTGATGCTGGACTGGCTGGCCTGGATAGTTTAGGTAGTGACAGGAGCCCCCCAGTTCAGGTAGTGACAGGAGCCCCCCAGTTTAGGTAGAGACAGGAGCCCCCAGTTTAGGTAGAGACAGGAGCCCCCCAGTTTAGGTAGAGACAGGAGCCCCCCAGTTTAGGTAGAGACAGGAGCCCCCCAGGTTAGGTAGTGAGTGACAGGGGGCCCACTGGTTAGATAGTGAGTGACAGGGGCCCCCTGGTTAGATAGTGAGTGACAGGGGCCCCCCTGGTTAGATAGTGAGTGACAGGGGCCCCCCAGGTTAGTGAGTGACAGGGGCCCCCCAGGTTAGTGACAGGGGCCCCCAGGTTAGATAGTGACAGGCGCCCCAAGTTAGGTAGTGAGTGACAGGGACCCCCAGGTTAGGTAGTGAGTGACAGGGACCCCCAGTTAGGTAGTGAGTGACAGGGACCCCCAGTTAGGTAGTGAGTGACAGGGACCACCATTTAGGTAGTGAGTGACAGGCGCCCCCATTTAGGTAGTGAGTGACAGGGACCCCCGTTTAGGTAGTGAGTGACAGGAGCCCCCATTAGTGAGTGACAGGTACCCCCGTTTAGGTAGTGACAGGGACCCCCGTTTAGGTAGTGACAGGGACCCCAGTTTAGGTAGTGACAGGGACCCCCGCTTAGGTAGTGAGTGACAGGGACCCCCAGTTAGGTAGTGAGTGACAGGGACCCTCAGTTAGGTAGTGAGTGACAGGGACCCCCGTTTAGGTAGTGAGTGACAGGGACCCCCGTTTAGGTAGTGAGTGACAGGGACCCCCGTTTAGGTAGTGAGTGACAGGGACCACCATTAGGGAGTGACAGGAGCCCCCCGTTTAGGTAGTGAGTGACAGGCGCCCCCGTTTAGGTAGTGAGTGACAGGGACCACCATTAGTGAGCGACAGGGACCCCCGTTTAGGTAGTGACAGGCGACCCCCCCTCTAACCGCCGCTCCCCCCCCTCACCGTGCAGCCAGCAGACCTCGATCAGCGGGCGACCCGACCAGTAAGAGCGGGCGCACCACGCTCTATATGCGGAAGTGAAGTCACCTCTGCATATCAGTACGGTGTGCTAGGTCCTAGCGCCCGCACTATTGGTCGCTGCCTGATCGAGGTCTGCAGTGCCACGGCTGGGGGGTGAGTGGTGGCCAAGGGGAGGGGTGTGAGTGGTGGCCGGGGGGGGGGGGAGGGGGGGTGAGCGGTGGCCAGGTGGGGGCAGCTTTTTGCCATACGTGCGCTCGTGCCCTGAGCGCACCCCCTCTAGGGCGGCTGGAGTCACCCCACCTGGTGCGGGTCGCACTCCCCGCATTCTCGTCACGATGCTACTGCTAAGGGGCCCAAAGTCCAATGTTTACCTTTAGGATTTCACAGGTCATTTTTAGGCATTTGGTTTCCAGATTACTCCTCACGGTTTAGGGCCCCTAAAATGCCAGGGCAGTATAGGAACCCCACAAGCGACCCCATCTTAGAAAGACGACACCCCAAGGTATTCTGTTAGAAGTATGATGAGTTCATAGAGGATTTTATTTTTTGTCACAAGTTAGTGGAAATTGATTTTTGTTTTTTCACAAAGTGTCATTTTCCACTAGTTTGTGACAAAAAATAAAATCTTCTATGAACTCACCATACTCCTAACAGAATACCTTGGGGTGTCGTCTTTCTAAGATGGGGGCGCTTGTGGGGTTCCTATACTGCCCTGGCATTTTAGGGGCCCTAAACCATGAGGAGTAGTCTGGAAACAAAATGCCTCAAAATGACTCGGTTCAGGTGTATAAGCGTCTGCAAATTTTGATGACAGGTGGTCTATGAGGGGCCGAATTTTGTGGAGCTGGTCATAAGCAGGGTTGCCTCTTGGATGACAGGTTGTATTGTCACTGAAGTGCAGGAATCACAGGATGTTCTCAAATCGTGACCTGAACATAGGCATGTGATGTATTGGGTGCGTAGACCAATAAGACCGCAATACATTATTTTTGACTAGACCCATGTTAAGGAGAAGGCCCCAAAAAATGTTACGTTCGGAAAATTGGAGTGGTTTCTGTGATACCGAAATTGAGCCGATTAGTGATTTTGTATCATTCCGCAAAGCAGAGCGGAATGACATTATTTTTTCTTTTTTTAGTGTTCAAAAGGTGCTTTATTGAAAAGAACAACAAGAGTAAACATATAACCGTGAGAAAGACATTGGCCTCTAAGGAGGCAAATCGGTTAAATTATACAACAGTAAAGTAACAGAATATGAAACAGAATTATTATAGATCACTAGCCACAACGGTGGCAATAATATCAACAACAGTAACAGGTCTTTGTCAGCAATAAGGAAAGCTACAAGTGGATGTCACATAATAAAATATAGCAGAAGTATATAATTAAGTTTAGTGCAACAAAGGTTCTCCCATCACAGGAGTTAGAAAGTGGTATTACATGTTATAGTTTAAGAACCATACAATAGTAGGTAATTGGTATATGATTTATACATTCATTAACTCAGACATAGTAGTATTCCCCCTATAGTCAACCCATGGTTTCCAAACTTTTTCAAAATGTTCCATGTTATCTTGGACCCGTGCATTAATACGTTCAAATATCATTTTTTGGTCTATTTTGGTCAGAAGAGTGGGATAATGTAAGTCCATTTGTTTCCACTGGGTGGCAATATAAAGTTTCACAGAGGCAGCAATATGCTGGACCAATTTGTGAGTGGAGTGCTTCATTTTATCAGGCCTATGACCTAATAATAAGATTTTCGGATCAGATGTGAGTGGATATTGAGTGATTCTGGACATATTAGTTATTTTGGTCCAAATTATGGATACTTTTGGGCATTCCCACCATATATGGAACATTGACCCCGAAAGAGCAACCTCTGAAACAGACATCAGGATAGGTAGGGTATATCTTAGATAGTTTTTGAGGGACTAGATATGTTCTATGTAGCAACCGGAGAGATACTTTCATATTAGAATATTGTAAACTACCTTTTGATAAGTTTCTAAAGAAGAGCGCCAATCTTCATTGTCAAAGGGGTTGCCTAGATCTGATTCCCAATCTGCTCTGAATGGGAACTGGGCGTCTTCTGGAGGAGTATTCATAGTAGTATAAAGGAAAGCGGCCATTCCCTTAGCTAGTGGATCATGATTTCTGTATTAGAATTGGTAAGAGTAGTAAGGTAGTGGTATAGTTGGTTGCATCGCAGGGTCTCTGTACGAGGAGGTTGGATTTTAGTAATCAAGTGTTGTAGAGTGGGGAGTTTTCTTTGCTCTAAGACTGGTTCAAATTGGTAATGTTCTTTGATTGCCACCAAAGGAAGGCTCGTGGTTCCAGACCGGCTATAAATTCTGGGTTCCCCAGAAATTCGGTAAGAACAAAGGGGAGGATTGTAATTTAAATTTTCGCCAGACCTGGAGGGTGTGAGTAGTGATGGGTAAGTCAATAATAATTTTAGGTGGTATGTCGCTGTGCGGAAACCGCCGGTCTGAACGCGGAGACAGCCGCCCCGCCGCCAGACCGCGCGGCGGCATCTCCGCCATTCATTACATTCATTACATTCATTACAAGTTCCATATCCAAATGATGGCAAAAGGCTTTCCAAAACTTTGATACAAATTGGACTCCCCGATCTGACACTACATTTTCCGGAATGCCATGCAGCCGGAAAACGTGCTGGATGAAGAGATCAGCCAATTACTGGGCCGAGAGGAGTCCTTCCAGTGGAACAAAACGAGCCATCTTACTGAATCTGTATACTACCACCCAAATGACTGTCTTGCCCTCAGACCGGGGAAGTTCTTCTACAAAATCCATGGACAGATAAGTCCATGGTTCACTCGGTACTGGTAAGGACTGCAAGGTACCCACAGGTGCCTGGCGAGAAGGTTTACTTTACAATCTGTTGCCAATGTAGGCCACCAAGCACATCTGGCCAGTAAATCCTGAGTTCTGATGGCCCCGGGATGACCTGCATTCTTATGGGAATGAAACAGATGTAGGAGTTGTAGACGGAAAGGCAGTGGTAAAAACATCACCCATCGTTCTTCCCCTCGGGAACATCCTGTTGGTAGGGACTCAGAGTGACTGACCAATCCTTCCAGGTCTCAGTGGCTGCCAGGACTACCCTCTGGGGTAGAATGGTCTCAGGGGCTGAGGGCTGTACTGTCTCGGGCTCGAAACACCTGGACAAAGCGTCCGCCTTGATGTTTTTACTACCAGGAGTATACGTTATTAAAATCTGAATCTTGAAAAGAACAAAGACCACCGAGCCTGACGAGGACTGAGTCTCTTAGCACCCTCTATGTATTCCAGGTTTTTATGGTCTGTATAAACGCCACACTTCAAAGGCTAGTTTAATGGCCAAGAGCTCCCGATTACCTATATCGTAGTTTTTCTCGGCGGGAGAAAACCTACTGGAAAAAATAGGCACATGGGTGAAGTTTACCCTGCAAACCGGAGCGTTGTGACAATACAGCCCCCACCCCAACCTCAGAGGCATCGACCTCCACGATAAAAGGGAAGGTGACATCCTCATGTCTTAAAATAGGTGCCGAACAGAACAGTTTTTTCAGCGTAGAGAAAGCTGAATGTGCCTCTGCTGACCATTGGTAAGTATCAGCACCCTTCTTGGTGAGACTGGTGAAAGGGGAGACCACTGTGGAGTACCCCTTGATAAATCTCCTGTAGTAGTTGGCAAAGCCCAAAAATCTTTGGAGTATCTTCAATCCCACAGGCTGAGGCCACTCCAAAACAGCAGAGACTTTTCCTGGGGCCATGGTGGCCAGAGGTAGAAATGATGTACCCCAGGAAAGCAACAGAGGTTACCTCGAAGAGGCATTTTTCCAGTTTAGCATACAGTGAATTTTGTCTTAATTTCCTTAAAACAAACTTAACATGCCATCGATGTTCCAATAGATTGGAAGAAAAGATCAGTATGTCGTCCAGATAAACTAAAACAAACCTCCCCAACACTTCCCTGAACACCTCATTAATTAACTCCTGGAAGACGGCCGGAGCGTTAAACAACCCGAAGGGCATCACCAGGTACTCGTAGTGCCCGTCGGGTGTGTTGAAGGCCGTCTTCCATTCGTCACCATCTCGAATCCGCACCAGGTTGTATGCACCTCTTAAATCTAGTTTAGAAAATATTTTGGCGTTGGTAACTTGAGTGAACAAATCGTCAATCAGAGGTAATGAATAATGATTCTTGACTGTAATCTTGTTCAACCCTCGATAATCAATGCAGGGACGAAGGCCTCCATCTTTTTTTTTTTTTCAACAAAAAAACCCCTCTGCCCCTGTTGGTGAACGAGAGGGACGAATGAAGCCCTTGGCCAAGTTCTCTTTGATGTATTCCTGCATAGCTACCTTCTCTGGCCCAGAAAGATTATAGAGGTGACCCCTTGGAGGCATACAACCAGATCTTAAATCTATGGGACAGTCAAAGGTACGGTGAGGAGGAAGTTTATCTGCTGATTTAGGACAAAAAACATCTGCAAATTCTGCGTACTGAGTAGGCACTCCTTTAACCTGAATCTTGGTGTTTCCTACGGTTACTTTCACTAAACAGTGATGATGACAATGGGTAGACCAGCTCTTTAGCTGACCTGAAGCCCAGTCAATCTGAGGTGAGTGAAGTTGTAACCAAGGCATGCCAAGAATGATGGTGGAGGTTGTCATACGCAGGACCAGAAATTGTAAACTCTCTTTATGTAGCGCCCCAACATGACACACCAACTCAGGGGTCTGGGAGAGGGGTTGTCTACTCTGCAGAGGAGAGTCATCTACCACAGTGACCAAAAGCTGTTGGTCTAACGGAAGTAAGGGAATCCCCAATTTTTTCGCAAACTCGTAATCTATAAAATTGGCCGCTGAACCAGAGTCTAGAAAAGCTTCTGTGGGTACTGTCTGACCCTCCCAAGTGATGGAACAGGGAAGGAGCAGACGGTTATCGCTTAGAGGTAAGGACTGCGCGCCTAGGGTATTATTTCTGATTACACCTAGGCGGCAACGTTTACTGACTTTTTAGGACAATTCTGTACCTTATGACCCTCCTCTGCACAGTACAAACAAAGTTGTTCTTTCTTCCTGCGATTCTTTTCCACCTGAGTTAATCTAGAGTGTCCAATTTGCATTGGCTCTGGCGGAGGTGACGCAGGTGGAGGAGAGGCGTAGGAGACATAGCTGACCGTATACTTACCCCGGGTCTGCTTTTGATAACGTAATCGACGATCAACCCGTACTGCTAGAGAGATAGCCTCATCAATGGACTTAGGTTCAGGATGTTCCAACATCAAGTCAGAAACTGCATCTGATAAACCTGACAAAAAACAGTCTAACAATGCGAATGTCCCCCACCTAGCTGACACTGCCCATCTCCTGAATTCCGCTGCGTAGACTTCTACCGACTCCTTACTCTGACATAAAGTCTTAAGCTTCCGTTCAGTAGTGGAAGCAATGTCTGGATCATCATATATTATGGCCATAGCCTTAAAGAATTCCTCCACTGATGATAAAGCTTCATGCCCGGCCTGAAGGCTATATGCCCATGTTTGTGAATCCCCTGACAAAAGGGTCTTTATAAAGGTAACTCTCTGTGCCTCGGTTCCCGATAAATTAGGTCTTAACTCAAATTAAGACAATACTCTATTTCTAAAGTTCTGAAAGTCAGATCTATTCCCTGAAAACCTTTCGGGTACAGACATTCGCAAGTCTGTAACAAGAGGAGATCGCACTGCATTTACAGCCGTTTGAAGGACTTGTATGGACCCAGACAAAGCGGAGATCTGGGTCTGTTGACCATCCAACGCTCTGATGAAATTCTCCACTGAAGTGGTTAGTCCATCAATTCGGCTGTTGCGTGCGTCTATTTT